>NW_022437051.1:500076-550956 GCF_009761245.1 Sapajus apella
GGGATGAAGGAAAGAAGGAAGGAGGGGAGGAGGGATGAAGGAAAGAAAGGAAGGAAACAGGATAGGAAGGAAGGGAGAACAGAAGGGAAGAAGAAAGAAGAAGAGAAAGAATTAAGTAAAAATGGAAGAAAACAAAAAAGAAAGGAAGGAGGAATTTAAAAAATGAAGAAAATGATTAAAAATACAAATGTCATTAGGCCATAAATATAGTAGAATGCCTTCAGCCATTCAACCTTTATTGGTGTGCTCCATCTGCCCAAAATATGATAAAATATATTCAATATGAATTGTTCTGTACTGTTTATAACATGAACTCTTTAACAGGTATTTTCATCTCCTTGGTGGTACTAAGCCTACCGCTCTGAAATGTAACAAGTTATAGTTCCTTGTGACTCTACAAGATGCAGTTGTGAGGATTCCTTTGGAAGTGACAAGAAATATCTTCTTGTCCATGTGGGCACTGTTTTATGTTAATTGGAAATTTTGTTCGGTTTAAATATGTAAACTGCTTACTACTCTTCAAAGCCATTAACTTGACATCTACCAGAAAAAGAAATGAAATTGATATAAATCAGTGCACAGCAGTCGGAACTGAATTGTGCTCCAACCCTCCTTCTGTCAGCGTAGAGGAAACATTGTATAGACATGGGCTTGGCATGGACCTCCTCCCAGCCTCCCCGAGTCTGATAACAGAGCCATAAAACAAAGATGCTTCTGGCCAGGCACAGTGGTTCAGGCCTGTAATCCCAGCGCTGTGGGAGGCCAAGGTGGGCAGATCATCTCAGGTCAGGAGTTCGAGACTAGCCTGGCCAACATGGTGAAACACTGTTTCTGCCGAAAATACAAAAATTAGCCAGGCGTGATGGTGGACGCCTGTAATTCCAGCTACTTGGGAGTCTGAGGCGGGATAATTGCTGGAACGTGGGAGGTAGAGGTAGAGGTTGCAATAAGCAGGGATCACACCACTGCCTGAAATATGCTTCTGTGCATTGGCTTATATCCTACAGAAATGGAAAAGGCTACTCGTGGCTATTGACTGTTTTCAAACAAAACCCTACTCCTGTGCTTCCGATATGGGTAAATCTTTGTAAGAGTATTAGGACCAAAAAGCAAATAAACAAGCCCCACCCATACCCTCAAAGATCTAGCCCTGTAGAGAATTAGTGAGCTGAGAAAGAGATTCAAACGTATTGAGCATTTCCTGTAAACCGAACACTGTGTTAAGTGCTAGGGTCAGATAAAATTTCTGAGTTCACAGAGACTGACTCTTCTAAAAGAAAGCCATTAATTACATTTTCATGTAAATTTGATGTATGTATGAATGAGAGATGCACAATTTTATAAGCTTCTATATTCAGGGTCAGAGAACCACAGCTCATGGGGTAAATCCTGCCCATGACCTGTTTGCATGGCCTATAAGCTCAAAGTGGTTTTAAAAATTTTTAATGATTGCATTTTAAATGCTTATATGGCTGCTTACGTAGTAACTTTGATCTTGCCTGTCAGCCTACAAAGGCTAAAATATGGTCTATCTGACCCTTTGCAAGAAGAGTTTATAGATCCAGTCTAGAGATTTGACCCTGTTGTGGTAGTAAATATTATATATCAATTAAAAATTACAGAAGGCTATGAATAAAAACATGTTAGTAATATGTATTTTATTAATAATTTAATAGAAAAAACATGTGAAGATAGATTACATACAGTTACATGGCACATGCAACAGCGTAGAGGGTCATTAGGTTATGCTGGGTTCTTGCTTCCGGTTACCTGGGGTTTGGATACTCGGTCTGAAATATGTCTTTATTTTATTTTATTTTGAGATGGCATCTAGCTCTGTCGCCCAGGCAGAGTGCAGCAGCATGACCTTGGCTCACTGCAACCTCCACCTCCCACGTTCAATACCCAGTTGGGGTAGTAAATATTATATACCAATTAAAAATTACAAAAGACTATGAATAAAAACATGTTAGTAATATGTATTTTATTAATAATTTAATAGAAAAAACATATGAAGATAGATTACATACAGTTACATGGCACATGCAACAGCGTAGAGGATCATAGGTTATGTTGGGTTCTTGCTTCCGGTTACGTGGGGTTTGGATAGTAGGCTTTTCCATGTGTTTCTATTGCCGGGACAATTTTCATGGAAAAAGTAGTTTCCATAAACAATGTCTGTGTACAACGGGATACATTTTGATTTGGAAAAAGGATTGAAATTATCATAGATGGAAGAAAATAATTTACTTATTTTCTTGTTCGAGAATCAGGGAAGTAAATGATGTACTTAAAAGCTGGAATTGGAGATAAGATTTTTTGGTAGTCCCAGCTGAAACATGATGTGTGAAGACAGCAGGAGTGACAGAGAGCAAGAGCGGGGGTTTGCAACGAAGAGGATGTTTTGTTCTGTTTTCTCAGTATGAATGGAATTAGATTATTGGGACCATAAATCACTAAAATGAGAAAGACCGAAAGTAAATATGCTGCTTTAACTGGGGACTTTTGGAGCATGTCTAAGCTTTTCCCTTTTTTTTTTTTTGGAGACGGAGTTTCGCTCTTGTTACCCAGGCTGGAGTGCAATGGCGCAGTCTTGGCTCACCGCAACCTCCGCCTCCTGGGTTCAGGCAATTCTCCTGCCTCAGTCTCCTGAGTAGCTGGGATTACAGGCACGCACCACCATGCCCAGCTAATGTTTTGTATTTTTAGTAGAGACGGGGTTTCACCATGTTGACCAGGATGGTCTTGATCTCTTGACCTCGTGATCCACCCGCCTCGGCCTCCCAAAGTGCTGGGATTACAGGCTTGAGCCACCGCGCCCGGCCTTATGCCTAAGCTTTTCAAGCTAGACCTGAACAGACAAAGACTGTTATTTTTGAAGTTCTGAACTGTTCGGTGATATCAATTTCAGTTTCTTGAGGTTTAAGACATACTTTGCAACATTTTCATTGTTCCAAAGATAAAATCTGACACCATCTGTGTGCCTAGGAAGTGACCTGGGAGTCTACAGCACTGCTGTAATCTAATGGTTAGCCAGAGTTTTACTCCCACTGTCTCTGCCTCTCCTATGCAAGTGCTAATACCTCCATAAATTCCCGCAATAAATTCTACTGCTTTTGAACAAAATAAATAACTGGTTGAATTAATGAAATATGTAGCTAAGTTCCACCTCGCAATTAGAAACCTATGGCCCAACTTCTCATTCTAATCTTTATCTATGACTTTACCTTAACTTTGTTTCTGTCTTGTTTATTTGGAAATTGTAACTTCCTGGAGTATTTTCAAACTAGTTTGTCAGCCATTTATAATTCTTGTTGCACAAACAAAGATATGAATGAACAAACAAGCAGAGAGATTGTGATACCTCTTGAGCACTGAGCATTTAGAAGGGAGTGAGAGAAAGAGGGAAAGAGGAATCCTACAGCAATACTTGTGGAGTTTTCCTTCTCATGTACTTCACATGGGCGTTACTACATCAGAGAGTTATACATATTCTCATAGTGGAAATGTCGAAGTTTAACTTGGGAACACATACGCTGATCTCATATAGCAACAGCATCCATCTCTGGTCTGACATACCTCTTATTTCCTGTTTCAGATATTGTGATACCCAATGAGACTAAGCAGGCAGCCCATTTAAATAACACCCAGGTGTTCCAGTGGAATTGAAAATCATTATATTATGTAGATTGGGTTGCAGATAAGATTGCGGATATCAACTGAAGTTTCTATCAGTAAACAGGTCAAGACTTTGGGACTGACTGACTCACTGGGATAGACATTGTCAGGTTTAAACCATGTCTGCTATAATGCAGGTAATAACCAAAATAAATTTTAAAAGCCTGTCAAATATTCTTACTTCACCTGATATAAGATCTAAAAATAGGAAGCACATCATTTACTCTTTCTGAAACCTTTTATTCCCCACTGAAAATAACCTCATTTTCCTAGCTCAGCAGTATTTAGGTAATCCTTCTCAACATCATCTCTCACTAAAAGCTAAAACATGATGCTACCTGTTTATTAAAAAGAAAAATGACAGGATTTTATATGCCTGATCCCAGCAGCAGTTTCATGGGATGAGAAAGTCTAGGGAAAGCAATGGTGGCAAGTACATGTCTGCGTTTGGAGACCTTAATTTCTGCATTGATGTAACTGCAGGAAAACATTCCACATTGTATACTGGTTGATCAAACATAAGAATTTAAAGTGGGGCTGCTTTAGTTTTTGTTGCCTGTTCATTTGACTGAATATTTTGCTTGTCAAAATAGTCTGGCACTCCCAGTAAGTTTTTTTTGTTGTTGATGATGAGGTTGGAACGGTGGAGGTTTCTGTTGCGAGTCTGGGCAGAAATCCCTTAAGCGGAGACTATGTGCCATTGTCTGATAGAGATGGTACATGGATTGAATCCTGGGTAGGTATTTCCTTATTACTTGAAGAATAAAGATGATTTCTGTAATTAGTCATGCAGGGCCATGATTGCAAATTTTGTTTCCTGTAGTTTTTCGTTGTTGCTGTTTGGTTTTCTAGCTTTTACAATTTGAAAAAGTACTGAGAGACTAAGCTGGAGTACCCCAAGGCAGGAAAAAATCTCATAGGCATTTAAAAAAAATTGCATGAAAATGGTAATCTGCCATTATTTTGCTTTCGGTTCTAGAGAACTTCATTCCTCTTCTACTGTATTTGGCCTCACTTCTGTAGAACATCTAATTAAAAAAAAATTTGATTCATTCAGAAGTTAGTAAGTAGCGAAGAAGATTTCAGTATATTAGACAAACAACGCTTATAGAGAGAATTGTTTTTTCTTTCCCTTAATACTGAATCACAGAATTGTCACATACTGAAATTTTCAACTCTCAACGAAAAATGATCAAAACACATGGATCACTCACTCAAGGGGGTCTTAGAGGGGAACAAAAAGGTGGAAGGAGAGAGGAGAGGCTAAATACGCCATGGCATCAAAAGACCAGGCTTTCCTGCAAACTCTGATTTTACACTCAGCTTTTCAATTATTTTCAAATGTTGGTATTTCTTGGCTGATGATCATTTGGTAAGATGACACAGATAAAATAACACTTCTCATTTTACAGGCATGATTAAATTCAACAAAAGCAATATTCAAAACAGAGATGATTAATACACAATGGATAATTATGTGCTTTGAATTCTGTCTCCTAGCATAAAGAACCTGATGAAACCACAAGAGATGGTGCATCTCTGCTGACCATTAGTGCCGATTATAGCCCATGTGCCCAGATGAACTTCCAGCACTACATAGGCTGCTAAATATTAGTCAGCTGTTTCCTTCATTGCAATTTTTCCATACCCACATTTTCAATTGAAATATTTTCTCATATTAATGAGATAATAGCAGTATTTAGTTTTGCTAAATGCAAATTATTTCAATTATTTCTCTAGAATAATAAACACACATATGCAGAGAAACCTCAGTGGGAAGTTTTAATTTAAATTGTTTGCCATTAGAATGAAACACAGGTTGTTTCAACATGATTCAATCATGAATTTTATTAGCTCGTTATCAACATACACTCAATTTACTGGGATTAACTCACTATTTGTTCAAATTAAAGGTTTTATTTTGTCCATAACTATAAAGTCATTGGCTTTATTTTTTAGAGGGCATTTCAATTAATAGAATAAAAATGTGTTCAAAGGTGACAATCTACAAGTAGGACCTTTTGCAGTTGAAATTAACTCTGCTTCACTCTTCTTTTCTTTCTGTGTTTATTAAAATGAAGATAGTTTTACCTTTTTTTTTCTTTCCTTTTCTTTTTGAGATGGAGTTTCACTCTGTCACCAGGCTGGAGTACAACAGCGCAATCTTGACTCACTACAACCTCCACTTCCCTGGTTCAAGTGATTCTCCTGCCTTAGACTCCCCAGTAGCTGGGATTACAGACATGTGCCATCACTCCCCAAAATACAAAATAATTTGTATTTTTAGTAGGGATGGGGTTTCACCATGTTGGCCAGGATGGTCTCGATCTCCTGACCTCGTGATCTGCCTGCCTCGGCCTCCCAAAGTGCTGGGATTACACCTGTAAGCCACTGCACCCGGCCTAAAGTCTTAAAATCTAGCTATTTCATAAGATGTATTCATGGACTGAACTTGAAATCCTTGCTCCCACAACTATTTTTTTAAATCTCATATCCCTTTCTGCCTAGAGAAAGAATTTCCTGTATTTTCATTTTTCTCTTTTCCTTCTCCTTGCAAATCCGTCTGAGAATGCTTCATTTTCTGCTGTGCCATACAGTACGTAACCTGTGTTTGCTTCTGTCTTTCTCCCATAGCAAGAATTCATCTCAAATAATAACGAAATGAATGACTTTCATTCATTTACTTAGTGTGAGTGGAAGTGCTCTCCAATAGCTAAACTACCTAGGTTAAAAAATGAATCACTGGACTAGATGTGACAATTTTTGGCACAATCTTTCCATTGAATAAACAAAATAATCAAAGTATATGATCTGGGCCTGGAAAACACATAGCAATAAACAAAACCCGTAATACTACGAACCATTTCTAACCCAGCCCTGCCCCTGTGGCCACATTGCTTGCATTCTGTTTCCCTTACAATGTGAATATTTAAGCTGTGCAGGTCCAGCATAGCAGACACAGAATATAATTAACAAAATGTGTCTGTGTGGGAGACGAAGAGTCCCTAGCGTCAGCTCCAAATAATCAGCCTTTTGGGGAGAAGGTTACATGGGAAAACCTGTTTACAGAACAAGATTCATTCAGTTCTTGGGTAACTCACATGACTGCATCAGTGGAATAAATCCTTGTTCCAAGGTAATTTCTCATTACAAAATATCAGAAACATAGTTATCTTGTATTTTCTTATTTTCCTCATTAATCTTTGAAAAAGAATGGAGAAATCACCACCAGCACCACACATACACATATACACTAGCACACAAGCCATAACTAAACCTTACATTTATAAGATGTAGTGTTTCTGCTTGTTTTGCTAAGAAGATCACGGAATTTGAACCAAAGGCTGGCACAGTTTCAAAACCATGTCGTCGGATAGCCTTTCCTACCAGTACCCTGTCTCAATGTGATAACATTCCCAGCACAGTGAGTCAACTGGTCTCAAGGCCATTGTTTCCAACAAATACAACTATTCATTAGAGAATTTCAAGTTAGAATGCTAAAAAGAAATAAATTATCCAGTCATTAGACAGGGAGAAATCTTAAATGCATGTTACTGAGTGAGTTTAAAAAACAGTATGACAAGGTTACACACTGTATGATTTCCTGTATATAATGTTTGGGAAAAGGCCAAACTACGGAGGCAATAAAAAGATCAGTGGTTTCCAGGGTGTCTGGGGAGGGAGGGATGAATGGTGCAACACAGGGGTTTTTTAGGCAATGCAGTGATTCTCTGTGATGCTATCATGGTTGATACACACCATTGTAACTTTGTCAAAACCCATAGAATGTACAACACCAAGAGTGAACCCTATTGTAACTACGGACTTTGCAGATAATAAGGTCTCAATGTTGATTTATTGATTGTGTCAAATGTACCCCAGTGCTGTGGGATATTAATAATGGGAGAGGCTGCCCGGGCACGGTAGCTCACACCTGTAATGCCAGCACTTTAGGAGGCTGAGACAGTGGGTCACCTGAGATCGGGAGTTCAAGACCAGCCTGGCCAGCATGGAGAAACCCCGTATCTACTAAAAATACATTAGCCAGGCGTGGTGGCACATGCCTGTAATCCCAGCTACTCAGGAGGCAGAGGCAGGAAAATAGCTTGAACCTGGGAGGCGGAGGTTGCCAGTGAGCTGAGATCGTGCCATTGCACTCCCGCCTGGGCAACAAGAGTGAAACTCCGTTTCAAAATAAATAAATAAATAATAATAATAATGGGAGAGGCTATATATCTGTGAGTGTAGGGAGTTGTGGGAACTCTCTGCATTTTTTGCTGAATTTAGCTGTAGACCTAATACTGCTCTTTTAAAAAATATTCAGATTCAGAAGATCCGAAATTGTAACCTTTCCTTCTGGAAGATTCCAAAGCATTAAACAACTCTCCAATCATGTATTCCTCAATATCTGCTTTAAAAAGCAAAATCATATTTATTTCTGCAAATAAAAGTAAACACAAAGAAAAACTTTGCTTTAGTCCATGCTTTGCTGCTAATATATTGAGTAATAAAAATAAATTATCTCACCCTTAGCTTCTTATTTGAATAATAGGTACAAATAATGCCTCCTCCCCTCCTCTCTCAACAGGTTTCCTTTTTTAGATTTAGAAATTATATGGCATATGTGAAAATCATGTATATAACATACATCTTTAAAATCAATGGCAATATGTAGTTCCAATGGCATGATAGATGACTCAGTAAGGTAATCAAAGCTTTGCTGAGGTGATGCTCTCTGCAACAGCACCCCAGCTTCGCCATCAGATGAGCAGGTGGAATCATAGAAAGAAGGTAGCAGGCTTTCCACACAGGTGCTACTGAGCTGCAGCAGGAAACCCAGTGAAACATGGATTTCCTGAATCCATGGAAACGGCATCCTGGCACATGGTCTATGTGATGGAAGGCAACTTGGTCTTGATCAAAAATTGTATAAAAAGATTTTCTAATAAACCAATTTGTGAGGAAAAATTTAATGAGGATATATTTACTCCTATAAATAATTCTCATATGCTCCTGTATTTATCATGGAATCCCGCTACCCCGGAATTCTGCGGCGCCATATGTGATAATCCCATTCCAATTTCCAGCATAGAGCATATGAGGACTCTCAGTGCCAAAGGCTAAATGGCCTCAGCTTTCACTCGGTGCCTCATCTTCCATTCACCTGAACAGTAATGAAAGACAGTGAAAGACTGAATGACAGAAAATTCCATCATAATTTGTGTCTTTGACTTTCAACTCACGGGATTGAAAATTACTGGCAATCTTTACTAAACTCAAAAGGTATGTAATAAACCTTTGATCAGTTAATAATCGATGGTGCCAGGCAGCTATATATCTCTGTGAATAGTTGTTATGAATCTGATTCCTTATCGGAAGGCTCCTGGTGTCAGACACTGTTTTCTTTTGTATTTGGTCATGCCATGCATATGGACAGTGGCATCGATCTGAGAAATGAAAGACCAAATTGACATTTTTGTTTGGTTTTATTTTCATTGGAAATGCCAGAGAGTACATTTTTAGGTAAATTATTTGTAAATTTGGGGGTATAGTTTGTGAAGGCCTTGGGAGGATTTCATAGAAAAACGAATAAAAACAAATGTTAATCTGAGCCTTTGATAGTGCTATCTCCATTGAGCTCAGAAAAATAAAGCAACATAGATCTCTAGCAATGCCTGAAGAAGCACTAATTGATCATGGCAGTTTAATGACTAAAATATTCATTTCTTTCTTTCTTTTTGGAGAAATATTATAAATGAAAGTAGGGATGTCATAACACACTCTGTACAGCAGAATGTCTAAAAATAATCTGCACAGCAGGATGTCTCCTGTGCCCTCTTTTTGATACTGACTTGGATGGCACCTTTGACTGATATATTAAGGGAAAATAAAAAATTAGAAGTATCCAAGTGAGGTGAAAATGAGTTCAGGAAAATAATATTGCATATGTAAGCACCCTATTGTTATCAGATTAAGAAGTTCCTGAGCTCAGCCAAAAATATCATAGCACTCAAAATTAGAGTGTGCTTCGTCAAAGTAAACAAAATATAAAGTTTTTCATGCCAGAAATCTATCAAAGGAAAGACCCAAATTTCAAATGGGCACCAAAAGGCATAAAGCACCTTAGAATAACTAAACTGGAAAAAAAATACTTTACATTTATTTAGACCAGACAGCAAGACCCATAAATGACTTGATACGGTCAGCAGGTTTTAAGGTAATAACATCACCAGCCAGTACCTCTGTAATTACAGAATATATGTAGTTTGATGTCATATGTGTGAATATAGCTAATTACCATCTTCATCCTGAGTCATCATCCAAATGGAAAATTCATTTTTTTAAAGACAGAATTAGGCCAAACTTAATAGAAAATGGTTAAGTGTTTACTTGACTTTAGTTTATGGGCTTGGGTGGTATTTCCAGGGGGAATCTGAAGTGGCCATATTGAATTCTTATTAAAAACAAGCAAAATGTAATAATACATGATCAAGACATATGAATATGTAAATAATGGTTTTAGACCTTAGACACAGTTTGCTTACCATTACCAGACTATGTAGCAAAATAGCACTGATATAATTACAGAACTACCCCATTTAAAAATTTAATGGCATGCGGGGTGTGGTGGCTCAAGCCTGAATCTCAACACTTTGGGAGGCTGAGGCGGGTGGATCAACTGAGGTTGGGAGCTCGAGACCAGCTTGACCAAAATGAAGAAACCCCGTCTCTACTAAAAATACAAAATTAGCTGGACATGGTGTCGCATGCCTGTAATCCCAGCTACTTGGGAGGCTGAGGCAGAAGAATTGCTTGAACCTGGGAGGCAGGGGTTGCAGTGAGCCGAAATCATGCCATTGCACTCCACCCTGAGCAACAGGAGAGAAACTCCATCTCAGAAAAAAAAAAAAAAATTTAATGGCATACCTAGAACAACAATTCTTTCTCAAACTTTTTGATCTCAGGACTCTTTATACTCCTAAGAATTATTGAGAACTTCAAAGAACCTTTGTAACTGGGGATTATATTTTTCTTCATTACTCTATAAGAAAGAAAAGCATACATTTTTTAAACAAAAATATACAAATACACACTTCATATCCCATAAAAATAATGATGTTATTGCATGAATGTAGCCTCTATTGTGCACTCATCAGAGAATGAGAGTAAAGCATTACAGTTATGACTTAGCATTGTTATAAAATTAGTTTTGACCAAGTGTGTGTCCAGAAAAGGTCCCAAGAAGCCCCAGGGATTCACCGACAACACCTAGAGATCCATTGGCTTAGAAGACCCCAAGTTTTACTGTCATGCAATTGAAAGCCTATTACATTCTTCATATTCAGCCCTGCTTCTACCCATTATCTTCTTAGGTCTCCCAAACTTTGTGTTCTTTAGCAATAGCCATTTATTGATCCTTCAACACAATGTTTAATGCTTTTCTATGCACCTGGCAATGCTCTAAGCAAGAAGTAAATGTATAATCCTTGCCTTCAGGATCTGGGAGTATACTGACCAAACAGAAACATAATTTAATAATTGTGTATTTTGATAGGTTCTGTAATAGAGATGTGCACACAGCCCTGGAGAGGTGGAGAAGAGGAAGTATTGCCAGATAGTATTACTATAGTACTACTATAGTACTACTATAGTACTATAGTATAGTGTAGTAATGCTATAATACTGCAGTACCATAGCATAGTAATACTATAGTAGTACTATAGTACCATAGCATGGTAATACTATAGTACTACTATAGTACCATAGCATAGTAATACTATAGTGTACTATAATATAGTATTACTATATTATAATATAGTATTATATATAATACTATACTACTCTAGTATAGTAATACTATAGTATAGCAATACTATAGTACTATAGTATAGTACTATAGTATTGCTATAGTGATACTATAGTGCTATAGTATAGTATTACTATAGCAATACTATATAATGTATAGTACAACATTTACATTTTCCAGCTTTACTGAGGTAAATTGACAATAAAAAATGTATGTATTTAAGGTGTATCATGTGATAGGTTAGATACACATACATCTTGAAATGATTTCCACAGTCAAGCTAATTAACACATTTTTATACTGTACTTAAAATCTATTCTCTTAGCAAATTTCAAGTAAATGAATGAAGAAAGGAATCTTTAGTCAAAATCAGTGGGGCACATTGTCAATAGCAACATGATTTTACTGAGAAATAAATTGTAGTTGGGGCGTGGTGGCTCACGCATGTAATCCTAGCACTTTGAGAGGACAAGGCCCGTGGATCACCTGAGGTCAGGAGATCAAGCCCAGCCTGGCCAACATGGTGAAACCCTGTCTCTACTAAAAATACAAAAAAAATTTAGCTGGGCGTGGTGGCATGTGCCTGTAATCCCAGATACCCAGGAGGCTGAGGCAGGAGAATTGCTGGATCTTGGGGAGGAAGAGGCTGCAGTGAGCCTGGGTGACAGAGTGAGACTCCATCTCAAAAAAAAAAAAAAAAAAAAGAAAGAAAATTAATAATAAAATAAATTGCAGTTTCAGTTCAACTGATCGGAAGCCACTCTGACCGTGGCTGTGGAGTGAGATGAACCCTTATCTTTGAACTGTGCAAGTCTCCTTGGCCTCTAAATCCCAGGGTATGGAGCAATCCCAGGTAGAGATAGTGGGTTTGCAGCAATTTTTGAGATGTGGGCTTAGATCAGTATTCATTTAACTGGAGTAAAGTAGATGACTACATTTTATCTCTGTTTTGTGATAAAGGTTTTACTGGTTATATCTTTACCATAATACTTATGGTATGTGATACCTACATGCCTGCATCATAAATTAGCAAGAAAAATCTGATATTGGTTTAGAGAAATCAAACCAAATTGTAAGGAAGAAATTTTACACAGACTATAGTTAATGTGACAGGTTGCTGAGGACAAAGGATCTTCTTTTCTGTAAGTCTTCCAGAATAAACTATGGTCCAACCCAAATACTGAAAACTAATGTAGACTTCTAAATACATCCATTTTTGTGTTTATCTCTGCTGTCTGCACAATTTCACAGAAAGATAGATCACATCGAATGGGAGGGAGTAGGAGAAAGATTTAAAATCTCTCCTTGACAGTGCTTTCATTCATAAGCATCTTCTTTGTAAAGTATACTGATCCTTTTTTTACAGAAAAACACTGAAAGATAAACAAGGACCAAATCCATATTAAATTTAGAAAAGGAAAATTTGAGGGTAGAAAAGCAATCTACAAAACCATTGAATGCATTACGCTGTCAATACATCAACCAAAAGGAAACGCAGCCTTTTTAAAATGCTATAATGGTCTTGAAAACCTTCCTGTGTAAACAAATGAAATGTCAGCCTTTTAGGGTTGACTCATGGAGTTGCTAACTCAGGAAAATAATAATGATTTAAAAGTGATTTTGGACTACACTGACTTTAGAAAAGCAGTGGGGGCTGGATATGACGACAGAGTAAATTAACCAGAATCACTAAATATGGGGATGGGTAGAGTATTGATTTGGAGCAGTGGAATTTGTGAATCATTTGTCCTGACTTTATTTCACTGCTTTGATTTTTCTTAGTATATACCTTCTCTTAGTTGTATCATGGTTTGTTATAAATTGGGATTTGTATGCATTCACTAGGGCTTTACCATGTACGGTTGTTTCTGGGTTCATTATCTCATTTAATCCTCACTAGAATCCTAGAAAGCACACACCATTATCCCCAGCATGTATGAGGCAGATGAGCTTTACAGAGGTTAAGTGTGTTACCAAGGTCACACAGGTTTAATTAGAAGAGGTAAAATTCAAGTTCATCTCTCATAACCCTTTGTTGTGTGTTAATTGAAAGTTAAATCTAGGTTATCGTATTTCCAAAGCCTTGTTGTTTTTATTTTATTACTTTTATCATAGTTTGGTAAATGTACTTAAAGGATTCATGTTGTTTGTCTTATTTAATATAAAGTTACATTTCTCATGTAGTAATACAATTATTTTGGCAGCTTATAATGAACTCTAATTAGATATGATTAATCATCTGAATTATTCCTCAAGGCAAAACGTGAACTTGGCCACATTTATCTTTTATAGAGATTTCTCTCCCTGTCGGTTAATGATTTCTGAGCTGACCAGGCAGGACTCTACCTTATGGCTTACCAGAATCTAAAGATATTATCCTCTTTTTATTCCACTGCAGAAACTATGCTGTACTGGTAATAATTCAGGAAAGAATAAAACGGTGCCAAGGTGATTTAGAAAGGTTCTTCTGGTCTCTGTTCAGAGCCGGACTCTGCCCATTGTGTGTACACTGTTGAATAAAGATAGGCAAAAGTCTAAAGGTCGGATAACATTTTCATAGATGTTTCACTCCCCATGCTCAGGGAGCCTTCTGTTGCCGTGTATCTGCTCTCTTATCACCAGCAAAAACAACTGTGAATATTCATCTCAATCCATTTAATATCACAACTATGCATTCATTTTCAAGAAGATTGCTGTTTCTTCTTCTGAGAAATATATTCCAATATGTTCTTTTGAATAACACACAATTTCTAAAGTCATGTCTTAGACAGATGTTAGGTCAAGGCTGACTTGTTTCCCTTCCAAAAGCTACAGAGCTGAACCCATTAGACAGATATCTAGGTTCTCAGGGACTTATGAAAGACACAGACTTTTTCAGCTTTGTGAGTACATACTAGAAGAAATTTCTCCGTACTGTCAAAAAATTTGCTTCTTAGGAACAAAAAGGAAAATAAGAAAGCACTGATACAACTGGCTACTAGAACACAGTGCTTTATTTTCATATTAAAATTACATTCACACGCCTATTATTAAAAAGTCAAAAAATAACATGTTGCTGAGAATACAGAGAAAAGGTGACACTTAGACACTGTTGGAGGTATTGTAAATTAGTTTAACCCCTGAGGAAAACACTATGGAGATTTCTCAAAGAACTAAAAAAAGAACTACCATTTGACCCAGCAATCCTATTACTGAATATCTACCCCAAGGGAAATAAATCATTTTATCAAAAGACACCTGCACTTGTATATTTACCACAACACTATTCATAATTGCAAAGTTATGGGTTCAACCTAAGTACCCATCAGCGGTAGACTGGTTAAAAAGAAAATGTAACACATATATACCATGGAATACTACTCATCCATAAATAAGAATAAGATCATGTCTTTTGAAGTAACATGGATGGGGCTGCAGTGAAATAGAAAAATAAATACCACATGTTCTCACTAATAAGGAGCAGCTAAGTACCAGGTATGCATGGACATAAAAGTGGAAATAGCAGACATTTGCTACCTCCAAAGGGAGAAGGGTGGGCGGGGAGAGGACTGAAAAAGCAGCTGTTGGGTACAAGGGTAACTGTGTGGGAGATCGGTTTAGCAGAAGCTCAAACCTCAGTATTACACAATGTAGCCCTGGGACAAACCTACACATGGACCCCAAATCTAAAAATAAAAAATAATAGACTTGAAATAAATCAAAACAAGCAAACAAAAATTAGATTCGCAACACATGCCCTGGGAGGGAACAGGAGGTGAGTGTGCAGCCGGGTTCCAACCCCTGGTTTCTGTTTCAATCACTCGTATTTAGCCCTGAGGTTTTTTTTGTCTTTGGTTTATTGGGCCAGAGAACAAATGATCTAGCTGTGTAACTGAAATGAATCGCCAGGCTGAAACAGTCACCCTGAAGCCTGCATGGTGCTCAGCATCTCATGGTGCTCAGCATCTCCGGAGGGGACCAGTATTGGGCCTGCTCAGCTGCGGCTGATCACCTTTCCAGGCCGGGGCAGTGGCTGGAGTAGTGCACATGATGGAGGGGATTTGGATGGTAAGTGCCATCTTTAATTAGTGAGAAACCTCATGTTTCCATCTTAGAGGACTACCATTTGGGACGCAGAGGGAAAAAACAGGACCGTCTCTGGCAAAAGCGCCTGTCTTTCTGATTGTGCATTACAACAGTAATGTACAAATGCCAAAGGTGGGAGATGTGGGCACACGGCAAACTCTATCTGGGATGATCAGCCTCTCCCGGAGTCTCACGAATACCTTAAGATACTGGAATGTGTGGTTAATATGAAACCAAATTCCATGTTGAAAATGTGGTTTCCTTCTTCTCTAAAGAAATTATGTTTCTGATTTGATTTCTGTCTAAAACCACAAAAATGAAGTGTCGCCCTTCTGCAAGAATGCTTTACCTTAATGGAAGGAGAGAAGTGAAGCTTGGTGACATTCACTGAAAGGTTCAATGATCCAGGGCCCTTCTGCTGCGATTGCGTCTGTCAGAGCATCTGAAGAACACAGTTCACTTTCCTTTGTATAAGAAATGAGCACTGATAACCACAGCAAAAAAACTGTAGTGTTTAAAATCTGTAGGTAGTTAAGAAATATTGAAGGAGAAGCAGCAGAAGACGTGTTGTCTTGATTCGCTTTGTGTTGTTATCAGGAGCCTTGCAATACTGTAGAACTTCTAGCTTCCTGAGTGACTAAGGTCGCCTCTTTTCATTAAGAGAATAGTCCAAATCAGACTTTGTCATGTGGTTTTCATGATAGAAAATGAGAAAAATGAAACAAGCTTTGAATTAGTTGGAAAAATATTCTTCTCACTTTAAAATGTTTACTTTATTCACATATTTAGAAATGAAAATTGGCAATCCTAAGCAAAAAGAACAAAGCTGGAGGAATTATGCTACCTGATTTCAAACTATACTACAAAGCTACAGTAATAAAAACAGCATGGTACTGGTACCAAAACAGAGATATAGGCCAATGGAACAGAATAGAGGCCTTGGAGGAAATGCCACACATCTGCAGCCATCTGATTTTTGACAAACCAAACAAAAACAAGCAACGGGGAAAGGATTCCCTGTTTAATAAATGGTGTTGGGAAAACTGGCTAACAGTGTGCAGAAAGCAGAAGCTGGACCCCTTCCTGACACCTTACACTAAAATTAACTCCAGTTGGATTAAAGGGTTAAACATAAGACCTAACACCATAAAAACCCTAGAAGAAAATCTAGGCAAAGCCATTCAGAACATAGGCATAGGCAAGGACTTCATGACTAAAACATCAAAACAATTGGCAACAAAAGCCAAAATAGACAAATGGGATCTAATTAACCTCCAGAGCTTCTGCACAGCAAAAGAAACAATCATTAGAGTGAATCGGCAACCAACAGAATGGGAAAAAATTTTTGCAATCTACCCATCTGACAAAGGGCTAATTTCCAGAATCTACAAAGAACTAAAACAGATTTACAAGAAAAAACGAAAGTGGGTGGAGGATATGAACAGATACTTTTCAAAAGAAGACATATATGAGGCCAACAAAGATATGAAAAAATGCTCGTCATCACTGGTCGTTAGAGAAATGCAAATCAAAACCACATTGGAATACCACCTCATGCCAGTTAGAATGGCGATCATCAAAAAATCTGGAGACAACAGATGATAGAGAGGATGTGGAGAAATAGGAACACTTTTACACTGTTGGTGGGAGTGTAAATTAGTTCAACCATTGTGAAGACAGTGTGGCGATTCCTCAAGGACCTAGAAATAGAAATTCCATTTGATCCAGCAATCCAATTACTGGGTATATACCCAAAGGATTATACGTCATTCTGTTAAAAAGACACATGCACATGTATGTTCATAGTGGCACTGTTTGCAATAGCAAAGACCTGGAACCAACCCAGATGCCCATCAGTGAGAGACTGGAAAAGGAAAATGTGGCACATATATACCATGGAATACTATACAGCCATACAAAATGATGAGTTTGTGTCCTTTGTAGGGACATGGATGAATCTGCAAATCATCATTCTCAGCAAACTGACACAACAACAGAAAATCAAACGCTGTATGTCCTCACTCATAGGTGGGCGTTGAACAATGAGAACACATGGACCCAGGGAGGGGCACATCACACACTGGGGTCTGTTGGAGGGGACAAGAGAGGGACAGCGGAGGGGGTGGGGAGGGCAGGGAGGGATAACTTGGGGAGAAATGCCAGATGGAGGTGATGGGGGGATGGAGGCAGCAAACCACATTGCCATGTGTGTGCCTATGCAACAATCCTGCATGATCTGCACATGTACCCCAGAACCTAAAGAACAATTAAAATAAAAAAGTAAAAAGAAATGAAAATCGGAATTAGGGTATCCAATAAAGAGGAACCCATAACTTCTACCTATTATGGAATGATTCCTGGTTAATATCAAATAATGGATTTAAAATACTAGAAATATTTGATGGAATAACATTCAATGACAGTGAGTTATAATAATGAGAGATGTGTGGAAATTTAAAAAATGTACAGGATAGACTAAGTTAAAATCGCAAGGGAAATGGAATGAGTGCACTGTGATTGTAACAATTACGAAAGAGTGCATGAATAAATTAATATCACAAATTGAAATGATTAAATTGGGGAACATTTATATTTTATTTTTCATAGTAACTTTTAACATTCAGTTCAGTCTAATATGAAAACCATGCATCAATTACTTTTAAATGTTAAATACTTTAATCATATTTTATTTTTATCAATGCTTATGAATGTTCAGAGAATGTTGATATGATTTGTCAATGAATTTTCATTCATATAGTACTTCAGATGCTTGGAATAAAAGAAGCCACAGAAAGTGTAGATTAGTTTTGTACCCCACAATACAAATTAGGTTTGTAGTTCTACCGTTAGTCTCCGCAAAAGTTGGCTCTTCATTTCACAAAACATCGGTTTGGCCATTTCCCAGACACAGAACACTCTCACCTCTTCTTCAAATGAGGCAACACACAGGCTCTAACGTTGTCACTGCATCTGGTTCAAAATCAGGCTTTTCAGAGGTGCACAGCTCTCTCCACAGAATAAGGGATGGAATATCAACCAAAATGGAGAAAACCTTCTCTGCAGGAAATTGAATCATTCTGTATTTCCTAGCACTCCTGAAAGGTAGCCAAGGCATGACTCTTCCAGCTTCTGAGTCCATTTCCACATCCAAATTTCAAAGAGCAATACTACAGTTTATGAAGTCAGAATTACCTTGACTTTGGTTGCATTTTATTTTGGGGTTGAAATCATTTTTTAAAAGTCAATTCGTTGTGTAAAATATTTGTAAAATCAGTTAAGTGGGGTAAATTAGCAAATCTTGAAAATGAAGAGGGTGTAAGTTTTGTCAGTGATAAACGTGCACATTAAGTTTTGCTAAAGAGAACAAAATACATTGAGACCTAATGAAAGTAAAAGCCCAAATATGTATTTCTCAATCCTAATGTTAGAAAGAAACAGAAAACCTCTGCAGCCTGGCATATAAATGCTCCTTAAAGAGACTTGAGCCAAGACTCCCATAAATGCCCTGCTTCCCCTCATAAAACCACTGTGAGCCACAATGTTAGAATAAACAACTGTGCCCATTCCCTCTGAATTTTGGGAATTTGTCAAGTGTAAAGATGGAACAAGCCATTTCGTTTATTTTTTCCTTGACAAGCATGTGTGCATTTTCTTCTTGGCCTCATATGCTTTTGGGATTTTCAAAACCTGAGTTTCAGGAACATAAAATCTAAAACAGATTTTCATTTTCATTACTTAAACACTGAGCCATTTAGGCAACAGAGCCATTCACTGCTCTGAGCCTGGGTTATGGTTTTCAAAAACTTCTTTGTCTCTGTTAAAGCTCAGGAAATGCACCTTCTTTTTGAATTTATAGGCATTCAAGTATTCAAATTGTTTTGGAATGATCTAAAACATTTTTTCAGTCTCAGCATTTTGTTTCTTGGTTAGGTTTTCTGTTATTTGTAGACATTACCTAGTTTTCATGCATCAAATTATATAATTCTGCATGGACCTTTTAAATACAGAAAGGCCTCTTGCATGTCTAATCCCTTGCATTTGAAATGTGTGATTTAGTCAGACAGCATTTGCAGTTTTACCGTTATGATAATGGTGATGAGAAACTCTGTTGACATAGATTAAATGTATTACATGTTTTCACTCGTATGTGGGAGATTTTTAAAAAAATAAATTCGAGGAGATAAAAGGTTACTGGTTACTAGAGGCTGAGAAGGGTACTGGGGAGGGGATGAAAGGAGGTTGGTTAATGGGTACAAAAGCACAAATACAGTGTGTGCTGTATTTGAAAATAACCAAAAGAGTGGAATTGTAATGTCCCTACCACAAAGAAATGATAAATGTTTGAGGTGATGGCTATCCCAATTATCCTGACTCCATCATTATACATTGTATGCTGGGGTGAAAGTTTCACGTGTACCCCACAAAAATATACATCTATTTTGTATCCATAATAATCATCAACTTGAAAACTGTCAATAAATAAAATCCAAGTTCCTCCCAGTAAAAAATATAGATTAAATATATAGAAGTAAATGGTGTTCATCACAAAAGAAGACATTTGTTGGTTTGTATACAAGTAGAAATGGAAGTCTCTCATCTTCTTCCTGATTGGCCCTACATTGCCTCCACACTTAACCCTTGGCTTTCCACAGACTTGTGGTCAGCACTATCATCAGGTTTACATCTATGCTTTAAGGACATTTTTAAACCTAGATCATGCAAAATCCACTACATACTCCTTATAACTTGACTCATTCACTCTAATATTCGTCAAGTTAGCCTGTCCTAGCTCTACACACAGGCCATGTAGCCTCGCTGGCTTAGCGCCATGTGTATTTCTCAACTCTCTCACTGTTTGATGGGCTTTAGCAAGGGTTCCTCCATATTTTTGTTATGACTTCTGGAACATGTGGACTCCAAAGCCAGTGTAGAAGGACATAAGAAATACCTAGGAGGTACACTGGCTCGTACCCACCCCTCTGCTCCCAGGGGACACAGGTCACTTCCAATGACACTCTACTGGGTGGAACTCATTCTGTCACTGAGGGCTTCCTGCAAAGGAGGCAGAAACAGCGAGGCAACCAGCTGAGCACTTGGTGAGCATTCAGGAAGTCTGCTACTTGCACTGAACATGTTCTAGGTGGCTCCCCGTGTTAGCATACCTGGGCATACCAATAAAGGGTTTTAATCAAATAAATTTTGTATCACATAAATGAGATTTAAACATGCATTTTTTTGGTCTATAACATAATAAAACTCAAGTCATGACAGTGTATCTTTACTATATAAAATGAAATATCTAGACCAGGCACAGTGGCTCATGCCTATAATCCCTGCTCTTTGAGAGGCTGAGGAAGGTGTATCACCTAAGATCAGGAATTTGTGACCAGCCTAGCCAACACGATGAAACACTGTCTGTATTAAAAATACAAAAATATTAGCTGGGTATGGTGGTGCACACCTGCAATCCTAGCTACTCAGGAGGCTGAGGCAAGAGAATCACTTGAACCTGGGAGGCAGAGGTTGCAGTGAGCTGAGATTCCACCACTGCACTCCAGCCTGGGCAACAAAAGCAAAAATTCCATCTCAAAAAAAAAAAAGAAAGAAAGGAATATCTAAACAACTATCCACATCATCTCAGATTTCTAAACATTACCACAAATGAAGATCAGAGATTCAATACTCAATTCACCTTTTCCATCGCTGCACTTGGAATGCAGATAGCTGCCCTGAAGCTAACAACCTCAAACAGTATTTTGGCTTTAGAAAGATAAGCCAGACGGTGGCTGACTGACTACATACAGTTCGGAAACCACCTAACTATCCTGTGCTATTTGTGGTCAATATTGAGAACATTATAAAAAAAAAGTGTTCTGTACACATTTGGGATCACTCTCATAAGAACAATTTCATTTGCGCTTACATAACGTCCAGCTACTTACCTGACTGGTTTACCCCTCTTTTCATAAAACACCAATCTCACAGAATTCAGCTCTCATTTAACTTTTTGTTTTGTTTTCTGAAATGCTCCTGTGGTAGGAGTATAGTCTCTGGAGACAGGGAACCCAAGGCCAACCTGCAGCTGACTTCTTGAAACTGGAACAAAAGGAAAAATCCCACCTTTCCATGCCCAAGTGACAAGGGGCAAGAGGCTCCTCCCTCTGCAAAACCCCCTCTCCCCTACATCACCAATGAGAAATACCTCTGATTGGCTGCAGGCCAGTCCTTCATTCACATAGAGTATAACCAGTTGGAGGCCACCAAAGGGTACCTAGGGATGTTACCTCACTCTTTTAGCTTAAGAAAAACCCCAGAGAACACTGCAATCCAGATGCTTGAGCTGCTTGCTTGAGCCCGCTGCCACTCTGTGGAGTGTACTTTCACATCAATAAAACTGTGCTTTTGTGGCTTCGTTCTTTTGTTTTCTGTTTGTGCATTTTGTTCAATTCTGTGTTCAATGCGCCAAAATCCTGGACAACTTCAGTCAAGACTTCCCATCCAGTAATACTCCTGTTAAACAATGTTACTGACTAAAGCATTTTGCTTCTCTGTATTGTTGAAATATATTGCAAAATGCCATTGAAATAGTCAATGTGCTATGGAGATATTTTTGCTACATGTGGACTTTATCTATGACAATATTATTCTTTTTTAAATTTCCTGGTTGCATATTGCTTGTCTCTGATATTTTAATAATTGCCAGAAAAAATTATCAAATTTTCACAATTTGCTTTAAAATTTGTCAGAAATAATTGATGCCAGCTCCTTAAAAAAAAAAGACACCAGAGGACGTAGTATTTACTCCCTTCCAAGTTTTATGCATTACATTAATTAGTTTAGAGCTACAGCTGAAAGATATGCTTTTCCTAAAACTGATGTGATTCCATAGAAATCCAGCACAGCACTGGCTGAGAAGCAGATTTAAGGTGGTGTTTTCATCAGTGGCACCACACTGCTCCTGTGCTAAGTGTCAAAAAATATGCCAGTAACCACAGGTTGTAATTTTGTCAATCCCTGTGAAGGTATTTTGGGAGATGCGATGACTTAGGAATTGTTTTTGTATTCCCTTCTAAAAGATCCTTTCAGAATTAACCGTTTGATTCTGCTTAGTGTGGCTGACATTGATCATTGCACATATTGGAATATTATTTTAGATTTCAGAAAATATCCACTACCACCATTGCCTGATCAAAGAAAGGGCCATTGTTTTCCTTTATATGATTATCAAATTCTTTGAACCCCCTGAGTCTTTAAATAAACTAGGACAATACCTAGAACATATATTTATTGAATAAATAAAAAAGGAAAATAACTTACATGTTATGATTTGAGGTTTCATCTGCCTAACTATATCTCACCCAGAGATCTTTGTAATACTTGTGATTCTTACAACTGTGATGCTTGAGGTAACAGCAACTAGAGAATACAGATGCTATCTCTTTGAAATAATGCACCGAAACTTCTAGGTCATTAACACATTAGTTTGAATTAGCCAGTCTATTTTTAGAATGCCGGGAGAATATGACTTAATATCAGTTTGGATTAACAGGCAAGAAAGAGTCCAAAAGTTATAGTGATACAGAAAGAAATAAAGGTTAACAACATTTTTGGCAAACCTAGCAAATTAGTTGCTTATATAATGTGGATACAGTGGCACAGATCCCCATCTGTGGGGCTAGATAAACATTAAGGGAAGATATCCTATTGTATAGTTTTATACAGTGTTCTCACATGACATATAATATGATGTTTCCACTAGAAGACTAAATGTGGGAATCTAACAAACTATATTTATCCAGGCAGAATGAGGTAGAATGATATTGAACAATCACTGCAGGATGAGGAAGATGAGTTTAAAGTGAAGATCAAATTCACCATGCAGGAAAAAGAAAGCTGTATTAGATTTTCTTTCTTAATTTAAATAATCAGTGAATCAATGCATTTTGTAATTGATTGCTGAAGACTGGCAACAGAATTATCACAGAATGCTTCCAGCCACAACTTTCTATGGAAAAATAGAACTATTTGAGCAGAGACTGCTACTCCACACAAATGTAGATCTCCATATGGGTGATTCATGGCTAAACCTCATAAGTAAGAGGGAAAGGCAGAGCCACTAGGCAGATGAAGTTGTAATAATTCCATTGCTGAAGCCATACATTGTACGGGGCAGAGTGTTGGGTGATACCTGCTGGTTTTGGCCCTCAAGTGAATCACAGGCCGGAGACTTCCTTTGGAAATGGACTAACTGTGGGCGTTGTTAGAGACCGACTCAGATCCCCTTTGTGCCTGGGGTAACTGCTGCTGTGAGTGTCGCTTGCTTCCAGGGCACAATGGCCTTTTCCCTAGATAACTGTGTTCCCTCCCCTTCCAAGTCCAATGACTGCCGAGCCAATGGCTGGCCCTGACTCCAGCTTGTGCTGTGCAGCTTTCCCTGTGGGACCAGGATGACACTTGCCTCCACTTGAGTCCACATCTTTATCTCTCCTGCCCTGACATGCTTCCCTCATAGTCTTCGTCCTGAAATAAATCACATGTTCCAGAACCCATCTCTGCTTCTGAGAAAACAGACATAAGACAATGATCTTCACTGATTATTTCTGCTTCGAAAATGTGGTTTCTTTTTCTTTCCTTTTTTTTTTTTTTTTTTTTGAGATGGATTCTTGCTCTGTCACCCAGGCTGGAGTACAATGACACAGTCTCAGACACAGTCTCAGCTCACTGAAACCTCTGCCTCCCGGGGTCAAGCGATTCTCCTGCCTCAGCCTCCTAGGTAGCTGAGATTACAGTGTCCACCACCACGCCCAGCTAATTTTTGTATTTTTAGTAGAGATGGGGTTTCACCATGTTGGTCAGGCTGGTTTTGAACTCCTGACCTCATGATCTGCCAGCCTCAGCCTCCCAAAGTGCTAGGATTATAGGCGTGAGCCACCGCTCCCAGCCTGCTCTTACAGAAAGAACTACTTACTCATTATTGACTAACAAATGAATTTCAGGTTTACTGTGTATGTTATCCTCAAAGCAATTCTATTGGGTGGGTATTGCTACCTCATTCCACAAAGAGAATTCTTGCCAAAGAATGCTTAAATAAATTTAACCACGTTGCACATTTAGAAAAAAGATGGATCTGTCATTAACCCCAGGTCTATCTCAGTTAAAAGTTTATAAACAGCAGAACTCCCACACAGTGAGACTAACCATGATTTCCATGTGCTGTGCTGTGGTATATTCTTACTTTATACAGAAGCTGCATGAATAAGCATGTCGATAAAGGAAACATTTTTCATCCATGTGGTTCCAACTGTATGTCATCAATAGAATAAATGATAATGATAATTAACGATTATGCACAGCAGTGGTTTTCAAACTTGAGTGCAGTATTTATTTTGTATTGCTGTCATAACAGTTACCACAAACTTAACCACTTAACATAGACATAAATAATTCATTACCTCATAGTCTCTGAGGGTGAGAAGTCTGGGCACAGTGCGACTCAGCTGGTTCCGCCGCTTCGAGTCTCATGAGCCTGAAATTAGGCTGTTGCCAGGGTTTTCTTCATTTCTGGAGGATCTGGGGAAGAATCCACCTCTCAGCTCGTCCAAATTGTTGGTGGAATTCAGTTCTGCGTTGTAGGAGTGAGGTCTCCATTTTCTTGCTGGCTGTCTCCTGGGGACCCACCCTTAGCTATTCCAGGCCTCTCTCTGGTTCTTGCATGGGGCCCGCTGCATCTTAGAAGCAATGAAGGGGACCTTTGAATACTCTCCTACCTGGACTCTCTCTGCCTTCCCCTATTGCAGTCCCTTTGCTTCCTCTTCTATTACATGTCTCTGACTCCAGCTAGGGAAGGTTCTCTGCCTTTAAGGGCTTCTGGGATTAAATTGGGCTGATTGGGATTAAATTGGGCTGATCGGGATAATCCAGGTCCATACCCTTCAGTATGCAAAGTCACTTTGTTCGTGTAATGTAACACAACTGCATTTTCTAGAGATTCAATGTGAACGTTTATTTGGGTGGAAGGAAAATCAGTAAAACCACGTGGATACCTTGTTGAAACATATTACTGAGCCCCATAATCAAGCTTCCTGGCTTAAAAGCTCTGCAATGGGACCTAACAATGTGAAATTGAACAAGTTTCTAGATGCTACATTTTGAGAACCACTGAAGTAAAATTTCCCAAACTGATTAGGTGAGAATTATTAGTGTGACAGCTAGTGATTTTATATTTGATTATATACATTGAGAAACACAGGCTGATTTTTCTTGCTGTTGTCATTGATCTTTTAACCTTCAGAATTGGGTTTTCAAAATTAAATATTTGTGAGTCATATAACAGCTATTCTCTATTTAGTTTTTTATGTGCATTTAAGGGAAAGCTGAATAATATGAGTTTTCAACAGCACTGCTTCAAATGCATATCTATTATGGGCTATGAAATTCTAATAGGGTGAGTTGAATTTTAGAAATTTCTGATGATCACAATGGAATAAAAAATGTCAGAATCAATCCATGGTTTTCTATTGTTCTTTGAGACACATTCTGGATCAGGGACCACCTAGAGGGCATTACTTTTAAAGTGAGGAAGCCGCCTTCCACAAGGTGGACCACAATAGCTCCACAGGAGGTGCTATCATCGGCCATGCCAATGATCCACACAATACAATTCTGTGGCTTATTGTGTCAGTGAGCCAAGGTGAGTGGATTATTCATATGTCTAAAGCCTTTGAAATCATATGTATTATCTTCTCACTTCTAAATCAAGGAGGAAAAGAAATTAATCATCAAAATGTGCATTATGATAAATTAAACTTCTCTAGAAATAAGTTTCATCATCAGAATCACTAATGTATTTGAAGAAGAAGAATATCGCCTGGTTAATTTATTTGAGAGATTATAGGTGTAAGCAAAGTATGCTATGAGCATTCTTAGGCTTATGAGTTTCATGTCAAGGAGAGAGATTACAGCATACTTTTATCTAATAGTCCCTCAGGCAATCGTGAAAAACTGCAGACATGGAGTTAGCTGGGTCACTGCTTTAGCCCTCCTGGTATTCTCCAGCAACTTGGGAAATGGTTTTGTGAGTAGTACAGATACTGGCAGTCACCTTTATTTATAATTACATGCCTCTAAATAATTTTAAAACTGTGTTTACATATATGATCCCTTATACCATAGCAATCTTGTGAGAAGGCAGAGAATCCCATGCCCAAAGTAATTCTCACTTTGCTGAAATTCCAGAATTTCCTAATGTAAATGCTGTAAAACTAATGACCACTATACCATGCAAACATGAAGGACTCTCAGCCACTGTGGGCCTGAACACCTTCCATCCCTAGCAGAAATTCGCCAACCCCAGGCCAGTGAAGTACCACCCAGAGCAAGATCAGACCTTCCTCCCCCAGGATATAGGAGGCCTTTTCTGACTTGCCTCAGTTCCCATGATGGTTCTCTCCAGCATAGTCAGTGATGCTCATAGAGTCAGTATGATGAGCCACAAGACCAAGCACCTTCTTCTTGTGCCTGGTGTCTCTTAGTCATTCATTTGAACATGCATTTTCTCATCAGTAACAAGGTTGGTAACACCAATATGACATAATATAGTTATTACTGATGTTCATATCAACACGGGTGGATTTGATGAGAAACGTAATTAATTCACTCCAGCACCTGTTATGTGCCCAATGTCAAGATGATCTCCAGGGATAAAATAAAGAAAAAATGCAGTGGATGACTTCAAGGATCAAGGATAGCATGAAAAGCAAATATTGCTTATGAGAATACAACAATAATGAAAATACATATTAAGGACAATGAGAGCATCTGAGGTTGAGAATGCGTATTTGTTCTGCATGGGCTGGAGTAAGGGTGAAAAATCAGAGAAAATGAAAGTGCATTAAATATAAATGTAAGCATTTCACAACTGTCCTGTGATATAGTTATTTTATAACCTTCATAATATAAATAACCCTATCGATGTCTTGCATTTATAACATATAACTTGTATTGATTTCCCAAACGTATTTTAAATATCTCTTTAAAATCCAGTGCAGCGTTTACGAGAATGCTTCGAAAATTTTCAAGTGCAACATAATCGTCAGGTACATATATGTATACATAGCAAAAATGTTCCCCAAATGTCAATTTTTCTAATATAACTAATATTTATTGAGCAGCAAGTCTGGGACCACTGTTGTCCCAAGCATTATTTCCCTTTCACAGATAAGAAAACTTGAGTTTAGATATTCCAAGGAATTTGGCTAGGGTCATACCACTAAGCAGTTTTAGAGTTAATTTTGTTTCTAAAAAGCAGGAATTACCACACCTTTAGAGTAAATATTGAAATCAGAAAGGGTAAGATCTCTAATTTTATTCTTATTCAAGATGATTTTGACAAGTCAAGGTCTTCTGCATTTCCCTATATATTTTTAGAACCAGTTTGGCCAATTCCTCCAAAAAACAAGACTACTGGGATTATGATTGACAAAGCGTTGAGTTAGATCAGCTTGAGAATAATATATATATTAACAATATTGTGTCCTCCAATCAGTAATCGTGATATAGTTCAGCATTTATTATTTAATTTTTTCTCGGTAATATTTTGTAGTTTTCAGTGTCGCTGACTTGCATGCTTTCTGTGAAATACAGTGCACACTTAAGTATTTTAAAATTTTAGATGAGTTTTAATTGTTTTATAAAAATAATTTTTAAGTTTCTTTTTTCTAATTTCTGCTAATATTTACATATACAATACAATTTTTATATTAACATTTATATAACGAATTATTTGTAGATTTCTGGGTTTGCTGGTAAATAGACATTTCATTAAATAGAATAATTATACTTATCTCTTTCTCAACTTCGTTATGCCTTTCTTTTTCTTTTCTTTCTTTCTTTCTTCTTCTTCTTTTTTTTTTTTTTTTGCTTGACTTGCCTTATTGAAATGGCTAGTATCTTTGGTATGAAGTTTGAATACTGGCGGTTAAAGTAAACATTTTAGCCTCGTTCCCAAACATAGGAAAAAGTTCAATATTAAACCTTTAATTATAATGCATGTGTTTCTTTTCATAAATTTCAGCTTAACAGATTGAGGGTATTTGCTTGCATTCCTTGTTTGCTGAGAGATTTTTAATAAATGAGTGTTAAAATTTGTCAAGTGTATTTTTCACATCTATTGGAAAACTATATAAATGTTCTTTTTTTTTTTTTTTTTTTTTTGAGAGGCAGAATCTGGAGTGCAGTGGCCTGATTTCGGCTTACTGTAACCTTTGCCTCCCAGGTTCAAGCAATTTTCCTGTCTCAGCCTCCCGAGTAGCTGGGACTACAGGTACCCACTACCGTGCTGGCTAATTTTTGTATTTTCAGTGTTGAGATGGAATTTTGCCATATTGGTCAGGCTGGTCTTGAACCTCCCAAAGTTCTGGAATTACAGGCATGAGCCACTGAGCCCAGCCATAAATGTTCTTTTTACCTTGTTTTTATGGTAAATTATGTTGATCATTACTCTAATGTTAATTTGAATTCCTAGGGTAACCTTATTTGGGCATGATATATTCTCTTTTACATATATTATTAGATTTAATTTATAAATATTTTATTAAGGAATTTTTCAGTATTTTTCATAATGGATATTAGGCTTCAATTTTATTAATTTATTGTTAAGTCTTTGTCATTATACCAGTCCCATAAAATAAGAGTGCTTTCCTGGTAATGTATTTTCAAAAAAATTCAATATAATATTGGCTTTAATTTTTCACTGAACATATTATATAATTGACCTCTGAAACCATCTGGGCCTTGACTTTTCTTTTTCAGAAGGAATTTGACAACAAAATCAATATTTGTGCTAGATATGGAGCTTTCAGATTTTTCTGTTTCATCTTTATTAGTTTTGCTAAGTTATATTTTTCAAAGAGTGTTTCTGTTTCTGCTAAGCTGTTCCAATTTGTTGGCATCAAGTTGTCTGTAATACTGTCTTAATTATTTTATTTTCAATGTCTTTATGATCTGTACTGATAACTCCTCTTCTATTCATGTCATGATATTGGTTATTTCTTTGTCATTTTTTCTTCATCAATCTAGGTAATGGTTTATCCATTTTGTTATCCATTACGAATAATCAGTTTTTGGATTAATTGAACCTAAAATATTTATCTGTTCTCTATTTTACTTATCTATTCTCTTTATCTTTATTACCCTCTTCATTCTACTTGTTTTGGGTTTAATTTTCTCTTTATTTTCTAAGCTTTTAGTATTACCCCACAGGTCACTGAAATTTAGATTTTTTTTTTTTCCAAATAATGGCCCGTAAAGTAAAATTTCCCAAGTCTTGCAAATGCTGATTGGGGTCCAGGCTGGAGTGCAGTGGGGAGAGCTCGGCTCACTGCAATCTCTGCCTCCCGAGTTCAAGGGACTCTACTGCCTCAGCCGCTGCAATGGCTGGGATTATAGGCACAGCCACCATGCCTGGCTGATTTTTTGTATATTGAGTAGAGACAGGGTTTTACCATATTGGCCAGGCTGGTCTTGAACTCCTGACCTCAGGTGATCCATCCACCTCGGCCTCCCAAAGTGCTGAGATTACAGGTATGAGGCACTGCATCTGGCCTATGTGCTGTATTTTAAAACTAGTTTCTAATTTTGTAGGTGAGTTCTCTCCTGATCTATTGATTATTGAGAGTGGGTTATAAAGATTTCCAACTATGGTTTTGAAATTTTCCATTTCTTCTTTCATTTCTGTCCATCTTTACTTCATATATTTTGGACCTGTTTATAAGCACATGCACATTATTGTTCTTACGTTTCTTTGACACTTTTAATACTATTCAACTTAAAGTACTTTATCTGATATTATTGTAGTTAACCTAGAATTTTTCTACCATTTACATGAAAGATCTTTTTCCATCTATTTATTTTCAGCTTCTCTGTGTCTGCAGAATTTTAATATGTCTCTTATAGATAGTTTATGGCTGTGTCTGTTGAATTTTATTCATCCTGACAATGATTGTCTTTTATTCTGATATTTTTGTATATTATATTAAATGTTAATTAATTAAACTTAATTAAAATAATATTCATACATTAAATATTGATGTGGTTGGATTAGTGTCTGCCATTTGATTGTTTTCACGTTTCTTCTCTAGATTTTGTCCTTTTGTTTCTTTCTTCATGGCTTCTTTGGAATTAATAAAGTCTTGTTTTAACATTCTATTTTAATCATTCACATTTTGACTATAATTATTTGCATTTCTTAATGGTTGTTCTATGACTAACAAAAGATAACTTTTCACAGTCTCTGTAGTTAATATTGTACCACTTCATGCAAAATATAGATACGTTGTAAGCACTCATCACTTATATTTTACATTCCTCTATCTATATTTGTCATCTATATTACAAGTAAATATATTATAAACCCCACATTACAATATTATTATTTTTACTTAGTTATATGTGTTTCTTTAAATAAGAGCAAATAATAATCACCTTATGAATTTATTTGGATATTTACCATTTCTAATGCTCTTCATTTCTTTCTGAAGATTTGAGTTTCCATCTGGTATTGTTTTTCCTCAAATGAAAGAACTTCCTTTCTTATATATATATATATATATATATATATATAAAATATATATTTAATTTAATTTAAATATATATATATATTATTGCATATATATATATATAAAATATATATTTAATTTAATTTAAATATATATATATATTATTGCATTTTAGGTTTTGGGGTACATGTGAAGAAAATGCAAGATTGTTGCATAGGTACATACATGGCAATGTGGTTTGCTGCCTTCCTCCCCACCACCTATATCTGGTATTTCTGCCCATGTTATCCCTCCCCACCTCCCCACCGCCCACAGTCTCTCCCCAGGTTCCCCCCAAGAGACCCCAGTGTGTGATGCTCCCCTCCCTGTGTCCATGTGTTCTCATTGTTCAACACCTGCCTATGAGTGAGAACATTTGGTGTTTGATTTTCTGTTCTTGTGTCAGTTTGCTGAGAATGATGGTTTCCAGGGAATCACAAGCATTCCTATACACCAATAACAGACTTAAAGAGAGCCAAATCAAGAAAGAACTGCCATTCACAATTGCTACAGAGAGAATAAAATACCGAGGAATACAACTAACAAAGAATGTAAAGAACTTCCTTTCTTGAAGACAATTTTTTTGGTAACAAATCCTCTTTATTAAATTTTTTCTATATATATATATTTACTTTCATTCATAGAAGATAGTTTTGTTGGAAATAAAATTGGTGGTTGGCAGGATTGTTTGTTTAATTTGTTTGGGCTTATTTTTTAGTAATTGAAAATTGTTACCTTCCATCTTCCACGGCCCAAATGAAATGCCAGCCAACACTAGTATCTTGTTTATAATGTGGCTCCTTTACAGATTTTCTCTTTATTTTACAGCAGGTTGACTGGGGTGCACCAAGGCAAGGGTTTCTTCATATACATCCTCTTTAGGATTCATTGAACTTACTGTGCAAAAGTATGTTTTTCACCAAATTTGAGATAGTTTCAACATAATTTCTTCAAATGTGTTATCTTATTCTGGGACTCCAGGTACATGTTAGATATCTTGATATCAACCCATGGGCCTTCAAAGCCCTGTTCATATTGTATTCCAAGCTCTCTTTTTCTTTTCTTAAATTCATATTGTTTAATTTATACTAGAATTTTTATGTTTTCTGAATTATTTCTCTGTCATTTTCATTTTTAAGCACTTTTAAGTATATGATCCTGTCTTCTATAATTTCTAATTAGAGATTAGGAGATACTAAAGAGATTCATTGTTTAAATTTTTCATATTGTATTTTTCAGTTCTGGAATTTCTATTTTGTTCTTTTTATAGTTTATTTCGTTCTTTTTATAGTTTATTTCTTTGCTGATACATGCTATTTCTTAAGCCCATTTTACTTTATATTAATTAGCATGATTAGTATCCCTTTGTCTTGTTTCTGTTTCTAAGGTCTGGTTCATCTCAGATTTGTTTTCACTGGTTGCTCTTAAATTGCAAAAACCTTAAGGTAGTCGATTTTGCTGGACTCCAGAAAATACTGTTTCTTTGGCAGCAGTTAAAATTACAACTCAGTGCTTTTATTTTTACCTATGCTGTTTAGAGCTAGACACCCAGCACAGACCACAGACTTCTCCCAAATTAAAAGCTGAGAAAGAGACAAAGAAGGAAGGGGAGAAAGGAAAGAAAAAGCAGGGAAAAGAGAGAGAAAAATGGAAAGGATGAAAAGTAGGAAGGAAGGAAAGAAAGAGCAGAAGAAGGAAAGAAAGAAAGAAAGAAAGAAAGAGAGAGAGAAAGAAAGAAAGAGAAAAGAAAGTTTTTTGTCATTCTTTTCGTATGTGTATCAACTCTTACCTACACTCTGCTTGTTTTCACTTTCTTATCTTCAGGTTTCTTGTACTTATTCCAAAGTTTATTGTGATTATTTTCTAGAAAGTTATTCTAGTAGAAGATTGCAAGAGTATAAATAAAGTGGAATTTCCATTTTCACGTACTCTGTTTTCACTTAGGAAGACTTTGATGTAATAAAGAAGTAAAGTATGTATCACAGAGTAATAAATGTTATAGCTGAATGAACAGTACGAAAAGTGAATAGGAGTCGTCTACACGGTACAACTTTAAATAGGATAATCAGGGAATTAACTAGTTAAATTATGACCTGAGGAAAGTGAAGAAGTAAGCATAAGAATATTTGATGAAAAAGTGTTTCATGCAAAGACAGTAGCCCAGGCAAAGACATGAGGCGTGAGCCTGACTTGTGTGTTAAACAAACAACAAAATAATAATAAAAAAGAACACAATGCAACTGCAAGAAGCAAGGAGAATGAGAATGTTAGGAGATAACATCAGAAAATTACCTGTGTGTGGAGCCTTGGAGGTCGTGTAAAAATTGCCCGTACTGGGTATATACCCGAAGGACTATAAATCTTCTATTATAAAGACACATGCACACATATCTTCATTGTGGCACTGTTTATAATAACAAGGACCTGGAACCAACCCAAATGCCCATCAATGATAGACTGGACAAAGAAAACGTGGCACATATACACCATGGAATGGATACTACACAGCCATAGAAAATGATGACTTTGTGTCCTTTGTAGGGACATGGATGAATTTGGAAACCATCATTCTCAGCAAATTGACACAAGAATAGAAAATCAAACACCACATGTTCTCACTCATAGGTGGGTGATGAACAATGAGAACACATGGACACAGGGAGGGGAGCATCACACACTGGGGCCTGTTGGTGGGGGCTAGGGGAGGGACAGCATGGGGGGAGGGTGGGGAGGGATAATGTGGGGAGAAATGTCAGGTATAGGTGATGGGGGGATGGAGGCATCAAACCACCTTGCCGTGTATGCACGTATGCAACAATCCTGCATGATCTGCACATGTACCCCTTTCACCTCGGAGAGCCAATATATTGTTTTGAATAAACAAGTCCCAGGGGCTGTTCTGTTTTGATTCTACTGCCAATGCTATTGGAAATATACTGTGAGGAGGGAAGCAAATTGGATAGGGAGAAGTCACAAGAAGAAATTTTAAAAAGATACCACAATAATTCAAGCAAATTTATTCAAGCAAAATCCTGGTGGCTAGGACCAGAGTGATGACAGTAGATGACTGAGCGCTTTCTGGGGTGCACTTTTGCTGAGCAAAACAGCACAGCAAAGCTTCCCATAGCCTGGCTGCTCACCTGTACCTTCCATCTCTATCTTGCCAAAGGTAGCAAGAAACCATCAAGTTATTAAGTACAGTAAATCCTTAACCAAATCAGTTCTATGCCTACCACAAAACTGAACATACAGGACTCTTCTTTAAATATGTTTAGTTAACATTTGTTACATTGTCCAACAAATTGCTCACTCGGAAAGTTCAAATAATTGTCCATGATTACAAAAAATAAAGAGAAGATTGTAAAGGAGCCACATGTACCGATCACACAGATTCGTAATTATCACTTTGTGATTATCCTTCTCTATTATCCTGCTTTATCACTTCACCCACTCCCCGAGACACTGGCTATACACATACACGTGTGTGTGTGTATGTCTTTTATTTTTTCCTTTTTTTTTTTTTTGAGATGGAATCTTCCTCTGTCACCCAGGCAGGAGTGCAGTGGCATGATCTCAGCTCACTGCAACCTCTGCCTCCCGGGTTCAAGCAATTCTCCTACCTCAGCCTCCCAAGTAGCTGGGATTATAGGTGACTGTTTTTTTTTTTTATGATTTTTTTTTTTATTTTTTTTAGTAGAGACAAGGATTCACATGTTGGCCAAGATGGTCTTTAACCCCTGACCTCAGGTGATTCGCCTGCCTTTGCCTCTCAAAGTGCTGAGATTACAGGCATGAGCCACTGTGCCCATCCAGTGTGTGTTTCCTTAATATTTCCAAATAATTTCAAACTTTCAGAAAAGTTGCAATAATAGCCTAAATAACTTTGTTTCCTGAATCACCCAAGATCAGACTGCAGACACATGCGCTGATCCTTCAGTGCTTACATCCCACAAATAACACTGTCCTGTGTAGCCACATGACAGTCACCAAAATCAGGAAATAATCACTGTACTTCCCTCCAGCTTTAATCTCTCACATTTATTCTAGCTTCCTCACCATCTTTAATGGCAAAGCATTCCAACTAAAAATCACTTGTGAAACCTTGTGATCAAGTGTCCCCAGTCTCTTTCCATATAGAATATTTCCTTAATTTTCTCTTGACTTTCAAACCCTTGACACTTTTTTTTAAAAAAAGATGGGGTCTCACTATGTTGTCCAGGATGGTCTTGAACTCCTGGTCTCAGGGAATCCTTTTGTCTTGATCTCCCAAATAGCTGAGATTACAGGCTCAAGCCGCCATGCCTGACTTCCTTGACACCTCTGAAGCCCAGGTGCCTTGCAGGATCTTCCTTAACATGTATCTTTCTGATGTTTCCTCGTGAACCGATTCGGGCTGTGCACTTTGGTGGGGGATATCACAGAAGTGATTTGATATTTTCCTATTTGGCACACAAATTAGCTTTGTCCCGTTACAGGTGATGTTAACCTCAAGTGGCTGGTGAAGTGCTGACTCTTCGGTGTTCCCACTACATTTCCCTCCTTTTCTTCAACAGCATTTTATATGTACATACCTTAAGAACATGGGAGCATCTCTCTAGCATCTATTTCTATGATGCTTGGCAAATGGTAATCTTCCAAATTCACACTTCATTTTACATTTATTAGTTGGCATTAGACTCTAAGGAAAAGCTTCTTTCCCTCACTTACTCATTCATCTATTTTAAATCAGTATGAATGCATAGACTATCATTGTATTCAATAGGTTATAACCTGTTGCTGTCATTATTTATTTTGATACTCAAATTGCCCCGGATGTGTCTAATAAAAGAAAGCTTCAAATTGGATTCTATCTTCTTTTAGACATAACCTCAGTCTTCTTGGAGCACTTAAGATATTCCAAGCTCATCTTGAACTTGTCCAGTCCTGGAATAATTCATTTCTCTGAGGAGCCCCTGTTCCTTTCGGCAGAGAATGGTATTCAGAAACCAAAACTGAGTTGGGAATGTATCTACGCACACCCACCACCAGCATTAATGTTTTTGCTTGACTTTCTATTTGTACATATGTTTGGAAACCATGAGTTCACATTGATGCAACCCCAATCCAATTCAACACTGCGGGTTTCATTCTACGTTTTTCCCTTTTCCGTATTTGTAATTTTCTTCTCCTACAGTGCAAAGCTTGTCTTTCACTATCTTTGGTATACTTGCTATTTGCTCAGTTCCCCTAATTGTAATCAGTTCCGTTCCTCAGTGGGTCACTTCTCTGGACTGTCTGCTTCCTGTGGACTCTCCCCTCTCTGGAGCCACTTCCATCCACTCAGTCACCTTCCTCTCCTGGGCGGAGCCCTCCGGCCAGGCTGCTGTCTCACTAGACCATCTTCCTCTCAAGTTCTGATTCCAGCCCTCCCACACTGCCTCGGATTCTTTCTCATTCAGGATTTGGTCAAAGAAGAAGGGCAGGAAAAAGAAAGGAAGACTTGTTTTCAAATCTGATTCTCTGGACTTCTGTGGAGTGTGGCACTCTGCTATGGTATTCCATAAAATATATTATTATGGGATAACTATTCCACTGGACAGTTCCATTAAGAAGTTCTGCTCTCAATTCTTATAAAAAGATTTTAAAAACCATCATGGATGGAGAAGTTACACAGATATGTATGAATGAATACAGCAGGGATGCTATTCACTGCCTTTCCCTCAAGAAAGTACAATGGTCTGGGAATGCATTCCCAGTTAATAATCCACATAGACACAGACAGCCAGGGGTCCAGGTCATTTGTCAACGTGTTTCTGTGACATCCTCCACAATCCCACGGATACCTGTCTTTAACTATGATTACAATACTAACATATTGATGGCTATTTCATGTGACGGTACTATCAAACATACTATTTAATAACCTTTTGTCAATCAAATCAGAGTCCTTGTGACAATAACAGAAAGAATATTTCTATAGTAACATAAACTGCCTCATAATTAGATATTAAGGAATCAGAACTTCTGTCCGTAATAGTGCTTTGTGTTTATTTACATTAAGTCTAAATTTGTTTTTAATGCATTTATTTTACTTTGTTAGTAGATATATGAAATAATTTTACATATCTATCGAGTACAGACTGACATATATATATATATATATATACACACATATATACACACACACAAAGTGTAATCATCAAATCAGGGTAATTAGCATATCCACCATCTCGAACATTTATCATTTCTATACGTTATGAGCATTCAAAACCCTCTCTTCTGGCTTTTTGAAAATATGCAATAAATGATTGTTAACCATATTCGCCGTACAATGCTAAAACGCCATAAATTATTCCTCGTAGTTAGCTGTAACTATGTGGCATTAAACAGCCTCTCCCTGTTCTCTCCCCAGCTCTCCTTCCCAACCTCTGATAATTACAATTCTACTCTCTATGTCTTTGAGCTCAATCTTTTAAGCTCTTAAATATAAATGAGAACACGTGATATTTATCGTTCTACACCTGACTGATTTCACGTCACATAATGTTCTCCACTTATCCATGTTGCCACAAATGATAGAATTTAATGTTTTATGCCTGAATAGTATTTTATTATGTATAAATATCACATTTTCTTTACCCTTTCATTTGTTGAAAATGACAAAAATGCATTTTTTGGTGTGGCTTTCAGTAGTCTGTTGGTTATGTCTGTCTCTTCATTTGAGGACTATTTTATTATTTATTTATTTACTTACATATTTTTGAGACGGGGTCTCACTCTGTCACCCAGACTGGGGTGCAGTGGCATAATGTCAGCTCACTGCAACTCCTGCCTCCCGGTTTAAGCAATTTTCCTGCCTCAGTTTCCCCAAGTAGCTGGGATTACAGGTGCATGGCACCATGCCTGGTATTTTTGTATTTTTTGGTACGGATGGGATTTCACCATGTTGCTCAGGCTGGTCTTCAACTCATTTAACAGACTTCATCCGAAGTCTTTTTTTTTTTTTTTTTTGGCGTTGTTTTGCCCTGTCACCAGGCTGGAGTGCGATGGCGCGATCTCGGCTCGCTGCAACCTCCGCCTCGTGGGCTCCAGCGACTCCTCTGCCTCAGCCTCCCCAGTGGCTGGGACCACAGGCGCGCGCCAGCACGCCCAGCTAATTTTTTGTTTGTCTGTTTGTATTTTAGCAGAAACAGGGTTTCAGAGGTTTCCCCATGTTGGCCAGGATGGTCTCGATCTCCCGAGCTCGTGATCCGCCGCCGCGGCCTGTCCTTCGGAGACCCAGCCCCGTTGCCGGCACCAGGCTGGAGTGCAGCGGCGCGATCTCGGCTCGCTGCAGCGCCGCCTCCCAGGTTCAAGCCCTTCTCCCGCCCAGCCTCCGGGCAGCTGGGGTTACAGGCGTCCGCCCAGACGCCTGGCGAAGGTTTGCAGACGGGGTTTCACGGGGCTGGCAGGCTGGTCTCCGACGCCTGACTTCAGGTAACTGTCGCCTCGGCCTCCCGGGGCGCTGGGTTACAGCACGAGCCACCACGCGCGGCCTCATCTGAAGTCTTATGGGCACACTTAACAGGCTATGAATCGGTGGAAGACCAAAATCGCGTCTAATGTATCTTCTGCGTCTTTTGCATGAATCACATCTCGCACGCAGTAGATATTTGATGACCGCATTATGAACACGCATCCTCTTTTCCCATGAACTCCATCAACTTCAGTGACTTACTTTACTGAGCAGGAAGCACCTGCTATGACGGCATAATGGCTAACGTCTCCCGCTCACAGGGTCCACATTTAACCCATGAACAGATCCGCCACGGCCTCTCTCTCCACGGCTCCAGTCGCCCAGCCCCTCCTCTTGTCTGACTTGACCCATTGCAATAATGTATTATCTGTTCTGTCTCCCTCCGGTCCTGACTCACTCCACAAGTCTCTGGAACTGCTGCCATAGCTTGTCTTCCATAAAGAATATCTCTTAGTCCAAACCCATAGAAAGCACACCACCTAGAGTGAGCCCTAATGTAGACCATAGACTTTGGGTAATTATGATGTGTCAATTTAGGTTGATCGGTGTCAAAAATGTACCACGTTGGTGGGGGATGTTGACAACGGAGGAGGCTCTGCATGTGGGGAAAGGTGTGGGGTGTGGAAGCACACAGGAAATCTGTCTACCTTCCTTTTCATTTTGCTGTGAACCTAAAACTGCTCTAAAAAACTTTAAAATTAAATAAATGAATAAACTAAAATAGATGAATTTCTGAATGGGAAAAAATACAACATAGAAGAAAGTAGAAGAAAGCTTAGAAAAATGTTTATGTTAATGAGATTTAGAAATAGGAAATTTTAATTAGAAACAGGAAATTTCTAGTTAGAAATAGTTAGAAATGGGAAACGCTCATTTCCATGCTCTGAGTTAAGAATAAAGTTGTCACATACAGCCTCATAGGTTGTGCACTGCACAACTTCAGGAGGCCCCATTAGTTCCTCCTCCTGCTTCCAGGTTGTACATCCTCCTTCACTGCCCACAGCTTCTCAAAGGCACAGATAAATGCAGTTGTGGAATATGTCCCTTAAAAATTTGGATCATTCTATTGTCTCTTTTGAAATGTTTCAATTACTTTACTTTATCTAAAGGGCCAAGTCTGAATTCCTATCCTTATAGAATTGAGACCAATTTTAATTTGACCTCTGAACCTCTGGCCTGTTCTGTCTGTGCTCTTCTCTCTTTCTGTCCTGCGCTGCCAAGCCAGCTGTCCTTTTACAGCTGAGGCACACAGCCCCATGCCTCGGCCCTTGCTGTTCCCCAGGCTCGCATGCTCTTACCACCTCCTCACCTTTTGAACCTTGGCTAAGAGGTCTTCTAGTGATGAATTCTTTTTGGCCTCACTCCCTGCTCTGTCAGTAGAATTGAGTGAGTGCTCCTGCTTCGGGGCCTCCTATATGTTCTACCACAGCACACAAATACGCTTTTCACTTCTTCTTCCTAGTTCTGTACCCTAATAAGAGATGGTGCCTTCCTCCAGTTAAATGTAATCTATTATTCTTTTTTTAAAAATTAATACATTAATTCTATCCCAGTATCATACATTTGTCCTAGTTGGTGATCAATGAATATATGTCAAAAGAATTAAAAAATAAATGAGGAAACAGAAGAGGAAAGAAAAAAAGAAGATGGTCTGTCTGCTTCTATAGCTCACATTTAATGTTGTATTTCACTAAGGGACCCAACGCAGAGAAGATGTGTGATGTGTTATGTAGGCAAACCGGTGCATTTTGATTCAATATACACTCAAGATAAGTTCATGAGTGAGTTTCATGAATGAGATACAGACCTCTGAAGACCTGATACTTTACCAACATTAACTAAATTTTTATGCAGTGGTGATGTTGTGAAGGCAAGGCACCCTGCGTACCTATATGTGGATCTCAGAGATTAAGGGTATAGACCCTGTTCGGTCCCCCTAAATTTAAACCATAGCCCCATTATCAACCATCTGAATAAACTTAGCCCAGTTGAGAAATTTCCTTATTTGTTAATTAAAATGAAATGAATGTCTACCCACAAAAGTAATTTTAAAGATTTAATTAAACTATGCAATGCCCTTGTCTATTAATATCCAATGGAAATTTAATAAAAACTTGCAATTGTTGTTATAAATGGATTGAAATAAAATGGTTATTTCCCACATATATTTTTTTAAATGGAAAACTACTTTTGCTTAAGCCGTTCATTTCTAGACAGCAAAAATTTGGGAATTTGCTGTATTTACTCACAAGATATCGATATATATCAGTCTTTCACATTTTTCTTTTATACAAAATATATTATGGTTAATATTTTATTGTTTATCTCATTCTTAGATTTGAACTCTAACTTATTGTGAAGAATAAATGTTTTAAGAAAAATAATTATAAAATAACATTTAATTAAACTTAAATTAATTCAGCATCTACAAAGAAATTCATTCTCCAGCAAAGAAGATCTTCCCTAGAAAATATTCCACAGATTTACCAATAAAATTAAGTTTTAAAATGGATAATTCCTATATCTTTAGTAGACAAAAAAATACCTTTTATCTGTGATTTGAACTTCAGATGGTAGAGCTTTACTAATATTGAAGTTAGTGTTTCTTTTTCAAGAGGAAGAATTCCATGATTCCAGAATTTGTACTTAACAATATTATTCCATCTCTAACTCACCTTTGGGAGAAGTGTTCGAAATGACAGCACAGTGAGGAGCAGACTCATGTATGTCTAGGAATCTGGATTCCTGTGATCACATTGCTACACAATAAATGTGATATGACATAACTAAGGGTTGTTTCCCTTTTAATACTATGGCTATGAAATAAATTTCTTTATCAATAGCAACCCTTAATTTTACTGAGCACTAATTAGCTTATAAATTCTGATTTGCACCGTAAAGCCTTACACAACAGCCAGGAAAAGCTTGCTGCTTATATTAGTTCGTTCTCACAATGCTATAAAGAACTGTCCAAGACTGGGTTATTTGTAAAGAAAAGAGGTTTAATTGTCTCACAGTTCCACATGGCTGGGGAGGCCTCAGGAAACTTACAATCATGGCATAAAGTGAAGCAGACATGTCTTACATGGCAGCAGGCAAGAGAACATGTGGAGAAAGTGAAGGGGAAAGAGCCCCTTATAAAACCATCAGGTGTTGTGAGAACTCACTATCATTAGAAAAGCATGGCGGATACAGACCCCATGATCCAATTACCTCCCACCAGGTCTCTCCTTCAACACCTGGGGATTACAATTTAAGGTGAGATTTGGGTGGGGACACAGAGCCTAACCATATCACTGTGGTTGAAGTTGACACATTCAATAATTAGCAGTCTTTCCTCTATGCTGTCCACTTACAGCTTTATCAAATGGTTTCTTCCTTTGGCTGATTTCCTTGTGCTATGCAGTTTGCTAAACCATACTTTGGTTCACTTAGACTTCTAGAAGCATGTCATTCTTGCTAATGGACCTTTTTTTTCCTGCAAGTGTTGAAGAAATATTCCTGCCAAATGGGAAGAAGCCCAGAGCACCTCCCCTAGGCTAACTCCTGCCTCTGCTTTTCCTGCCTTGGTCAGTCAGCCACAGCTTGAAATTCCTGAGGTTTTGCAAAATGTCCCATTCAGTCCTTGAAGAGCTATTATTTTGTGAAACATTTCCCAATTTAGCTTAGGCAGAACAGTGGTCTAGCGATGTGTACCACAGAGTGATTTTATGTATAAGGATGTGTGGGGGAAACTGTCTTAAACTACATCTTACTTGACGCATACACGGAAATTTACATATACTTTGCTATATTATAGATTCTGAGAAGTTCTACAGTAAAGAAATAGGTTTAATGTTGTGAATTTTTCTAAATTCTTTCACTAGTAGCTTTTGTAGCATCTATTATTATGCATACACTCTGAGAAGCAGAGGATCTAGAACATGTGGGAAGCCTGCATTTTCATATTTTATCCCAATTGGATGCTCCGCAAATCCCTGACTAAAGAGAAGGCATGATTTAAATCCAGAAGCTTATGTATCCAAGAGCAATAATTCAAAGAGGAAATCAATGATTGCTTTTTCTGAAAAATGGGCACCTCTAAAACAAGACAGAGCCCCATTTTAGAGTTAATTTTTCTGTTTACATAATCACTCTGAATGAATTGAAGGGAACACAGAACGTGTACCAATGTGTTAAAAAATATCTTTATAACTCTAAATGATGTGATCACAGATATGTTTTATCAAATCATTCAAGAAAAGAAAGGAAAAAGACTTTCATTGTGTAAGCAAATGCAAATGGAAGCAATCAGATAAACCCAAGTGCCCTTGCTTGTAAAGAAAAAAATTTCAAAGTAAGTTAAATATTTAGGTGACCTTATCTTGAAAGCATATTTCAATGCTCCATTTCTGACAACTTCCCATAAACCCAAGGTGAAAAGATGATATTACCATTCTAATTTTAATTCCATGTTTGAAGGAGGCGGAACTGGAGGTTTGCCAACAAATGCTGCAAATCTTTTTCCATTCATCGTGTTTCCCTTGGTCATTTATAAGGGCAAAACATATAGAACTAGGCAAAAGGAAGCAGATATCAGAAAACATAGTGAGTAATTATTGAGCAGGAAGGGTTGAAGGAAATAGATTGTTTTTGTTTAGTTTTCTTTGTCTTCCACGGTGTTCCTCTAAGTTTGAGGCATCAGCAGTCATGAAGGAAATAGATTTGTAATTGCAGGACAGCTATTGTTTACTTAGTGTTGGCATTACATTTCATTCACAGAATATTTATTTTTAAAAACAGAGATAATCATTTTCCTGAATTAAATACAGTTTGCAAAAATGTCTTACAGGACGTACAGACTTTATTGATCTTTTAAAATTAACATAAGGAAGAAAAAATGCCATCTGAAATGATGGTAAGAATTTTATGCCCTGGATTATATAGCCTGGGTTTTAACAAACAACAGCCACAAAAGAAATGAAAAGTATTTAACTATGGCAATATTTTGAATATAAAATCTCAGTCACCTAAGCAGGATAAACTAAGGTGGTGAAATGTATGCTCATCATTAGAGAAATCATTTTCAGATTAGAAAAAGATAGAATTTGTTATGATACTTAGAAGGACATTTTTATTTTTTTCGTTTAATATTTAAATATTCTTCTTTGTTCATTATCCCCAATGTTTATAGAGCCAATCATCAGGCTAGCATATGATCCATTTCACTCATCTCAGGTAGAGTTGGAATTTTAAAAATATGGTGTTTTTGCTCCCACATAACCATTTTTAATCTGTGAAATTGACTCGATTTTCACATTCATGATCTGGTGTCTAGCCCCCATAAGACACAAATTGTCAAGTTGTATAATAAAGAGCTGGAAAGGTTCTGACTGGATTCAAGGATGTCCAGCCCTAACCACAGGAGCTTGGACATAACTTCCTGTGCCTCAGTATCATTCTCCGTCAAGTCCTGCAGCACAGGGGGAAGAGCCCTGCCTTGGAGTCAGGTAGCCTTAGGTTTGCATTCTAGCTGTACACCTACCAACAGTGTGACTTTGGACAACTTTCTTACATTTATCAAGCAAGCCTTGGATTTCTCATCTATGAAATGGGGACAAAAGTGTCTGTCTCAAAGAGTTGTAGTAAAAATTAAGCGAGGTAATGTATAAAGCAATTAGTATAATGTTTAGTACATGGCTAGTAGCATATCTTTACTTGTATTGCCTTCAGAACTAGGACGTTTTGTGTCTCAGTCTATTTGTGCTGATACAACAAAATGCCACAAAGTGGGTAATTTATAAAGAGTAGAAATGTATTTCCTCATTGCCCTAATGGTTGGGAAGTCCAAGATCAAGGTGCTAGCATGTTCTGTATCTGTTGAGGGCAGCGCTGTCTCCTTCCAAGACGGTGCCTTGTTGCTGACTTCTCCAGAAAGGATGAATGCTGAACTCTCATACTGAAAAAGACAGAAGGACAAAAAGAGCCCGACTAGTTCCCTCTAGCCCTTTGATGAAGTGGCTGATCCCATTCATGAGAGTTCTGCCCTCTTGACTTAATCACCTTCTAAAGGCTCTACCTCTTTGTACTATCACATTGGGCTTTAAGTTCCAATGTGAATTTTGAAAAGGGCATGGACATTTAAACTATAGCATTTGGCAAATGATATCTATACTCTCTTCTTGTAAAAGAAGCATGTTTCCCTGCCCTTAGGAATTATAGTGTAAACAACTGCCTCACAATTTTTTCCCATAGTCACATTTCTATAGTTGCAAATGGGGCCAGAAGAACTTGCAAACTATCAGCCAGTGACTAGAAATTCTCTCCTCAGATTCAGCCTTCTATGAGAAATTGGACCAGACCCACTGAGTCTTGCTTTAAAGAGTGTGAAATTATATCCAGTTTCACATACGCCTCACCCGTGGGATTAGGGCTTTGTCTTTCCAGAATTCTCTAGTTAGGATGCAATTGTTCCCACAGAGTTGAAGCTAATCCATTATGAGATATTGGCTTATTATGTGTTCTTCAGATTTCTTTTCATCATGATATATAATTAAAATTACAATGAGACTTGGAACAATAAAGTTTGACGGAGGCAGGAAAACTGCAAATGAAAAAAGCATTAACAAAATAATGTAAGCCAAATGAAGTTAGGGCAGCGAAGGGGGAATGTCCCACAGGAGGCAGAAGAACTAAAAAGAGGGAATTGAGGTGCCACAGAACAATCATCTTACTTTCATTTGGCCTAGAGCAAGCTCTGAAATAAATATAACTCTTAGGAATGAATAGCTGAGTTGAGAGAGACTGAGAGAGAATGAATAGGGGCTAGGGAGTGAGAGAAAGAAAAGATTTTCTAATTACCTCAGTCCTTAGGATGTGCATTTATCATCAGTAAATTGTGCAGAATTAGTCTTAAAATTTTTTATGTTTGCTTTGTCTCGTCTTGTCTCTCCTGAGATTATATTATGAATCACCAGGAGAATAAAAAAGATTCATCCCAGTGGTTAGACATGTAGACTCGTGCATCTGAAGGTGACTTTGTGCAATTAAAACTAGAATTGAATCTGGATTCTATGCTGTTGCTTGATGGGTTGCTTTTAAGTTTTAAAGAATGGGTCTTGAACAACTTGTATGTTTCAGTGAAAGCAGTTACACCCTCTAATTTCAGAAGAAGTATGAGGCCAATATGTTTTGTGTTACACAGAATCATGTTTTGTGCCCTGAATTATTCTAGACGACAAACCGGCTTGCACCCTGAGAGTGACATGGTGAAATATTTATGTTGTCACTGGATCTGATTATTAAAGTCTTCCCTTTTCTTTTCCCCTGCTCTTTCTGCAGGCAGGCTGTTTGTGAATAATTCTGTGTACGTGGCAGACCTGTGGCTTGTTTCTAGCAAGAACACAGCTGCAGACCACAGAGGCACGATGTTGATTCTATTTTCTGGGTTGTGCTTTGAATAGATTTTGTTCTATGGAGCATTTATTAGGCAGACAAGAGTTTTCTTGGCGATCTGCTCCCATGGCTCAAACTCGCCTCTAGCTGTCTTTTAAAGATTCTACAAATCTTTTGCCTCTGGGCACTTCATGCTTGTTTGTGACTTTCAGAAAGTTTTCCTGCAGATAATTTGTTTTCTCTGAAAATCGGTAATAGTAGATTATTAGATACTGGTCACCAACTGAAGAAGCTCCTGTTGAGGTTAAAGTCACATCAAAGAAGCAACATGGAGCTAATTATTGTGTCTTTAAAATATTCCTTTCCTCATACACGACTACACGTGGCTTATCAGCTTTGTATTTCAGCTGTTCTTCTGAATCAAAATTAGGTTTCTTACTCGTACTTAAATGCAATGAAAAAGCAGCAGATTAATTGTAGAGATTATTTAAAATCAAATTTCCCATTTGTATCTCCGTTTTGTTTTGAGGAATCTCATGCTGGATTTTCTTTCTCAGACTTCCTTCTTCACTGTTTCATATTACTTCTCTCTTTTTCCGAGATCAGACGAGATCGGGCGTGTTCAGGGTGGTGTGGCCGTAGACTACTCCTCTCTTTTTCTTGGCCTTTTCTTTGAAGATTAATCTTAGCTTCCCCTGATTTTATATCCTCTCTATTGGCTTTTCATTCTTGCCTTCTTTTCTTTCCTCATGTATTTTTAAAATGCCACTTATAACATATGTCACTTAAATTATGCTCTTTAAATTGATAACTTCTAACTATAAACTCTATTTGCTATTTTATCATTTTGGTTTTCTAGTTGCCTATTTCAGGTTGTTTCTTTCAGTCAATATTTTGTTTATTAATATACTTTATCCTGAAGTTTGCATATATTTGCACAGGAGTTTTATATTCACATTGAAATCATCTGAAAAAAATTTCAATATGACTTGGATAAATAAAGATTTCCAGTTTTATGACTTCCAATACAACTGATAACACAAACAACTCTATAAGGAGATTCTCAGGAAACTGGTATTATTTTTCACTAGCAATCCTTAAGGGTATTGATGAATGAAATAAGGTCATGTTCATTAGAAAGATGCAAATTAAAACTACAACAAGATACCATTTCATACCAGTCAGAATGGCGATTATTAAAATGACAGATTGGTGAGGTTTGGAGCTAAAGGGACAGTTTTACACTGTTGGTGGAAGTGTAAATTATTTCAGCCATTGTGGAAGACAGTGTGGCGATGATACCTATCAAAGATCTAGAGGCAGAAATATCATTTGACCGACAATCATTTTACTGAATATATACCCAACGAAGTATAAATCATTCTATTATAAAGATACATGCGGGATGTGCATGGTGGCTTACGCCTGTAATCCCAGCACTTTGGGAGGCTGAGATAGGCCGGTCATGAGTCAAGAGATCGAGACCATCCTGGCCAACATGGTGAAATCCTGTCTCTACTAAAAATACAAAAATTAGCTGGGCGTGGTGGCACACACCTGTAGTCCCAGCTACTTGAGAAGCTGAGGCAGGAGAATCACCTGAACCTGGGAGGAGGAGGTTGCAGTGAGCCGAGATCATGCTGCTGCACTTCAGTCCAACAACAGAGCGAGACCCCATCTCAATAAACAAACAAAGAACAACAACAAAACATACACACACATGTTCACTGCAGCACTACTCACAATAGCAAAGACATGGAATCAACCCAAATGCCCATCAAGGATAGACTGGGTAAAGAAAATATGGTACAGATACACCATGGAATGCTATGCAACCATAAAAAGGAACAAAATCATGATCTTTGCAGAGACATGGTTGCATCTGGAAGCCATTATTGTCAGCAAACTAATCCAAGAACAGAAAACTAAACACTGCATGTTCTCACTTACAAGTGGGAGCTGAATGATGAGAAACACGTAGGCACATGGGGGGACCAACACACATTGTGACCTGTCGGTAGCAGGGTATGTGGGAAGAGGGGAAGCATCTGGAAGAACAGCTAATGGATGCAGGGCTTGATACCTAGATGATGGGTGGATCTGTGCAACAAACCACCATGACACACGATTACCTATGTAACAAACCTACATATCCTGCACATGAATCCTGGAACTTAAAAAGTGAAGAAAAAGAAAGCAAAGAAAATATAATGTGCATTTGTGTACATTTACGTGCAAAATTGATAATTCACTATACTTAGGTCCCACATCTGTGTTTTAATTAACTTATTTTTGCAAATAGTCATCTGTGTCTGCATGTCCTTTTAAACTTTTAAATTTTTCATTATTAGAATTCACGTCAATGTAGTTTTTCTTTTCCTGAATGTCTGTAAACTGGGTGAAGCTCTTTCACTGATACAGTTCTCACATGTCTGCAGTGTTTCAGCATCTGTAACAGAGCCTTCTAGATAATTCAGATGGCTTCCTCTTTCCTGGATCACATTGTTAGACTATAGTTCCCAATAAGTGGGCTCATGTGTCCAGAATGTGAGCAGGAAGTATGTAAATCATATCCAAGCTTCTCCCTGTCACCCCCAAGTGTGGAGCTTCCCTTCCGGGTATCAAGAATGGAGATAACCCCCAAACAGAAATTGCAAGCCATGTTTTGAAAATCAACTTACAATGCAGAAGCGGTCCTTGTTTCTTCTTCTGGTTGGAGACTTACCCACACATGAACATTCATATGATTTATGCATACAAAAGAAACCTTTATTGTGTTGGGCCATTGATAGTATAGGGTTTATCTGTTAGAGCAGCTAAAGTTACATTAAATAAAACAAAATCAGCCAGGAGTGGTGGCACACACCTGTAGTCCCAGCACTTTGGGAGGCTGAGGCAGGCGGATCATGAGGTCAGAGATGGAGACCATCCTGGCCATGGTGAAACCCCGTCTCTACTAAAATACAAAAAAATTAGCCGGGCGCGGTGGCACATGCCTGTAATCCCAGCTACTCAGGATGCTGAGGCAGGGGAATCGCTTGAATCCGGGAGACAGAAGTTGCAGTGAGCCGAGATTGTGCCACTGCACTCCAGCCTGGCGAAAGAGCAAGACTCTGTCTCTAATAATAATAATAATAATAATAATAATATGAAACAAAATCCCTTAAATAACACTGCTAGGACAAAATAAAGAAATACAGAATGCCTCGTTAAGTGTGAATTTTAAATAAGCAACAAGCAATGAGTAATTGGCATTTTTTTTAGTATGAGTGTATCTTATACAATATTTAGAATATATTTACACAAAATAAGTTCTTAGTTTATCTACAATACAAATTATACTGTATTTTTCTTCACTAAATCTGACAACTGCACCCCCCAAAAAGACTATTTAATAAAAATATTAGAACTTGGAGAATATAGATCATGTTTTTGCTTCTTTTATCCTATTTGATTTTCTAGTGCTGTTTTAGACACGTAAGAAACATTTGATGTTCTTCTATTTCAATGCCATAGTTTAGAACAGGAAGGAGATAACATTACGGTAAAATTTTCAAAGATATTATTTTTCAAACCCCATTTGGCATCAACAACTTTCAGATATGATTTGTTAAAACAGAAGTTCCTTAGAGTGTGTGCTAAAAAAAATTGGCTAATAAAAAATGACCATTTCTACCTTCTCAGGCTTGATTGCTAAAAATATTTTTATGACTTCTTCCTTTTCATATATGTACCTCATTGATTTTGTGCTAAGTTCATTACATTCATTGTATAGTTGATCTCTCACTTTCCTGTCAATTTACTTACATCATGTTTCATTTTCGATAATAGTATCCCATGGGGAACCTGGAGTCAAACACTGCTTGTCTTCTATGACAGCCGAGAACGTGGCCAATCCTTCTTCTTGATGAATGTTGGCAATACTGGGGAAATTCTTAGAATCCTCTGAGTGACTCATCATTAGTGCTTATGTATCCTACTCATGCGAGGTGAAAATTTATGTGTTTTTGTGTAAATATTTTATCCTGTGAGTAGGCTCAGAAGAGTCACAACATTATTATCACCAGTTTAGAGATGAGAAATTGAGGCATATAGGCCAGGCACAGTGGCTCACTCCTCTAATCCCAGCACTTAGGGAGGCTGAGGCAGGTGGATCTCTTGAGATCAGGAGTTTGAGACCAGCCTGGGCCACATGGTGAAATCCTGTCTCCACTAAAAGTACAAAAATTGGCCTGGAGAGGTGGTACATGTCTAATCCCAGTTACTCAGAAGGCTGAGGCACAAGAAGCACTTGAACTGGGAGCTGGAGCTTGCAGTGAGCCAAGATCGCACCACTGCACTCTAGCCTGGGTGACAGGACAAGACTCCAAAAAAAAGGAAGGAAGGAAGGAAAGAAGAGAGGGAGAAAGAAGGAAAGAAAGGAAGGAAGGAAGGAAAGAAAGGAAGGAAGGAAGAAAGAAAGAGAAAGAAAGAAGAAAGAGAGAGAGAAAGAAAAGAAAGAAAGAAAAAGAAAGAAGGAGAGAGAAAAAGAAAAAGGAAGGAAGAAAGGAAAGAAAGGAAGGAAGAAGAGAGGAGAGATTTCCTTTTATAATTAAAAAAGCAGATCATGTGTGTATAATTTCACTGATAACTTTGCAGAAAAGTTGATGTCTTATTTCTCTATTGAAACTTCTTCACAATCTGTTAACAATCACCATTGTCATAGACCAATGATGAACCACTTAGAAAACCCTTTTCATGTGACTATCATTTTTCATGTGTTCTTGGAGGGAATTTGTAATAAAGATCCTGATTCCATTTTACTTATTCAAAGAAAGAAAGGAGAGAGAGAGAGAGAGAGAGGAAGAAAGAAAGAAAGAAAGAAAGAA
>NW_022437051.1:551356-570080 GCF_009761245.1 Sapajus apella
TTCTATGCATTACAAGACAAAATTTAATTCATTTTGCATAAATTATGGAGGGAGCAGCCAGGAACCATGTGCAGTATTAAAAAACCCTCCTCCGGTCGAAGACACCGTGGTGCTGCTCTGCTCTAAGTGCAGACGGTGAAGGGTGCACCAGGGCGCTGGAGAGTGTGGCAGTCTTAAAGTCAGGATGTGTTTGAGCTGTGGCTTCCATTTAGCGGTTGTGTGATGACAGCATATCTCAATGTCTCTGAGTCTCAGTTTCCTTTTTTTCTTGAAGCAAGAGAATATTCAATTATGCAAATATTTTTCCGACTCTGAAATTATTTCCATCTGTCTTGTTCAGATTCCTCTGAGGAAATCTGCAGAAATCTGCAACCTCCTAATAAAGTTCTTTTTCCAATGGAGCATTTTACGTTTTCTTCACCCATCAATGTGTGAAAATACTACCGCAGAGCCGTATATAGCTATCATCATGACAAAGCACATTTTAGACATAGTGTTAATGTCTGGTGAAAGAGTAAAACAGCTTGAACTATTGAGGAAAGCTACAAGTATTCACGATACACGTTAGAAATATGTTCACCAAAAAAATTTAAATAACATTGACACCTAAAATGGAAACTTCTAGCTGACTGTGAAACTTACTTAAGTATCCTTTGACCCTAGATAGTGCCAAATGTCATACCCTCAAAAAAAAAAAGGGGGGATTAATTTACTTATATCTTACATATGTGTTCATTTTTGGTTTCAGTTTTTTTGATATGTCAATTTTTGAATATAATTTCTTACCTAAAAAGTCATAATTCAAAAGAATTGCTTTTTTCGGGGAGTACCAAATTGTTTTATTTGAAGGAATGGTACAAAGAACTTAAGTGGATGTTTTGGTACAACTTACAGAAAAGGTAAAGGAAACTCCAACATGCATTCTCTGCCTTGGTGACCAGGGAAGTCACCCTATGGCTATGGGGAAAGATAATTACTTAAAAAAACAAAAACAAACAAACAAAAAACCTGTGTCCTTGATTTAATATGATTTCCATTTGTACACTACTTCCCTAGGCTGTAGTAACTGAATGATGAGTGTCCACATTTGGTCAACCTATTGGTGGATTTCTTTTTTCAGGAAGATGTACACATTTCTGGTTTGGCGACATCATAAATATTACCTTTATTTACTTATAACTCATGTGCTCCAAATACTTTGGGTAGACCAAGCAGGATGTAAAGTTCTCGAAAGGGCTAAAGGAAAAGACCTCACGCTTCCTTTACAAGAACTGCTCTCAGGCCAGGACTCACACTGCCTCTGTGACCAGGAAAGCAGCAGCTGGTCCTGGAGGAAACCGCCTGGTGAGGCAGCTGCTGAAGACGGACCCACAGTGACTCTGCTGCGGCTGTTTCCTCGTCTGACTGATTTAGGACCTTCCTCTTCCTCCGCCTAACTTTGTTCTGAATTCAATTCTCGCAAATAGTGTTTCTCAGTCTGTTTGTGCTGCCATAACAGAAGTCCATAGACTGGACAATTTATAAAGAGCAGAAACTTATTTTCTCACGGTTCTGGCTTCTGGAAAACCTTAGATCAAGGCAGCAGCATCTTCTGCATCCGGGGAGGGTTGGGTCTCCATGTCCATGATGGTGTCTTGAACTCTGCATCTTCTGGAAAGGAGGGACATTGTGTCTTCCCAGGACAGAAGGCAGGAGAAGTAAACAGGGATGGCCTCCCTGTGTCAAATCTCCTTATAAGGGCTCCTAACCCTATTCATGAAAGAGGAACCGTCATGACCTAATGCCTTCTTAAAGGCCCCACCTCATGGTACTATTACATAGGCAACACCTAGATTTTGGAAAGGACGCATTCACACCATAGCAGAATCTAAGTCATAATCAGGCCCTAACTGAAAGGAGGTCTAAGAAGCAAAAATAGCTTTCTAGAGCTCTGCAGGGCAGTATACAGTAGATCAGGGTTCACCCCTCAATACTATGGATATTTGGGACCAGGTAATGATTTATTGTGGAGAGCTGTGCCTTGTAAGGTGATTGACCCACTACACATCCATATACCCTGATTGTGACCACCAAAAATGTCCCCAGGCATTGCCAAATATCTCCTGAGGAATGAATTTTCCCAATTGAGAACCACTGCATTAAACAGTACTTTGTAATGTACAGATCACACCACATTAGATAGTTACAAGATCATCTTTTAAAAAGATGTAAAATAGAATAGAATGAATTATAGTGTGTACATTATACCATAAAACCCATGAATCCACACATAATAGGTAAGTATAGTTTCATGATATTGTTAATTCTGTCATTGTGTATGTATGTTTTTACAGGGTTTAATGACCAATATATTTCCTATTGTGAATATCAATGTATTTCATATTGTTTATAACTATCAAAAAGTTGGAAAACAACTGGGTTAGACCAAGACTTGAATGGAAGCAGAACAGCCAGTTTACTGTATACCTAATGATACTTTTTACCCTAAGTATGAATGAAATATCAATTCATAATTTATCCACTGATTGCTCTGTGTCATCTATATAGCATTCAGTGGTCTTGAACTTGCCCGTCTAATCTCTCTCTATACCACCATACCACATGCAGCCTCTCCTGCATAGGATGGATGACAGACCTCCTGATCCACAATTTTCACAAACCGAAGTACTTTCTTCACTAAATATTGACAAGATCATATAAAATAAATATCTCATAGGCCGGGCGCAGTGGCTCATGCCTATAATCCCAGCACTTTGGGAGGCCGAGGCGGGTGGATCACGAGGTCAAGAGATCAAGACCATCCTGGTCAACATGGCGAAACCCTGTTTCTACTAAAATTACAAAAATTAGCTGGGCATGGTGACGCCCGCCTGTAGTCCCAGCTACTTGGGAGGCTGAGGCAGGAGAATTGCTTGAACCCAGGAGACGGAGGTTGCAGTCAGCGGAGATCACGCCATTGCATTCCAGCCTGGGTAACAAGAGCAAAACTCCGTCTCAACAAATAATTAAATAAATAAATATCTCATAAAAAATAAATTGCAGATCTTCATCTTACCTTATCCTTCTGCCTAAAACAGAAAACATATTGTTAAAGGGTCTTTGTGGTGTTTTGACTCATGAGCAGCAAAGATTCTCATACACATTAAATCAGATTCTTTGGACTTTTCAGCAAAGGATCTTTAAAAAAAAAGGCCTCAAGAAAAGAAACAACAATGTTAGCTTTTATGCATAAGCCGTACATTTGCATATTGATGAGTGTGCATCCAGAAACACATCTGGAAATACCTGAGGATAAGCCACAATACAGACAATCTGTGCACATAAGATAAACATGGGAATAATTAGAGGTCAGTCTATTCTACAGGATAAACTATGGCTATTGTACAAAGACAGAATAATGTCCAGAGGAGAATATAAATCAGGTTTATTGGATGGAATCTTGCAAACACTAAATATTTTTTGAAATAAAGCATTTATATTGAATACTTGTTTATTAATACTTGTTTATGACTAAAATGTTTTAATCTCTTAAAAGATTTTGAAATTTCACACATCTCACAGAAGTTCAATGTTAAACAATATTTGTATATTATGACACTTTTATTCAAGACAATATGTTTTACTTACACTAATGCATGATTAAACTTTATATTACAAAAATAAAACAATTATGCTGCAAATTCACCTAATGATTCTTCCCCAAGTAAGCTGAGAGCCTCCACATGGTTTATATTAAGGTTCAACAAAAATATCCTCACAATACTAAAGTGGTAAAGCTCCGTTTATAGTGCTTACCAGTGAAAATTCCTATGGTTTGTTAGTTGTATCAGTTAAACATTTAACACAGGATGTGCATCAAGACAATAATTCTGAAAATAATATTTTGTTATGAATAAGCTCTAATTTTGGATCATCAGAGATTTCACATCATTCTTTTGTTTTCTTCTTGAACTTGTATTACCATCTTACTACTCCCACAGAATTTTATCCTAATTTATTATTTTTATTGATTCAAAGTGTAAACTAGTTCAGTGTAAACTAGTGATTACTCTATGTGATGGTTAATATTGAGTGTCAACTCAATTGGATTGAAAGATGCAAAGTGTTGTTCCTGGGTGTGTCTGTGAAGTGTTGCCAAAGGAGATTAACATTTGAGTGAGTGGACTGGGGGAGGACTGCGAGAGGCAGACCCACCCTGAATCTGAGTGGGCATCGTCTAGTCAATTGCCAGTGAAGCTAGGATAAAACAGGCAGAAGAATGTGGAGTGACTAGACTGGCTGAATCTTCCAGCCATCATCTTTCTCCCGTATGGGATGCTTTCTGACCTTGAATATCAGACGCCAAGTTCTTCAGCCTTTGGACTCTTAGACTTACACCAGTGGTTTGCCAGGGGCTCTCCAGCTTTTGGCCACGGACTGAAGGCTGTTTTTGTGCTTGCCAATGAATGACAGATCTATTGATCCACCATTTTCACAAACTCAGGTATTTTCTTCATTATATATTGACAAGATTATATAAAATACCATGTCACGCCAGTTAGAATGGTGAACATTAAAAAAATCTGGAGACAACAGATGCTGGAGAGGATGTGGAGAAATAGGAACACTTTTACACTGTTGGTGGGAGTGTAAATTAGTTCAACCATTGTGGAAGACAGTGCGGCGCTTCCTCAAGGACCTAGAAATAAAAATTCCATTTGACTCAGCAATCCCATTACTGGGTATATATCCAAAGGATTATAAATCGTTCTACTATAAGGAGATGTGCACACGAATGTTCATTGAAGCACAGTTTACAATAGCAAAGACTTCGAACCAACCCAAATGCCCATCGATGATAGACTGGACAGGGAAATGTGGCACATATACACTGTGGAATACTATGCAGCCATAAAAAACTATGAGTTCATGTCCTTTGTAGGGACATGGATGAACTTGGAAACTATCATTCTCAGCAAACTGACACAAGAACAGAAAATCAAACACTACATGTTCTCACTCATAGGTGGGTGTTGAACAATGAGAACACATGGACACAGGGAGGGGAACATCACACACTGGGGTCTGTTGGGGGGAACTAGGGGAGGGACAGTGGGGGTGGGGAGTTGGGGAGGGATAACATGGGGAGAAATGCCAGATATAGGTGATGGGGAGGAAGGCAGCAAACCACATTGCCATGTGTGTACCTATCCAACAACCCTGCATGTTCTTCACATGTACCCCAAAATGTAAAATGCAATAAAATATATATTTAAAAATACATATATATCGCAAAAGAATGAAATAGAAAAATAAATAAATAAGCATCTCATAAAAAATAAGTTGCAGAGCTTCATCTTACCTTACCTTTCTGGCTAAAACAGAAACCATATTGTTAAAGGGTCTTTGTGGTGTTTTTGACTCATGAGCAGCAAAGCAAAGATTCCAAAGGCTGGTTTTGTGCTTACCCTGCATTTGAACTGATCCACCACTGGCTTCCCTGCTCCTCAACTTGCAGATGGCCTATTGTGGGACTTTACCTTGTGATCCTGTGAGTCAGTTCTCCTGAATAAACTCCCTTTCATTTATACATCCATCTTATCAGTTCTGTCTCTCTAGGAACCCTGACTAATACACTCTATTCTAGCCTCTGGAAATAGTATGTATCAATTTTATCCAATGATCATTGGCTCTGCAGTAATGAAAGAAATAAAAAAGCAAAACAAAATAAACTTCCCTTGGTTTGAGTTATTTTTACAATTATTTTTGGCATTCAATTAATACAAAAAATAGATGTGTTACAAATTTTGATGAGTAGTTTATATAAGAGAAGAAGATCACGGGAAAGACATTTCTCAAAGTCTTGACTCTACATGACTTGCTTGTTCAAAGCCAAGCTTGGCTTCCTATTAGCTGTCCTCAACAATCCTAAAAGGGTTAATGACCTTTTCTTCCTAACACATCAGTTCCTGGCTTGTTGGGTCTTGCCTGGAACACACCTGTCTATGTTAATAGCCCCCACGTTGAAGCCACGTTGACAGAATTCACTGGATGCCAGAATATCTCAATGACTGCATTTTTCACCAGATCCTAAAGCCTCACACTTTGCTTTTTCATGTGTTGGGCCTCAAGGGATTTCAGAGTGAAACACTTCCATGCTAGGGCTTGCTTTACGGCCATATCATCGTCTTGGAATGACTTTTTATCAGTGGAAGCCTTTTTCTTCAATGTTTGCCTCTCTTACCCTACCATGTGTTTCTTTAACACATTCTCTTTGCTTAAGAGAAGAAACTTTCTGCAATCATAGGAAAAGATTTGCTGTCAGTTGACTGAGGCGGGACTGTAAATATCACTCCATAATTTCAAGTGGAAAGATGAAATTAGAGCCATTTTTTATTCTCTCTTTCCTGTGGGGGCCGGTTTTAAGCAATATTGTGAAATGAATTTTTCGCAGCTCCCAAAATTCCACCTCTGACCCTTGCTCTGTGGTCATAAACACAGCAACTTTTTAAGTTTTATTTTGTAACTCTTCAAGCAAGTGTGTGATTTGGAACAGAATACCCAACTTAACACACATTGTCAATGCATTCAAGGAGGGCTGTGGCATGAATCTAGACATAGAGATTGAATAATTGATGCTATCTTGTTCTTTGCTACTTTAGATCTCGTGGTGGCATAATTGACGCTGTGTTTATTGCTGGCTGCTTTGGTCAGGTTCCTGGTGCCCATTTCATCCCACAGGAATGAGGTTATGGCAGATGATTGCTAGTTCTGCAGGGAATGCTTTAGTTCGTGCCAGCCAAAACTTTGTCATGGCCGGGATCACTACTTGATGATGCCAAATTCAGGAAATTAACAAAAAGTATGACTGACAGACCAAATGAATAGTATAATTTCTATCACCAGTTTGGTTGGATGCTTTGCAGTTGTGTGCTATTGAAGTTGTAACTAAAATTCCATCTTCTCAGACTACTTGACTGTTCTCGTATGTCAGTAACTCTCATTCCTGGAATAGAGAGACGTGGGTATCTGTGCCGAGATCCAAGGAGCTTAAATTTCTGGATAGTTAGAAGAATGAGTCACTTTATCAGCGCCTGTTTATTTCTGAATCCTGAAGGACTTCTCTTGTTAAGAAAGGAAATCTCTTATGTGCAACATCCCCACCCTGGCAGAGACGGGGGTGGGGAGGCTTACCATCAAGCAAACCTTTTTTTACATGATTGGAGAATGAGTTTCTGGTAGTGTGTCTTTGCTTCTATTAAATCATCTAATTGATTTAGTTTAATTAACAAAAGCTTTTAAATGCCAGGCAAACTTCTATACAGGGTGAAAATAGAGAATATTAAAAATGTAGAGTGTCTAGGGCCTCTGAGGTACTTGCAATTTATTTAGGAGACAGGTCATAAAATATGGAAAATTTGAATAGTGCAGAAAGTATTAAGTTGGTGCAATTACTTTTGGAGCAACCTAATAATTATTAAGTAGGAGGAATACAACTAGTGATTATAAGGTATTCACTAGTTAATTGCCAAGTGGGAGATGCTGTCAGTTACTGCTTTGATTCAACTTTGGACTACCAATAAAACAGGTTGAATTAACCATCGTGTCTATACAGTACTTTTTGATGACTAGAACACAGGCACAATAGACAAAAATACATGTTAAAGAATGATGTGATGTGCACTTGTCTATTCTGGTACTCCATAAATGATGCTGTTTTTTCAGTCCGATAACCCCAACTCCTTGACACAGCTCTGGAATCCCTGTTAGAAGATCCCACTGGTTACATTAAAAAAAGTCTCCTTAGAATCCAAGTCCAAATTTTAGGATTAGTAGTTAATCTACTCTACTCATTAGGAACAATCTTCTGCAAAAACAGAAAGTAAAATTTACATATGGTATCTTTACAAAGCCACTATTAAAATAAAGATAGCTGAGACAGGTAACAGATAATATTGTCAACAATCGCATTAACAAAAATTAAAATTTCTGAGGACAGGTGCCTAAAAAAACCTCTTATCATATATATTAGTTTCTTGGGGAAAAGGAAGAAGGAGCCAGTCAAACCCTCTGAAAATACAACATATAATGTGACAAAAAGTTACATGTGGGCTTCAGATGGCAGAGGATTTGGGTACCACATGTTTCTCCAGGGACTTCATTATCTCGTTGTTGATTTCAGATGGCTGCACTACAGAATGGCCAGAATCTTGGTTAATTTTGAGTCTTGGGATTGTCCCGTTTCTGCATGAAGACAGGCCTATGACCTAAACATGCCTATGGCCTCTCTGTAATTCCTTCAGGGTTTCTCTTCCATCATCAACAGCACTGCGAAGGGAGGGTACCCTTACTCTTTGTACAGATGCAGCCCCTTGTAGCCAGAGGATGCCATGAGTAACGAGCAGGGTTTACTGTTAGGATACACACACGAGACATCTAATCTGGCCTGGATGAACTGCTCTTCTACAAAGAGTCTACAGACCACCCTCAACCAAACCAAAGGATTCCTGTAGAGGTAGCTGGGGCAAGGCTGAAAGCAGGCTGCTCTAGGACTCAATGTATTTGTGTTTTGGAGGGTATGTGTTTTATTTTCTTTGTAAATGAAACAGAGGTGCTCTTCCCCCGACACACAGCTCTAGTTCTTTCTTCATCTCCTCTTGGTTTTCTTTTTTTCCCTTTCCTCTTGATTTTTTTTTATGAAATTTACTACTGGTAGTGGCCAAAATAAAAGAGAAGGGCAAAGAGATCCTTCCAATTTCATTTTTGCTTCTGAAAAAGACTTTTATGCTGTGATTTTATGATGTGTCTATGTTTCATTTATTTTGGAAGTCAACTAGTATAATATAATATTGCTTTTGAAAAATCACTCATGACGTGTGGAATCAAGAGAAAAGGAAATGGAAAATAGTGGAAGGGAGAGGGATGGAAACCATTTCTTGCCCTAGGCATCGTTTAGCTTGTTATTCAATTTCTGCTCATTGAGTAACTAAGAAAAATAAACACTTGTATGTTTCACTTGGCCTTATAGGTGGTCTCTTATAATACAGAAGTGCCATTGCTGGGGCATTTTCTGTTTTATTTCATAAAAAACTTACATGTGGGCTTCAGATGGCAGAGGATTTGGGCACCACATGTTTCTTCATGCACTTCCTTTTCTTATTGTTGATTTCAGATGGTTGCACTGCAGAACGCCCAGAGTCCTGATTAATTCTGAGTCTTGGACTTCTCCCGTTTCTCCCTGAAGGCACTTTTAAATTTCCTGTTTTATTGCTGTGAAAAGTACAGTAGCAAAATGCTCACCCCATTCTAATGAGACACTCTAAATCACCTTCGCACATTTTCTCTAACATGCATCCAAAGCTGAGAAGCTCTCCTCTAAACATTGCATCATTTTGAGCCAGTTAATTTCTGGATTTTTCTTAAGGGAAGCATTCATGCAGCAAAGGGACATTAGAAAATGACCCAGATGGCTCATAGAGTGACACCAGTGGAACCAGTGGCCAGGTGTTTACAATTCTTCATTGTAAAAGAATCTTCCACGTTTCCATGACTTCCTATTTCTGTTGAGGCCTCCTTAGTTTAGCCAAATTCCTAAATTTCAACTTTACTTTCCAAAGCTGAAATATGATACTCTGATAAAGATCTACAGCAGCAAAACGTTATGCATTTATATTTCTTCTTTAAATGAAGTTTTCAAGTGAGTCGTCCTCCTTAGTAATCACAGTGAGTGTCTCCTTAGGATGCATGTTGCCATATCGCCAGTGTACTTTTTGAAGCAACAAAACAGGAAAGTTGCAAGTGTTCTTTTGCAGAAACAAGAGAAGCCAAGACTCAGATTAGTTATTATCTCTTTATTAGAGTAGCTGTACTTCAATTTTAGGAAGTAAAGCCCAAACATAGGAATTCACCCAACTTGTTTTTCAGCTTCCTGCAACAAACTGCCCTGACTGCCATTTTCACTTCCAATCCATCTCCCCCACTTGAAGACAATGTGATCTTTTTATGTTGTAAAAACAATTGCATTGCCTTCAAGAAAGGAAAGCCATGTCTTCCCATTGTTCTTAGTTTTATAAAGTTGATATTTGTAACACATCTGCCCTCTGTCTGTTCTTCAGCCTCACATTTGGCAAATTTCTTTTAAGTCTACCTAATTCTTTTTGGACTACAACAGTTTAGCCTCTGAAGGTTCACCCTCTGCCTACACTGCTCCCCTTCTGCAGGCTGAGAGTTCTCTTCTCCATGTCTCTGTAGCATCTTCTTCTATCCCCATCATGGCCTTCATCACATCTTACTATAATCACTGTGGGACTCCTGTCTGCACGGGTCGGAAGCTCCATGAAAGCAAAGGCATTGTCTGCCTGACCTCTTTTGGTTTTACAGCAATTCACGAAGGAGTGACATAACTATTCTCCAATTAAGGAATAAGTAAATGCTAGAGACCCATATTCATGACTTGCTGGCAGAACATACCATCAGCTACAAAGAGGTCAAATTGCCAGCTGTCTAAAATGAAGAAGCAATTGAAAAACAAACACATTTTTGCTGAGATCTAAATTCAGGCTGGAAGCGAAGACTCAAGCTGAAAGCTAACAAGAAAACAGCTTCCTTCCTTAAACCAATTCCCAAGGAAAAATGGATTGGCCTGGGGCGTGCCAGTCTTGCTTATGTGTTAGACATCAGGATGGACTCTTCAGCTAAGGTTATAGCAGCTAAGCTTAAATTGCTTCCCAGTTTATGTTTTTTTTACCCCAAAACTCCTAATACTAAATCACAATTGTCTTCTTCTTAGGTACAACTGGCTGAGAGTATGTCAAAAATTGATATGATTCATGACTGAGAAACTTCGTGAACAGACAAAGAGACCATGCAAGGGTTCTGAAGCCATTGTGTGAGGAAGAGAAAAGCTTCCATCCGCTGGGCAGCGGCACCAGAGTTTGCAAGTAATTGCATACAAAGGGACTTCTGTTAGGGATTGCTCTCTGGAATTTTGCACCAAATTCCCAAAGCATTTTCTTTCTAACATTTTGTGGTTTGGTTGAACAAGTGGTCACCTTATCCACAACCTTCATGATATCAGAGATCTCATTCATGCCTGCTCTGATTACTTCCAGCCTAAAGAATCCTAATCTTTTCAGGCTTCCCTGAATACAGTAGTTGCTCAAAACCTTTAATCTTTTCGGTTGTCCTGAATACTCCAAATACTGTTAAGGGAACCGAAACACCTTGTTTTACCTTTCATTTCTTGGCAATTCAGGACCTAACATTTTGATGTGTAAGAAGCCAAAATATTTTCATAGTTCACTTTTTCTTATGTTATCTAAGTGTACATATTTCAATAGCTTCACCAAGGTGGGTAAATTGAAAAAATCTGCACTGTGAAAATAGGAATATAGTATGTCTTCTTAACCCAATTACTGCTTCCTTGCATTAATCAATTAAAATCCATGCATGTAGGCACTATGAAAATCAGTTAGAAATAAATTTAAATTATTATAATTAATCACTTGGTTTTAACACTAACATGACTTTTGGTTTTTTGGAAAATACATGACAGCAAGAATATAGGCAATTTTATTTACACTCAGACTATAAATTGTTCCCTATATTTAGAATTTCAAGGTATTGGCAAAAAAAAATTTTTTTGGTTCAAAACTATTAAGCCAAGATTCCTAGATTAATCACTTACCATTTGAGATAGTATATTAAAAAGCTCTGTGAATACTTACTTAGAAATTAGTATAAAAATATATTAAATACTCCTAACCACCTGCATATGTTTCTCAGCTCTTTTGCTCCTAGAGGCATAATTGTTAGATGCATGTAGTTTAATGAAGAAATCCACATCATGAGATTGTTCATACAAACGAGCATAAGGGACAAGGCATCCCACTGACGAACTCTGAGGGTGGAATGAGTATTGGGTATCTGCTGAGGTAGAGTCCTACAGTGGAAAAGAAGTGTTTCAAAGAAGGACAGAGAAAACACCACCTACTGTAGAATTAGCTTGGGGCCAAACAAGCCAGCAGCCTAAAGCTCTAGTTTTCTTGGCTGCATTTAAACCAAAGGTAAAGGTACCCTGCGGGAGGCTGGTGAACACTGGTCAACATGTTTCAGCTTAACATGATCAGTAAATATAGTTTTGACCTCTCTTTGATTATCAAAAACCTAATAATAACACCTACTATTTAGCTCTTAACACCCTCTGAGCACAGTTACATTATCTTCCTTTATCCCTAGGATGCAAAGATGTAGGTACAATATTATCCCTGTTTTACAGATAAGAAAATTGAGACTCACAGGGGTTGATAAATTTCCATCTTTCACGCAAATAGTTTCAAGAATCCAAGTGTGTTTACTTGCAGCGATTGAGCTCTTAAGCACAATGTCGTACTGTGGCTTCATTAATTCTTTCTTGCAATAAGTGTGTATTGTGCATCTATCTCTAGTCAGACACTGGTTTCAAAATATACAATTTTACAAAAAATTATGCTCTGTATTTATCATGTGGAACATGATAATGTGTTGTTGATGAATATTTTTATATAAAAATGATTTTAGTACTAAAATATTGGCCACCCTGCATCTCATCACACTGCATACATTTTTTGCTAGTTCATTTCAGCTGATTGTTATTGTTGCAAATTCATTTACAGTTCCTGAGCATCTGCTTTGAGTCCTGGGCTGCTATGTCTGGAGCTACAGCAAACAGGTCTCTACCCTCACAGAACCCACTGTGGACGATGAAGACACGCGACACGGGGCCACCTTAGGTGGCAGCAGAGAGGAAGAACTACAGCCCATTCAGAATTCCACAGCAGAGGCCTCAGCCCATCAGGGAAGGTTTACAGAAAACAGAAGTTCCAGGCTGGGCATGGTGGCTCAGGCTTGTAATCGCACTGCTTTGGGAAGCTGAGGCAGACATATCACCTGACTTCAGGAGTCCAAGACCAGCCTGGGCAACATGGTGAAACCCCTGTCTCTACTAAAAACACGAAATTAGCTGGGCGTGGTAGCAGGTGCCTGTATTCCAGCTGCTTGGGAAACTGAGGGGGGAGAATCACTTGAACCCGGGAGGTGGAGTTTGCAGTGAGCCGAGATGGGGCCACTGCACTCCAGCCTCAGCGACAGAGCGAGACTCCATCCCAAATGAACAAATAAAACAGGGAGCCTAAGAAGCCAGCAAGGTAAAGAGGGTTGAGTAGAGAAGAGAAAGTGAGAGACCTGGCGGGGAGTGAAGGCAGGCACATCCAGAAAAGGAAAGGGCTAGAGGGGGCAAGACTGCAGGATGATGGGGCAGAGACAGACACCCAGGGGTGGCCATTGAGAGCCAGGCTCCAGGACTGTGCATCAAGCTCAGACTAGACCAGTGGACTTGAAACGTTTTCGTTCATTCAGTCTGTAAGGAATTTTGAAGAACTGTTTACTCATTACACAGTTTTAAAATCACACATTTACATATCTTGTTCCCTTGCCTTACTATTTTTTTTTTTTTTTGAGACAAAGTTTCGCTCTTGTTACCCAGGCTGGAGTGCAATGGCGTGATCTCGGCTCACCACAACCTCCACCTCCTGGGTTCAGGCAATTCTCCTGCCTCAGCCTCCTGAGTAGCTGGGATTACAGGCACAGGCTACCATGCCCAGCTAATTTTTGTATTTTTAGTAGAGATGGGGTTTCACCATGTTGACCAGGATGGTCTCGATTTCTTGACCTTCGTGATCCACCCGCTCGGCCTCCCAAAGTGCTGGGATTACAGGCCTGAGCCACCGCGCCCAGCCCACCTTACTATTTTTTTTAAAAAATAACTGGCCAGGCACGGTGGCTCGCACCTGTAGTCCCAGCACTCTGGGAGACCGAGGCAGGCTGATTGCTTGAGGCCAGGAGTTTGAGACCAGCCTGGCCAACACGGTGAAACACTGTCTCTACTAAACATACAAAACCTAGCTGGGCGTTGTGATGTACACCTGCAATCCCAGCTACTTGGGAGGCTGAGGCACAAGAATTGCTTGAATCTGGGAGTTGGAGGTTGCAGTGAGCTGAGATGGCACCACTGCACTCCAGCTTGGGGGACAGGATGAGACTCTGTCTCAAAAAATAAAAAGGAATAACAAATAATGGATCACTTGAGGTGAAAGATGTGAAGTTTAGTGTTTAGTTAACTTACACTTCACATTCTATAATGCTTTGTAAGCCTGTGTGTGCGTGGGCAAGTGTTATGTGCAAGCATGTGCCTGTGTGTGTGAGGGCATGTGTTATGTGCAGGCATGTGCCTGTGTGTGTGTGTGCACATGTTATGTGCAGGCATGTGCCTGTGTGTGCATGTGCACGTGTTATGTGCAGGCATGTGCCTGTGTGTGCGTGGGCATGTGTTATGTGCAGGCATGTGCCTGTGTGTGCGTGGGCATGTGTTATGTGCAGGCATGTGTTTGTGCTTTTCTTTTGCTTATATCTGTTTCTTCGTTTGTTGTGTTTGTAATTATAACTAACACTTTTCAATATCTATTCTTGATCTTCAGTACTCCCCTGGTATCAATTCTCTGTTAAAATTGAGGGACCAGGCATCTGAGCTTGCTAGAATAGTAGCACATCTAGTAGGAATTTAAAATACACCAGTGTGGGCTTTATAATCAAGATGATATCTGCAGTGAAATATTTGTAGGTTATTGAATGTAGAAACTTATCGGAATTGTGGACACAATTATGATACTAATATTATTTATATATGAATTTGAATATTGAGTTAATTGTTTCTTCATGGTTTAATAAATTGGGCTTGTATCAAAAGGTACTGAATGCAAATAATTTAGTCTAGATAACAATGTTAATCACTTATATTAAAAATTTTAAATGTACTATATTTTTAAAAAATGTAAATGGGCTTTTATAAAACAAGTGTTTGTTTTCCATTATGAAATGCTGCAGTTTTAAAATGTTGATTTTTTTCAGATATATATTTACGTGATACACACTATTTAATAATTTTTATTTCGTTTTATGTATATGTATAAATATATATTTAAATATATTTATTTATATATTTAAATATAAATATATATATTTATTCCATTTTATGTATATTTATATTTATACATATAAATAAAATGGAATACAATTAATTCCCTTCCAGACTACAATATTCATAATACCTACTAGGCTCTCTCTGAATACAGACATCCATGAAAACCTATCTCTAAGCTCACCTTTGCCTAATCTGAAATAATATACATGCATTTAATATATATAAAGTACATTTATTTACAGTTTTGATTGTAAGTTCACTTAAGCTGCTAACAGGCAAACTTCATGATAACTGCTTTGGAGGAAGAGTACCTCTATGAATTTGTATTTTATCACAAAGTCAAGAGTATTTTCTGCGTTTCTTTTATGAAGAAAATATGTTAATATTATCTGGATCTCTCATATAAAATTTAATGTTAAAAATTTCTTTTGTTCTGCAGTGAGCAGGAGAAGAAAACCAAAATGACAAGAATATAGCAAAACAATCTCCTCTGTAAAAAGTGGAAGAAGCAACGATGCGTATATTTTCATCCATGAATTTCCAAACTCATTAGTTTAGAAATTGTTCTAGAGGTCATAGAAAAATAAATTATAAACTATGATAGAATGCAGTAAGTCTATGGACCTGTAATTACATAAAATATAAATAGTATATGTCTTTATACCCATTTTAGAAGACACTTAAATATGTAGAGAAACTCCAAATTAATTTCAGTAAGCATTAATATTTCTTAAGATTAATTATCAGAAGGTGAGCTGTAGTTGAATCTTCAAGAAGTAACTTGAATTCAAATTGTAATTAAAATGTTTCTGTCAGGCTTAGCAAATCTTACCATGAACGGATAGCAAAAGTATTTAATAATGTGAAATATTCAAACTGAGGTGACAGGTTCCTGACAAGCGGTTTCCAGATGGTTCTAATTTCATGTACTTAAAGCCCACAGTTTTTTCCATGGCTAATGAGATATAAAACCATACGCAAGTATGATGAGGCAATTAATGCTCTCTCTATCTTTGTTGACAATTTTGAAGCAAGATATAAAGAACAAATTATTCCAAGCCTGCCTTTCACTTTTCATTTAGAAAAGAGCTAGGGTACTGAAGTGAACATCCTTTCATGACATCAAATTTAGCACAAAAATCGGAAATTTATTTGGTATAGGGCCGGCATAATTGTTCCACCAGTTTTCATGATATTACTGTTGTTTGCATTTGTATAAATGAGAAGGCAATTTGGTTGTAATTATGTCAGTTTTATCAAAACTTCTAGCACTTAAGTGAGCATTCTTTAGAAGTTGGTGAACATTTGATTTTTAAAATAAATCGGAAGATATTAATTCCATTTACATAATAGAGTATATCAATCAAGATATTAATCACTTTAAAATTTACAGTGTTCTAGCTAAAAATATAGTTTTGTTTTGGGGTATGTATGAGAGTTACCACAGTCCCCATGATCTGCATACCACGGATAAGTCTAACAGTCTTTCATTCATGTAGGCAATTATTAATTTCTTAAATTCATGTTTTAATTGGCTTTATTACAAAGTGCTATAATGTAAATTCAAGTAATCTACCATGAAGTTCTCTGAAATTGCAACATGTGTCTCATGAAAGACATATTTTAAGCTCGCATGTCTAAAAAATGAATTGTCTTACTTTTAATTTATTTATTCAGTGGTAAGAACGAAGTACATGTCCCTGAGCAGGTTCTCATCCAGGTAGTTTGAATAAACCAAATGATCAACAGTCTTTCTTTTATAATGATCACATTCTAGAGGTCATAGACAAGAAGTAAATGATCAGGTACGAGAGAATGCAGTAAGTCTATGGAAGAAACTGAAGAGTAGATCAGCGTGCCGGGTTTGGATGTGCAAATGGGGCAGATTGCAGTGCTGGCTGGGGTGACCCAGTGAAATAATACTGTAAGGACAAAAGGCTCTAAGGAAGCGAGGGAGCTGACCAGGACAAAAGAAGGTTTGTGGGCAGAGAAGAAAATAAGCCTTGAGGTGAGGGATTAACTGGTGTGTTCAAAGAATCTCAGGAAATCACTGCGTCTGGAGCTCAATGAGCTGGAGGGGAGTATTAGAGGATAGATCAGTGATAACTGTGGCCAGATGCGGAGCATCATCCTCGGGACTTTGGCTGTTATTTGGCATAAAATGAGCAGCCATCACAGAGTTTTAAGAAGAGGTGTCATTATTTTATTTATGTCTTAGAAGAATCGTCCTGGCTGCATGGTTGAGAAAGACGGCAGAGTGGCTAGGATGGAGGTGAGAGAACAATGAGAAGGCAATGATATTGTTGCTGGTAGCTTTAGGTTAGAGCATAGTAGGGGAGGAGAGAGCATCATAGTGGACATACTTGGAAGGCAGAGCCAGCAATATTTCCTGCTGGATTGGCTGGCTGTGTGGGAGACGGGAGTCGGAAATGAGCCCACAGGTTTTGGCTTCAGAGAGTAGAAGGGTGAATCTCATCTCTTCATGGAGAAGGAGAGGTTTGTAGGTAAAGCAGTCTGGGATGGATTTATCAAGAGCCCAGTGTGGTCGTGTTAAGTTTGAGTTGAGTTTATTTTGCATTCAAGTGATGGTGCAACTGGATGTAGGAGTCTGGGTCTCATAAACACATCTGGGCTGGAGAGGTAAGCAACGGGGACATCTTGGCACAGGGATGACATCGAAAGATAATACGGCTATCCAGGGCCTTATGGGGTGTCCAAAGAAAAACTTTAAATAAATACATAAATAAATAAAACTTAATGACTAAATTTAACGATCAAGGGTAAGGACCAAGGATGAAGTGTTGGGACACTTCTCTATAAGAGGGCAGAAGGTAGAGGAGCACCCAAAAAATGAGGCTGAGGGACGGCATTCACATGGCTGAAAGAAAAGCACAGATATGTAGGGCCCTAGAGGGTGGATGAAGGGACTATCAAGGAGAAGGGAGTGAACAATTTGGCCAATGTTCTTCATAGGTCAAGAAAGATGAAAGTGGAGATGCGACTATAGACTTAATGATGGAGAGGTTACCGTTGAACCTCATAGGCACCATTTTTGGAAAATGATGGAGGTGAAAGTTAAGTTTAAATAAAAATCTACGAAATTTTTCTTTCCCTTTAAGATTTAGCCACTATGTTCCTCTTATACCATATGGGATTAAATCCTTTCTCTTTTCCATAAAACACAGAACAATTTAATCAAATGGAAAAAATTGCTCGACTTAGTTATTTTACAAACAATGGTAATTGTGCTTTCATCTTTTTTACATAGACATAGAAATCGGCACTCCTGCAAAAAGATATGTTGTTATAAGCTCTGTCAAGAAGTGTGGTCCTTCTGTGAAGTCCAATGTTACTTGAGTTTGGATTGCTAGTTTTTTTTTTCTGAAGTATTCCCAAAAGTTTTAGAATGAACAGAAGCTGCCCTACCAGATGACGCTCTTACCTAATGATGAGCCTGGACTCTACTCTAAAATGAAATTCTTATGAAGAGAAAGTATAACATCCTGTGTAAAATAATGCATAGGGAGAGTTATGTCAAAATGAAACGAGCGGTTAATTCCTGAAGACGTAGAAGACTTAGTTGATATTCTCTCCCTGTCTCTCTCTCTCTCTCTGAATGTGTGTGTATATACACACATACACACATATATACACACACACACACACACATATATATACACACACACATACACACATATATATACACACACACATACACACATATATATA
>NW_022437051.1:570480-650480 GCF_009761245.1 Sapajus apella
TGTATATATACATACATATATATATATATATATATATATATATATATGCTGGATTAAAAAAAACAGTATGTTTTTCAATTAATTGCATAGGCTTAAAAGAAAAGAAAATAGCCATAGATCAGAAGATCAGAAAGAGAGGGATAAAAGCTGAAATGGGTAGAGGAAGTTCAAAGCCTGCAAGACACAGAGCATAAGAGCATATGGATCATATAAAGGGGGTACAAGCTCCAACATTGTCTTTTTTTTTTTTTTTGAGTCCACCTTACTTTGTCACCCAGGTTGGAGTGCAGTGGCATGATCTGGCTCACTGTGATCTCCATCTCCTGGGTTCTAGAAATTCTCCTGCCTCAGTCTCCTGAGTAGTAGGGACTGCTCCTGCATACCATCGTGTCCAGTTAAGTTTTGTATTTTTAGTAGAGATGGGGTTTCCCCCTGTTGGCCAGGCTGGTCTTGAGTTCCTGCCCTCAAGTGGTCTGACTGCCTCAGCCTCCCAAAGTGCTGGGATTACAGGTGTGAGCCACCATGCCCAGCCTCTGACTTTGTCTTCTAATGCTCATGTAGGAACAGAGGATGTGGCCTCTGTAAAAGGAGGGAGTTAGAACTCAGCCCCTGACCAATACAGCAGGGACTTCCAAATGTTACCTTTACTTAAAAGCGAGGAAACAATGTCCAATCATCTGAAAAAGCAGCTGGAATCTCCCTGTCTATGTGGGATTTGAGGATGGGAAACACCTCAAGGTCCTGGGCTCAAGTGATCCTCCTGCCTCAGCTTCCCAACATGTACCGCCATGCCCAGCTAATGTTTTGTATTTTCTTTTTGTGGAGATCATGTCTCACTATGTTGCCAAGGCTGGTCTGAACCTCCTGGGCTCTAGGCCTTCCAAACACTGCGATAACAGGTGTGATCCATCATGCCTGGTGAGAAATGCAACTATTTTCTATGTGGATTCTACCAAGAGTCTTAACATCAAATGAACCTGGAAACCATGATTCTCAGCAAACTGACACAAGAACAGAAAATCAAACACCACATGTTCTCACTCATAGGCATGTGTTGAACAATGAGAACACATGGATACAGGCAGGGGAGCATCACACACTGAGGTCTGTGGCGGGGGAACTAGGGGAGGGACAGCAGGGGGTGTGGAGTTAGGGAGGGATAACATGGGGAGAAATGCCAAATATAGGTAATGGGGAGGAAGGCAGCATTTTCTTCACATGTACCCCCAAACCTAAAACACAATAAAATATATATTTTAAAAAATTTATATGACATTATGTTAATTAGAAAGACGCTTACTGCTCTAAGAATCCTAAATTCTCAGTGGCATTTAATATTAAAGAGTTCATTTTTGCTCATGTCACACCCGTGTGAATTGGTGGCGCTCCAGCATGGACAGTCACCCTGGGATCCAGGCTTCTCCCCTTCAGAGGCTCCTCTATTCATAAGGGTCCTGGAATCCATGTCTGGATTTTCTGCATCCAGTTCTCAAAATAAGGGAGAACAGAGAATGTGGAGGATGCACTTTGCCCCACATCCCACTTGTGGCCAACACTGATTAATTAATTTATTTTGAGACAGAGTTTCGCTGTTGTCGTCCAGAGTGGAGTGCAATGTGCCATCTCCGCTCACTACAACCTCTGCCCGACAGGTTCAAGTGATTCTCCTGCCTTTGCCTCCTGAGTAGCTGGGACTACAGATGTGCGCCACTATGCCTGGGTATTTGTTGTAATTTTAGTAGAGATGGGGTTTCACCGTGTTGGCCAGGCTAGTCTCAAACTCGTGACCTCAGGTGATCTTCCTGCCTCAGCCTCCCAGAGTGCTGGGATTACAGCAGTTAGCCACCATGCCAGGCTCTGACATACTTTTAATTGTAAGGGAAGTTGGTTTCCATCCTAGAATGTTATGCCAAGCCATACTGTAAATTAAAACTGATAGTAACTGATTCAAAAACGCTTATAAGGCATTTAAAATTTTACTCTTGGAAGACATGTTTCATGACTGAAGAAGTAAAGCAAAATAGAATAATTCCTGTATTTGATAAATCTACTATATATAGAATATGAAAAGCAAAAGAAATAACTCAATATCGGTGAAGGAAAACTCATGGCAATTCTGGTGTAGGAAGTTTAGAGAACAATCAATAAAAATTGGGGCAGGAGAATGGAAGGTGTATGCAAGAGGTATTTTATATTTAAAACACACACACACAATACACTATATAATTATCTGTAGCCACTGATGCTCACTCTTTATATATGTAAATTTTATGGTTTGTGCAACATGATAAGTGAAAGAGTAAGATTAAAAATAACTAAGCAAACAAATTAAGAAATTTGTAACCATGGAAAAGCACATAGATATAGAAGATAGGAAATGTAATCACGCCATAATATATGGCTTAGTGGTGAACAGTATTTTCATAGTTGTAACAATATAAGCCACTTAACATAGCCACTGACCAAAATGCTGTCAATAGCAATATTGATAAACTAGAGAAAGGGGTGTGTGTGTGTGTGTGTGTGTGTGTGTGTGTGTGTGTGTAAGGCTCTTATTGTGAAATGCTGAATTCCCATGTATGTACGTTAATTAAAAGGTGCAGGTAATTATTTCTGTTCTTTACCTTCTTTGGTGACTAATTCACAACTGATCACAGCCTGGGATGAAACTCAATTAATACCTGATTGGAGCTACTTCATAACCAGCACCTACGACACTTACTCAGAAATTCTTACAAGAAGAAAATGCCGAGAGCAGAAGAAATTTACACAATCACCATCAATCATTACAAAGAACTGTTGATTTTGCGACGCAATCCCTTTGTAAAATTTAATATTGATTCCATCTGTTGTTTTAGCGATTTGTCCTTAAGCCAAACACTGATAAATGTGTTGGTGTTAACAGGCCGGTTTGGGAACGCAGGATCACAGCTGATCCTAAACACTGCTACCAGGAAAGAGACTCCAAAGGGGACAAATTGAGTAATGATTTGTTTGTTTTTAATGACTTCGAATGGCAGGAGTATTCCCCAACTGTGTAAAACCCCGGCCAAAATCAGATTTGAAGTGGATTCTTCCTTTAATCTCTGAGTGTGTGCGTGTTTTGAGAGAGGGGTCATGACAATTATGGAAATAGACTCAGGCTTAACTGTGAGTCAAGCTCATTATGGTAGTAATTTGAGGATAACTCAATTGGATTGGATTACCCTCTTCCTTGAAAATGTTCAAATTAAATTTGCAAGATAAAAAGGCAAAGACATTTGTAACATTATTCTATGATGTTTTATAAAACTATTTTAAAATATCAATCTGGACATAAAAATATGCTTCTGAAACTTCTTTCACAGATTAAGTGAAAGAATCATTTATTGGGTTTTGATTTGAATCCTAGATAAATACATTGGGTAATTTCTTCAAAGACAACAAAAAAAGACTAAAGTAGACTTCGATACATTTTGCTAAGAAAAAAAAATTAAACTCAATTAATTCATACTACTATTTAACTGATCTTAAAATGACAAAGCAGTTTGCTTTACTTTCCTCGAGGAGAAAAACTGCATGTTTTACTGAATAGAACTTTTGACAAATTTGATGTAGTTATATGTCACTATGAATTTTTGTGAAGACTTAATTCACTGTCTTTTGCAGTGTTTATATCTACTGCTAAACTAATAGTCTGCCTATGACTTTGGTTTTATTTTGAATATAATATTATATTCAGTAGCTCTTAACGGAATCAGATTGACAATTATACTCAACAATTCACTCTTAAATTCCAATTCTTAAAAAACATACTGCTTTTTCTAAAATAATAACAAACACAAATATGACTTGCTTATAGAACTGTGAGCAATTTCCTCATAAATATGAGACCTAATTAATTTACAAAAACAAACATTATCTATTGTCACTGGTGTTCTAAGATAATAATTGCAATCTTTGATAAATAATAAATATATAAAGATTAAACGTTTTGCTTTAGAAGCACCCAATCATATTCTCACTGAAAATCTGAAATGGTACTAATGCTTTAAAAACACAATTTAATCCCAAATTAAAGGATTTATAAACTATGACTGATATATTAACAAAAATCAGTGGCTCTGTGTTATAGTTACTAAATTAAGATTTCTTAAGTATTTATCTTAAAAAATATATGTATTAAAATTCTGGGTAAAAAATAACTAGTGTGTGTAAGAGAGACTTTGAGAATTAAAAAGTTCCTGAGAACATGCTGAGTGTCCTAAAATAAACCGGAAGCCTGAGGATTCTTTTCTTAAAAAAAGTCAAAGGAAACGACAGAGGAAAGAAAAAAGAAAAAAACAAAGTAAAAAGAAAATAAGAGAAATACAAGGACACACACACACACGGTTTATCTCATAAATTAATTTAGGTAAACTTACTTCTTTTGGAGAATAGTTGATTTGAAGGATTAGAATAGCGTTGGTACACAGTATGTGCTTATGTTTAACAAATATTTGTTGCTTCTGGGAGCTCACTCCTATAATGCCAACACTTTGAGAGGCTGAGGAGGGGGACTGCTGAGTTCAGGAGTTCAAGACCAGCCTGAGCAATATAGCAAGGCCCTGTCTCCACAAAAAATAATAAGTAAATAATACAAATAAAATTTGTTGATGGAATACAAAAAGGTAATACTACAGTGATGATTTATCTGAATTAAGCAGAAAATCAACTAAAATTAAAATGGTCTTTGTTCTATATCATAAGATTCGTAGGATGTTCATCTACTAAGTAAGATCTCACTGCTCATTATTTTACCTATACAATGAATACTGATCTGTGTGTTATAAAATCCCACTTATAATTTATACTGCGGCCTGTTGACCATATATTTTACTTTCATTAATCAATTCTAGTGTTAGTAGGGTTCTCTTTTTCTACAATTTTCTGTAACAGTAAAATGCCTTAGAATTATAAGCAATATTAAGGCAGGTTGCCCCAAAATAAATCTTACAGGAAAATTTCTCACCAAATTGCACTGACATATGGAACGTAAATAAGCTCTTAAGACAGTGCAAACTTAAAAAGAAACTATCTTGATAAACCAAGATTTTTACGTTTTTCAGATAAGTTGGTTTAATTCCGCACATTACACGTGCATCAAAAAAACATGTATTCAGTGCCTCTTATATGTAGGACTGTGTTTGTTTTTAAGGATTAAAAGGCGATGGAATTAGACTGTGCATTTAAATAACTCAATCTTTGTGACAAAGGCACAGAAACAAGTGAATGAAGTAGGGCATGAGGAACTTCTGGGTCAGACAGCCATGCCCTAGACACTCAGAGAAGGTGTAATTCATTCTGTTTGAAAGAAACCAAGAAAATCTCAGTGTGGATTTTTATCTGAGATTAATGTTAAAGAATAAGTAAAAAGTTGACAGGTGGACCAGGTAGATACGGCAATTCAGGCAAAAAGAACATGAATGGTGGCTTAGAATTGCGATTATGAAGTTAAAGATGAGTGGCTTTGTGTTGTGGGAATATAGCAGATTGATGACAGTCACAAGTTATATACTCGGCAAAAAAGGAAGGAAATATAAACAGAAAGGACTTTATATACCATGAAGGAATTTTCACTGCTAACTAGGCTTGAAAACAGAATCAAAGACAACTTTTAAAGAAAGGAATCACATGATTACATCTCTAGATTAAAGCATTGTGTTTTGGAAGTGGGATTGGAAGAGGAAGGGAAAGAGAACAAGAAACCCAGGAAGGAGACCACGAAGCTCAGAATTAGAGCATCAGGGGATTGCAAAGACGGATTACACTTTGAAGAAATTTTAATTAAAATGCAGAAAATCTGATGAATGACTTATAAAGACCAAAGAGAAGAAAGAGTATACGGTGGTTTCATGTTTCCAGAAGGGCAGTGTAGCAGTTAGCTTTTTCTGAGTAACAAAACACCTAAGAGATTAATGGCTTAAAATGGCAATTTATCATTTCTTATGAATATGTTGGTCAACAAGGCATTTCTGATGAACTGGGCTGTGATTATTCACCCATCTGCTGTCAGTTGCTGATGCCTGAAGGGTGCAGTAGCTCAAGCCTGTAATCCCAGCACTTTGGGAGGTCGAGGCAGGGGATCACAAAGTCAAGAGATTGAGGCCATCCTGGCCGACATCGTGAAACCCCATCTGTACTAAAAAGACAAAATATAGCTGGGCATGATGATGCACACCTGTAGTCCCAGCTACTTGGGAGCCTGAGGCAGGAGAATCACTTGAACCTGGGAGATGGAGATTGCAGTGAGCTGAGATCATGCCACTACACTCCAGCCTGGGCAACAGAGTGAGACTCCATCTCAAAAAAAAATAAATAAATAAATAAGTAAAATAAAATAAATAAACTAACCATATTTTGGCATGTCTTACTCTCTTGATGCACATTTTATCCTCAGCCAGAGTTGCACAAGTTTGGACCTGTCAAAAATAAAATGAGCAGACTCTCAATAACACTTACCTAATGCTAGAGGGCAGGAACTATAATTAAATCAGTGTTCTGCAGTCAATATTTCAGCTGCTTCTCAATTCATGGGAAAAACTTTAATTAGTTTAGTACCTGGTGAGTTTCTACTCACTATTACTCGCATAAAGTAAGATATATTACAGTTGGATAAAAGATTAATGGGTAAATGATTTGCAAGTATATAACCCAGAAATCCCAAACCAGGCTTATCTAGAAGGAAAGAGAAGAAGAAAAAGAAAGTGGAGAAGGAAAATGAGAAGAAAGAGGAGGAGAAAAAGCTGGAAAGAAAGAGGAGGAGGAGAGCAGAGGGAAGAGAAATATTATGATATCTCAGGAGCTGCTCATTATGCTTCTAGCCCCTGGCTACGTGACTCCTGCGATGGGGAAAGCCTGCGAAGGAGAATCTACCTGGGAGGGACAAGAAAGCTACAAGAACCTGCAAAAACTCCTTTAGTAAGCTTTGCATGATGAAAGGAAATGTCCACGTTTTTTACTTTATGATTTATTCATTTTGACATCTTCACCTAAAGGAGTATAATTGTTACATCATTTGCGATTATCGAGTTCTTTAGTAGAACACAGAGTCACAAATTAAGGGGACAGAGCTGACTGTAGAATAGCAAGTAGCTTGTGAGAATCTTAGGCTCAGAAAAGTAAGTTCAGCCTAAGTGTGTCGAACATGGATAGGAAGGGAGAAAAGGCCCGAGGAAAGGCACTGGATCTTCCTCAAGTTTTGGTTACCCCCATTCTGGCCCCATATGTCTCCTGCCCGGGATAGGCAGACAAATCCCAGAGCATCTCAGCAGTTTTCAGTGAGCCCCAGCGGCTGGCCAGGAGTCCCTGAACATGTGACTCTCTGAGGGAGGAAGTGAGTCCTAGCTTCAGGGCACTTACTAAACCTCTTGCTCACCCTGCACTCTGGACCTTGAAACCACACCACCGCAGGGCAGGCTTATGTGTCAGAGAAACAGGATATGTGAAGGTTGTGTAACACTGGATTCAGGTATTGTGGTCTTCTCGTTTTGCTAGCTCCTTTCCTGTTTATGAACCCCCTTCCTCTCTTTCTCCTTGCATCTTGCTGTATGATTTAGCAAGCCATGTGACTTGAGCATCGTACTTAGGTCTGGGCACTGTTCTGTCCCATGACCTCAGAGATAATCTGCTTAGAGCACACTCGGAGGCCAGTGGGACTTCAAGAACATATCTCATCACACCAGATATAATTGAGTCCACATGGTGATGTTTCTGGATCTCGGAAAGCATACTAAGTCGTCTTTCATACTCACATTAGATTTTTTAACTGCAAGAAGTTCAATCACATCCCAGTGAGCTATTGCTGATAAATGATACAAGTTGTTTCTGTTTTCTTTGTGCCTGCTGTCACCAAAACATCTGAATGATATTCTTAGCTCTCTGAATGTTAAAATTTTCACCCTCTTCAGACATTTGCCACAGCAACTGTCTCATTAAAATTTCATGACTTTAAAGCACTTTTCCCTGCTCTTAGAATTTAGTGCTTTCTCGGACATGCTGTTATTTTGAAGAGGACAATAGTCTCACGTGTAGCATAATAACTTATTGGGCTCCTAGTGCTGTGTACTAAATGCTTGCCTCTCCAGAGACAAAAATGGAAATGAACATTTTCCTCTGAACCTCTTCACCTGCACACCACCCGCCTCGGAATATGGGCTCACAGATGTACATAAAATTTTTTCCATTGCATGTAAAGTTTGCCCAGTAGCTTTAACATGTTATAAACGAGAATGGCTGGAACATTCACTAAGTCACCTATGAATAGAGAAAAGCCAAGTTTCCAGCTAAATCAGACAATTCCATTACTCTACTAAGTCATTTACAGGCAGTAAAATGTGTGTTTAGAAGGCTAAAGTAATGGAGGTCTGTTGCTCTAAACTACTGAAAATTACGCACTAGCGCGCGCGCGCACACACACACACACACACACACACACACACACACACACACACACATTTTAGATCCTCAACTGATGTGTTTGATTAGGTGATTAGGCAGAAATAAATTCAACCATCAAGTAGACAGATTTCATTTTATTTTATTTTTACTATGTGTGCTATGCTTTAGTATTTTTATCCATTCAATTACATTTTATAGATTGTACTTTAAATTCTGGGGTACATGTGCAGAATGTGCAGGTTTGATACTTAGGTATACACATGCCATGGTGGTTTGCTGCATCTGTCATCCTGTCATCTACATTAAGTATTTGTCCTAATGCTACCCCTTCCCTGGCCCCCCACCCCCAACAGTCCCTGATGTGTAATGTTCTCCTCCCTGTGCCCATGTGTTCTCACTGTTGAACTCCCAATTATGGGTGAGAACATTTGGTGTTTGGTTTTCTGTTCTTGTGTAGTTTGCTAAGGATGATGGTTTCCAGCTTCATCCATGTCCCTGCAAAGGACATGAAGTCATCCTTTTTTATGGCTGCATAGTATTCCATGGTGTATATGTGCCACATTTTCTTTATCCAGCCTATCATTGACGGGCATTGGGTTGGTTCCAAGTCTTTGCTATTGTGAACAGTGCTGCAATGAACATACATATGTATGTGCCTTTATAATAGAAAGATTTATAATTCTTTGGGTATATACCCAGTAATGGGATTGCTGGGTCAAATGGTATTTCTGGTTCTAGATCCTTGAGGAATCGCCACACTGTCATCCACAATGGTTGAATTAATTTACACTCCCACCAACAGTGTAAAAGCATTCCTATTTCTCCACATTCTCTCCAGCTGACAGATTTTATTTTTAAATAAAGCCTTTATGAGGAATCTGGTGCTTAGAATAGGAAAATCAAGATTCAGTCTTGGACCCTTGACATTCTCTAGCTTCTTCTAAATAAACCTTGAGAATTTGATTAATGATATTTAGCAGAGACTTAAGACATAAATGTCCTTGACCACAAAACAGTTCTCTATCTTTTGAAGGTTATCTTTCTATAGGCTCTTGTTAGGAAAAATGAACCTAAAAATATGAAGAATAAAGGAGATCCCTACCATGTCCAATCAGAGCAATCAAATCTGCATCTGACCCCAATGAGGGACCAGTTAGAGCTAAGTGGCACTTAGATTGAAAATATACAGTAAATTAATGTATTGGGTGTATATGTTACTAAATGTTTCCCAGTAGAGCAAACCTCTCATACATCTTCATATGAGATGACAACATTGTTACCATTTCTATAGTTCCCCATGTCACAATAGAGTTTTTTGTTTGTTTGTTTTGTTTTGTTTTGAGAGAGTCTCACTCTGTTACTCAGGCTGGAGTGCGATGGCATGATCTCTGTTCACTGCAACCTCCACCTCTCGAGTTCAATCGATTGTCGTCCTTCAGCCCCCTGAGCGGCTGGGATTACAGGTGTGAGCCACTACGCCTGGCTAATTTCTGTATTTTTATTAGAGATGGGTTTTGGCCATGTTGCCCAGATTGATCTCAAACTCCCGACCTCAGGTGATCTACCGGCCTCAGCCTCCTGAAGTGCTGAGATTACAGGCATGAGCCACAGTGCCTGGCTGACGATTGACTTCATATGTACATCATAATTCAGTGGCTTAAAAATAAAATCTTTATCTATATAATTTTTACATTTTATTAGCTAAACATGAGTAATTTTTATATCCTATTTTGTTCCATGTTTTGACACACATAGGCATAATTTTAGCATTACTAATTAACAAATTATTTAAAATGAGACCAATCTCTGCCAATGAACATACAATTTTTTTCAGAAGAATTTTCATTTCCCATTCCTTGAAAAAAGGAAAAAGAAAACACATTTTTAAAAAACTTACTGGGTATCTAGTCTGTAGCAGGCCCTGTGTGAACCACTTTCACATGTTACACCGTTTCAGTTAATTTTTCTGCACCTCATAATGCATTCTTTCTTCCCCTGTGCTCTGGTGTACACTGTACCAGAACATTATAAACTGGATGCTTCTGCCACACGCATATTTAGTCACCATTCTCATGCTCTGGAAAAGCTTAGCTGGCACTTTATGGGGGCCTTGATGAAGTGACAAGTGACTTGGTAATAATGACATCATACCTGGGCACACCAAACAGGATTTTTTTCTTTTTTGGAAAACCACACAAAGCCAACAGCTCTAGCATAAATTGTTAATGTCAATTAGGTTGATGAAAGGTACATGTTTAAATTTGATATAAATTTAGAAGAAAAAATGGTAAATTTCTAAAAATAAATAAACTACCAATTATGAAATAAATCATAATATGGAATTGGTTGGTTATATATTTTTCTTTCACTGATAGGTGATAAAATAACACCTCACATTTAAAAATAGAGATTTGCTTGATTATTAAATTAAATAATTAGCAGCTATTTATTGACTACCTATAGTATGCATTCATTTAAAATAGCTGAATTTTCTGAAGCTCCCATAAGCTTCCCAATTGTTATCTGAATAAGTAGTATGATTTCTAAAGACATTTTTAACTCAATTTATCTAATGGCTTATGTATGCCTAACAATTATCTGAAAAAAACTATAAAACTTGCTATTTTCAGATTTGTTTTCCTGCTTTTACATCTATACATGACTCTAATGTAAACAGATAAATCCAATAGTACATAAAGAAAATACACTGTTCATTTCTATCCACATCTGAGGTAATTTTGAACCCTGTAAAAATCTAAGTAATCTAAGGTTTTATTAGTCAATAAGTTTTTTACCAGCTGATTTGTGCATCATAATTAGTAATTGTTAATGAACCAAAGTTTATAACTCATTTCTAAGCTATATTGTTAAAAGTAAATATCTTTGCAAATTAATTGAACTATGAATGTGGGGCACATAAATTTATACATGGTCACTCTTCTGAGCACTTTAGTCATCTTAGAGAAGACTGTTCCGCACATTGTTTATTCAATGACTCTTCACTGCTTACATCATAAAATTTAAAATTCCTTAAGACAGTCATAATTTGGATTATGTATAACTTTCTAAATGTATTTTTCACTGTTTCATTTGCACAATTTGTGCTAGAGCAAAACTCGAATGGTAGACTTTTTAAAAGTTCTCTGACTTGGCTGCACACAGTGGCTCATGCCTGCAATCCCAATGCTTTTGGAGGCCAAGGTGGGAATTGCTTGAGCCCAGGAGCTGGAGCTTAGCAAGGGTAACAAAGTGACACCCTGCAAAAAATACAAAATGTAGCTGAACATGGAGGTACATGCCTGTAGTCTCAGCTACTTGGTAGGCTGAGGCCAGAGAATTGCTTGAGCCCAGGAAGTTGAGGTTACAGTGAGCTGTGATCATGCCACAGCACTTCATTGTGTGTGACAAAGCAAGACCCCGTCTCAAAAAAAAAGGATAGCTTTCCAACTTCGTTTTTAATTTTTTAGAGCAGTTTTAGGTTCATGGCAAAACTGAGCAGAAGATACAGATTTCCATTTACTTCATGTGCCACATACACACAGCTCTTCTTGCTGTCAGAATCCCACACTCGTGTGGTGCATTTGTTACAGCTGATAAACTTACGCAGACATATCATCATCACCCCAATGACATATCATCATTTACATTAGGGTTTACTTTTAGTGTTAATACATTCTATTGATTTTGACAAATGTAAAATGACTTTGTTTTCCTTCAATATTGTTGTGGCTATTTTAGGTCTTTTGCTTTTCCATATGAATTTTAGAATCAATTTGCTAATCAGCATTGAAAAAAATCTTTGTAGAATTTTTCTTGAGATTGCATCAAACCTATAAATCAAGTTGGGAAGAACTTGGCAATATTTTCTTCCTTTCCATGAACATGAACTATCTCTCCACTGTTTTAGCTTACTTTGGTTTCATTCATCAGAGTTTTATAGTTTTTCTCATTTTTTTACATAATTTGTACCATGAATTACTTAGGGATTATAGTTATATTTAAGTATTTTTAAGTGCATAAGTAATAACATGGTGTTTTAAATGTTAAATTACATGTGTTTAATACTAGTATAAAGACATGCTATACCTATCAGCTCAAGGAGCGTTTTGGTCACTACTGTTGGATTTTCTCCAGAGATAATAACTTAATCTATGAATAAAGTCATTTTTACTTCTTCCTTTCCAATCAGCATTCCCATTATTTCATTTTCTTATCTTATTGCATTAGGTAGGACTACCAGTACATTGTTGACAAGCAGTGGTAAGAGGAAATATCTTTGCAGAAGATATTTCAGTTTCTCACCATTAAGTATGCTGTTAGCTGGAGGGTTTTAGTAGTTGTCTTCATAAAGTTAGGAAAAGGTCCTTCTACTCTTAGTTTGCTGAGAGTTTGTAGAAAATAAAATGGGTGTTGAATTTTATTTTGTGTGTGTGTTTACTGATGTGACCATGTGATTTGTCTTCTTTAATCTGTTGATGTGATTGATTACATTAATTGATTTTTGAATGTTAAACAAGTTTTGCATACCTGGAGAAAATCCCATTTAGTTATGCTATATAATTATGTTTATATACTATCAGATTTATTTGCCAATATTTTATCATTTTTTATTTTATTTTAGTAAGATTTTTACGTCTGTTTTCATTAAGAGATAGTGGTGTATAGTTCATTTGTTTTGTATCATTTTTGTCTAGTTTTGGTATTAGGGCAATGTTGCCCATATAGAATGAGTTAGGAAGTATTTCTTCTACTTCTGTCTTCTGGAAGTATCTCCTCTGTCTCTATGTTCTGGAAGATAATATATATAATTGGTATAATTTATTCCTTAAATGTTTGGTATAATTTATCAAGGAATATATCTATGCATGGTGATTTCCGGTTCAAAAAGTTATTAATTGTTGACCAAATCCTTTAATACTCTTTGGCTCTTTTGTGTGCGTGTGTGTTTTGGCAAATTTTGCCTTTCAAGGAATTGGTCCATTATACTTATGCTATTAACTTGTGGGCATAAAGCTGTTAACAATATTCCTTATTATCTTTTAAATGCTTATGGGATTGGCAATGATGTCCCTTCTTTCACATCCCCTGAGGTCAGGAGTTTGAGACCAATCTTATCAACATGATGAAACCTCATCTCTACTGAAAATACAAAAATCAGCCTGGCATGGTGGCACAAGCCTGTAGTCCCATCTACTTGGTCGGCTGAGGTAGGAGAATCCCTTGAACCCTGGAGGCAGAGGTTGCAGTGAGCCAAGATCGTGCCATGCACTCCAGCCTGGATAACAGAGTGAGACTCCATCTCAAAGAAAAGGAAGAAAGAAAGAAAGAAAGAAAGAAAGAAAGAAAGAAAGAAAGTAAGAAAGAGAGAGAGAAAGAGAGAGAGAGAGAAAGAAAAGAAAGAAAAGAAAGAAAAGAAAGAAAGAAAGAAGAAAGAAAGAAGAAAGAAAGAAATAAAAAAAGATTTTTTCAAAATATCAATGGCATTACATTATGAAAAGATTTGAAAATAACATCCATTTCATCAAAGTTTCATAGATGAAAACTGTCAAAAAGGTAGAATTAAGACACTATTGCTCCCGATTTAATTTCACATGACAGAGATACAGGATTGATGTAGCAGAGTCATTTGATTTAAAATAAATGTGCTGATAATTATTTAAAATGTACACGTTCTGCTTTTTAAAGTTTCTAATACAATTTAATCAAGGAAAGTATTGAGGAGACTATGACTTTGAGGTAAAGGGTAAACATTTTTAAGTAGGAAATATAATTAGGAGTCATCATTCCAATCACATATAATTTGCAGATGATTTATTGCTCTATGAAAAAAATTAAAAAAAAAAAACCATGAGATGCCTTAGAATGTTGTGCTGTATTGACATACTTCAACTCTCAGTAGATGAAGATTAAGTCAGTTAACTATGTCTTTTTAAAACTCCATAAGATTTAATGTGACCATGACATTTTTGCTTCCTCCTCTATTAGGTGTGAACTCTACTATGAGTTTATAAAGGTGTTTTGGGAGAAACAGAATACAGTCTTTGCCAAACATGACTGACTAAGGATTTATAGAGGAGGATTTGTATAACTTAAGTCAATAAAGTCCCCAAAAGGAATAATTGGAACATCTGGAGTCAATAATCTCATAGGACTAGTTTCCCTTGCTCAACTTCTCTTTTCTTTTGCTTCCTGGCAGGTTATGCAGCCAATAACTCGAGGAAGTTATATTTGGTTTGAGAATTAAAATATGTGGAGATGCAGCAAATATCAGCTTAGGGTCAGAATGAGATCAACCATACAGAGTATTTTGAGATGGAAGTTGGAAGTCAAATCATTTTCTGTATATATTTTCAACAAAATAAATAGAACCATTGTTAGAAATATTTTAAAAGTCAATATTTAAATAAAACAAGCATAGATCTTCTATAAAAATGATCTGGACTTGAAAAGTCAGGATCATGTATTAATCTGATTTGTTTCGATGCAAATCCAATTGTTGAAATACAAAGGAGCATTTTACCTAATCTCACTAGGTACATTAAAATTGAGTCGAGCAGCCAAAATCAGAAATTTTGAAAAAGAATGAGCTCTTCACTTCCTTCCGTTTCCAATATTGTATCATTTTCTAACCAGTTGTTCAAGCCAGAAACCCAGTAGCGATCCTTGACTTGGGTTTTTTACTTTCACATGACAGAGATACAGGATTGGTGTAGCAGAGCCATTTGATTTAAAATAAATGTGCTGATGATTATTTAAAATAATTCCTTATGATGAGTTTTTCTAAATATAAAACATGTAAATGAAGAGTTGAAGTCCTTTTGCATTTTTTTAAAATATAATTTTGCTTGTTGGATAAGTAGAATGTAGTCAACAAGGGTAGAGAGTTTTGCTTTTTATTTTTTTGTTTCATATCTTCCATTGTCTGAAATGGTAGCCAGCATGCTGGAGGTGCAAAAAATATTTATTGAAATGTTCGCATGTGACATCCATGAGCTCTACGAGAGATAATAAAAATCAGTCTGTATTTATCATGATATGAAAAGAACGGACAAAACTTTGTCACCATGGGTAAGTTACTTAACTTTTTGTAATCAAAATTTTTCCAAAGTAGAGTTTGATAAGCATACCAATCACATAAGATGAAGATACACATCACTGGTGCCCAAATCCTCCTCACCCTTCCCTCTTTCTCCTAATGCGTCCTCATTAAGCAACAGAAGGCAGGAGTGCTGGCTCAGCCAAGAGAAAATAGCAGCTTTCATGGCGGCATGATTGATGTAAAATGGTAGTACGGGCTCACTGGGAGTAACCAGAGACAGAGTGAGCTGGGGTTGGGAGGGTAGCGTGAGTGTCAGACAACAGAGCTCAGTTGGGAATCATTGCTTGAAAACAGTTATTGCAGGCAGTAGACCCTCCAGGGTATTATCGTATCCAAACAGATTTGCCATTCTCTAGTAAGGGAGCTAAGACGCGGGGGGAGAGGGGATTCACGTCTCCATTTATGTTGTCATTTCTTAATCTGAAGTTCCATCAAAGATTGATCAGTTGAAATTGCCACTGACACTGAAGCATAAAGTAGCTGCTAACTCAGTAACTGAAATGGACAAAGTATGAGAACAGCATCAACTCTGCAGCCTGCAGTGGCCGCCAATAAAACCTGTCATGTGATTAAAACTCCACACTAAGACACAGGACTGTCAGCTCAATATGAACACCACCTGTTGGAAACTGGGTTCTCTAGGGAAATGGTATACAGAAAAGAAGGAAAGAATGAGAGAGAACCAAGGAAAAACAACACATATACATGACGATTGTAAAATCATCAAATACCAGTCTTTCCGAATTTCAAATCACATTTTCAAATGCATCTAAAATCAGACGTTTTCATTATAATCATGTCTGTTCTTATCTGTGACCATTTAAATATCCATTGCAAGAGCAAAGACATTGTTTATTTATTAGCAGGTTTGGATATTTACTTGAGATCTCTTTTAAAAGTTTCAGTCCAATAAAGTTTTTCTGCATAATGAGGTTATCAGAAGGACATAAATATTCCAGGGTTTTTATTCACTTCAGCAGTTCAGGTTAGTTCTTCTAACTTCAATTAATTCTGTTAGTTCAAATAATAGACTGTAAACCCTGATTAATGAATGAATATCAATGTTGTTTTATTATAAGTATTACATTAATTCTGATCAAAGTGTGCAGTCACTATGTTCATGCTCAAAATTCATAAAACCTTGTGGTGACCTATTATTTATTTCATGAAAGGTGCTTGTGAGGATGCGTTATATCAAATTAGCTTTTATTTTTACTCACAGTCCAGTGACTGGAATGGGAATACCGTGAGTACAGTCTTTAATAGATTTAGATTATGTTCTGGTTTGGGGGGGCAAATGATGAGCCAATGCTACAACTTTGAAACAAACTTTGCTTTTTCTGTTTGATTACAGTTCAATAGCTTAGAAAATACGTTCTTTTAGATTTTCATCAAATTCTTCCATAGTAGAAGCTTAAAATGAATTGTTATAATAAGTAGCTCTAACTCGATTTATTTTTAGTAAACTTGTACCTTTTAGAGCAGTTTTACTTCATAACAGTGTACAGAATTACTGCAAAGATTATAAGGAGATTTTTCATAAATACCCAGCAGTTTTCTCTATGAATTAACAGCTTACATTAGAATGGCACGTTTGTCATGATTAATGGACCAATACTGGCACACCGTTATTAACTCAAGTCCATGCTTTATTCAGATGCACTCGTTTTTTTCCTCATGTCTGTTTTCAGTTCTGAGATCGCATTTAGAATACCACATTACACTTGCCATGTCTCTTTAGGTTTAGTTTGACCGTGACGGTTTCTCAGACTTTACCTATTTGGGATGACCTTGACATTTCTGAGAATTACTAATGAAGTATTTCACAGCACATCCTCGTTTTGCATTTTTAGGACCCTTTTCCTGATTAGACTGAAGTTATGGGTTTTGAGGATACGACGGTCAGGGTGAAGTGCTATTCTTATCACATTAAGGGCGCATACTACACATGTGATTTATCACTGTTCATGTCGACCTTAATCCCCTGGTCTAAAGTAGCGTTTGTGAGGTTTCTTGACTTTAAAATTACTCTCTTCTCTCTTTCAGAAAAAGCCATCATGCACAATCCATATATAAGGAGTGGAAAGTTCTGCTCCATCTCCTTAAAAGGCAGGGGGTCTACACATATTATTTATCACTCTTCTGTACTGGAGATTCATTTATTCTCCCTGATTTTAAAATGTATTTAATGATTTATTTATATCAATAACGACTTCGGGATATTTATTTTATTCTTTGGGTTCTAATCCAATACTACTGTATTAGTCAAGTTGTTCTAGCTTTGGCCATTAGGAAATCTTTCAGATGGATCCTGTGTCTGTTTGACACATTCCCATCACAGTGATAATTTTCCTTCTTTTGAGCACTTTGCACTTTCTAACACCACAGGATGCTCTAGGCTTAGCTTTTGCATTACCTCCCCCAATCCCAGGAGAAGCCAACTACCAAGGATACTTGGTTACTTTTTTTGAGAATGGCATTAGAAAACAAGATTTGAGTGCTAGGTGGACTCTTTGCTACTGCAATGTCATTGATTCTGGGCCCTCTTATTGACATAGCAAGGGATTAGATGTGTGTATACCAACCTGTGTATATACACATATCTTACATTGTCTGTAACCATCTATGTCTACGTTAACCTGAACATGAGTTCATACTGACATCTCCACTCTAATTCATTACCCATGGGGCATTCTAGCTTCCTCCCACTGCTCATTTATAACCCTCAACTACAACACTGAGAAATGTTTTTTTTTTAAATCATCGATCATTCATTCATTTAATTTTAAGGTTTCAGTATGCATGTGTATTAGGTTCTCTAGAGAAACAGAACCAGCAGGATATATAGGTAGATATATAAGATGGAATTTTTTTAATGAAAGTTGACTTACTTCTGGAGGCTAAGAAATTCTACAATATGCTGTCTGCAGGCTGGAGAACCAGGAATGCTGGTGGTGTAATTTCAGTCCGCCTTTGTAGGACTGAGAAGTGGGGGAGCCAACAGTGTAGCTCCAATCCCAGACCAAAGGTCTGAGAACCACAAAGGGGTGGGGAGGTAGGAGGTAATTCATGTAACTCCTGGAGTCCAAAGGCCCAAGAACCTGGAACTCTCCTGCCCATGGCCAGGAGAAGATGATATTCCAGCTCCAGAAGAAGAGAAAACAAATTCACTTTTCTTTTTTTTGCTCTATCTGGACGCTCCACAGATCGGATAATGCGTGCTCAAGTTGGTAAAGGCAAATCTTCTCTCAGTCTACTCATTGAAGTGCTAATCCCTTCCAGAAACACCTTCACAGACATGCTCAAAAATAATGTTTTACCAGCTATCTAGGTATCCCTTAACACGGTCGACATGAAACCTAAAGTTACTGATCACAGCACGTATAACGGTTTCAGAATCATTAACATGAAACCCTGCGAAGAACTTCATCAATTAAATTACAGTGCTTATGTTCCTTTTGGCCTGTTTTACATAATTCACTCTTTTTTCCAGAATTACTTAAGTCAGCACAGTGTTCTCATACTACTTTCGGTGAGGTTGTTTCTGATATTTGTGATCAAATTAGATTATTCTGTCACATTCTACATTCTGTTCATTGTATGGATACACCACGGTTTATTGATCGGTTTGTTCCTTTAAAATACATCATGGCTGCTTTCAGCTGCTCTAAGGACTTTGCATAGGTTATCGTGTGGACATAAACTTTCATCTCATTTTGGTAAATATCTAGAAATGGGATTTGTAAAACCTGTGGTAAGACAATGTTTACCATTATAAGAAACTGCCAAACGGTCTTCCACAGTGGTAGCACCATTAAGCGTTCTCATAGCAGCAAACGCGAGTTCCTGCTGCTCCACGTAGTAGCCAGAAATGGGCATTTTCAGGTTTTTATTTTTTGATGTTTTGTTTTAGTTTGCTGTGGTTCTTTAAATCATTATGCAGTGTTTTTTCATTGCTGTTTTTAAGTCCACATTTCATTGCATTTTATTTCAATTTTCTTTTTTTTTTTTTTTTTTAATTTTAAAGACGGGGTTTCACCATGTTGGTCAGGCTGGTCTTGTACTCCTGACATCAGGTGATCCGCCTGCCTTGGCCTCCAAAGTGCTTGGATTGCAGACGTGAGCCACCACACCCAGCCGTCAATTTTCTAATAAAAAATTATGTTAAGCATATTTTCATTTTGAAGCGGAAACTGGAAGTAACCTAGTAAAGTTCTACCTTGTAAAATTCTCCTTAGTCACTTATTAGAATGCAGGACATGGCAGGTGTGGTGGCTCACACCTGTAACCCAGCACTTTGGGAGGCCCATGTGGACAGATCACAGGGTCGGGATTTCGAGACCAGCCTGGCCAATATGGTGAAACGCTGTCTCTACTAAAAATGCAAAAATTAGCTAGGCATGGTGGCAGGCACCTGTAGTCCCAGCTGTTTGGGAGGCTGAGGCAGGAGAATCACTTGAACCCGGGAGGCAGAGGTTGAAGTGAGCCAAGATTGTACCACTGCACTCCAGCCTGGACAACAGGGAGAGACTCCATTTAAAAAAAAAAAAAAAGAATGCAGGACGTTACTAAATATTAACAAGTTGAGAGGCATCATCGTCTTTTTCTGTTGTTTGCATTGAGTCAGAAATCTACCCAGTAGTTCACCTCCAAGGGTCATGGGACTTCTAGGTATTAGAGTAAATTGCCTCTAAGAATTGTCAATTACAAATGCACTCCCAGAGAAGACAAATAGGTTTTGTTTTTCCCTCTGGCAGTTCTGGTATCAAATATACAAAATTGAAGTAGAAAGTTATTTTAAAAAGACCTTATAGGTTAAAAAATCACTAAACATGGAACTGTTTCTGAAATTGCTGATAAATATAATATGAGGAAGAAAATAATTTGATGACCCTGCAATCTTTTTTTTTTTTTTTCAAATTACACAAGTACTTATTTATTTTCTGAGATAGAGTCTCACTCTTGTTACCCTGGCTAGAGTGCAGTGGCTCAGCCTTGGCTCACTGCAACCTGGGTCTCCCAGCTTCAAGCGATTCTCCTGCCTCAGTCTCCCAAGTAGCTGGGATTACAGGTGCCTGCTACCATGCCTGGCTAATTTTTGTATTTTTAGTAGAGATGGAGTTTCACCACATTGCCCAGGCTGATCTCAAACTCCTGACCTCGGCCTCCCAAAGTGCTGGGATTAGAAGGGTGAGCCTTCACACCCTGTCCGTATTTTTATTTTTTAATAAAGATATAATTTTGATGGAATTTTAGATTGGTAAAAGATAACTTTGCCAACCCATTTCGAACTGTCATTACACAGAAGTGAAACTGCCCCTAGAGCTGACAAACACAACATGGATTTGAACTGCGCTGGTCCATTTACATGTGGGTTTTCTTCTGCTTCTGACGTTCTTGAAACAGCAAGACCAACTCTTCCTCTTCCTCCTTCTCCTCAGCCTACTCAACCAAAAGGTGATGAAGATGAAGACGTTTGTGATGAATCACTTCCATTTATGAACAGTAAATATATGTTCTCTTTCTTTTATAACATTTTCTTTTCTCTAGCTTATTGTATTGCAAGAATAGCATATAATTTATATAAAATACAAAGTATGTGTTAACGAACTGTTTATTTTGTTGGTAAAACTCCTGGTCAACAGTGAGCTATTAGTAGTTAAGTTTTGGAGGAGTCAAAATTTATATGTGGAGTTTTGACTGTGTAGGGGATTGGTAGCTCTAACCCCCATGCTGTTCAAAGATTAACTATAAATCATATTAAATGGTGTCATTTTAGATGAGCTGAAGTGTTTGTTAATTGTTATCTGAGTGACTCTGATAAACCCCCATTAATTAATTATCTTAATAATAATTCGGTTATGTGTCTTTTTAAGAAAGAACCGTGAATCTTCTTTTTAAGAACTATTTCCATCTTTGCAGCCATGTTATAATATATTAGTATGTGAACAAGCATCATAATCACACAATTTAAAACAGATTTATCTTAGGATATGGCAAATCTTTTCCCCCCTTAAAATATCATGTAACAGTGACATCAAGTATAAAGATGCCTAATTTTTATTGACATACAGACATTAGGAATAAGCCAAAAAAATCCCAGAAAGAGACATTACAATAACTTAAAATGTTTTTACAGCTGCCGATATCATACCATTCCTTCACAAGATCCCTTTTACTTACAGGCTAGGCAGTAACCTCAGAAACAATTAGGGAAGTATGTTTCTTTGAGCTGGATAATTAAATGCCAAGAAAACTCACCACTCAATATGTAATTCACTCAACATCTTGTTGTTTGAAGGAGCCAGTGTTCATACATAGGATGGATTGAATTCCTAACAACATCTGGCATGAGCAGTGGACTTGGCCCTCACCATAATAGCATTACATTCATGGTCAGAATGACAGATAAATGGATGGATGGAGCTTGTCTGTAACGGGCCAGATTCATGACTAGAGCGTAATGAATCAGAACGTTATAACCTCTGGTCACATACACGCTGGCCTGTTGCTCCTTACAGGCTCTATCAGGGGATATGGAGTAAATTTCTGTTGTCAGATCTAATAGTGAAAGATTCTGGCTTCTAACTTACTAGGAAAGCAAAGTAGAATTTCCATTCCAATAATCTGGATCAAAACATTTCCTGATCGCTGTGGTCAATTTATTCTGTCACTTAATTAAGCCCAAAGCATTGCAAATCATGTCAGTAAGCAAAAGAGAGACTACCTCCTCAACCTTGAAACCAGTCCTTGAGACAAATATCTTATAAAGTTAGTTAAGTTGTAGAATATGCATTAAAGGAGGTTTTCTCAAGGGCTTTTATTTAAAAAATTGGTTAAACAAGGATTAAAGCAAACGGCAAAAAAAAAAAAAAAAGACACAAGAGTTACAAGAGGAGTCAAAATGCAAACTCAAATTCATGCAAAGAAATGAGAAGCAGGATTCTCACTGAAGAAGTTCCCAGACACAATGAAATAAAAATCTGAAATCTGGGAAAAGGATTAACAAAGTAATTCATATTATTTGAACTTTTTATTCGGCTTTGAAAGTCAGTTGTAAAGTTTTCTGAGTTAAGGGCTCTTAGATAGTGGAAATAACCAATATTCACTGATTTTTGTTTGTTTTTCCATTTTTTAGTATATTCCTTTCCTTTCCTTCAATATATGAAGCTTTAGCAAAGCCCAAACTGAAAAGAGATCTACAACAATGTGGGCTTTGTTGATAGCAATGCATCACACTTCTGTGCATCTCAAATTAACATTTGTTCACAATAGTAAATTATCCTTGTCACCCACTATGTTTTACAAAGTTCCACAGGGAGAATAACTAAGCTAGTGTGTTTGCAAGCATTTGTAGGTGTCTGCTGTTAATGTACAGGAAGTAAATAGTTTTACTGACCTGCACTCTTCATTCTCTCCTCAGAGTTTTGAACACATGATGATATGCCTCAAGAGAGTAGCTGTTTCCTGACGACATGTATGTATTAAGGAAATGTACATAAACTTCACGGGGAGGTAGGCAGCACATTTTTAAGGAGGCGAACAGATTAGAACACATTGTATAATGACCACTTTCCGGAGCAGAGAGCACAGTGTGAGCTCTGTACTTTAAAACCCTGAAACTATCATTTGAGTATTTTTAGGTCAATTTCCAACAGTTTCACTAGGAATGGATCATCCAAGAGGCATTATAAAAAATAGGGCCGGGCGCGGTGGCTCAAGCCTGTAATCCCAGCACTTTGGGAGGCCGAGGCGGGTGGATCACGAGGTCAAGAGATCGAGACCATCCTGGTCAACACGGTGAAACCCCGTCTCTACTAAAAATACAAAAAATTAGCTGGGCATGATGGCGCATGCCTGTAATCCCAGCTACTCAGGAGGCTGAGGCAGGAGAATTGCCCGAACCCAGGAGGCGGAGGCTGCGGTGAGCCGAGATCCCGCCATTGCACTCCAGCCTGGGTAGCAAGAACGAAACTCCCTCCCCAAAAAAAAAAAAAAAAAAAAAACTACACAGTTGAAAAGTGAACATGAGAGCTTTAGCGTCCTGCAAGTTGTTCTATAACATACATTCTGGAAAAATTCTGTAGCTAAGCAGAGAGAGAGAAAGAGAGAGAGAGAGAGCACTCCACTGATTCTTTTCCAAATGAGTTAAAACCGCTTAGTCGTTAGATTCCAGATTACGGTAGGAGGATGGCTATATTGGTATGAAAACTGAAAAGCTGTATCTTGAATTCAGCTTTAATCAGTAAATACAGGGCATTTTAAAGCTATTTAGAACATTTAATAGTTGATGGCATTGGTGAACAATTTTACAACTAATGACATAAAATAAATTTTACGAAGGATTTATTAAACCTTTTTTATCTACTAGTATTTACTTAACTCAATTCTGTAGCTACTAAAACACCATCAGCATCTCAAAATTGTTTCAAAGTTTTCAAAGCTTTGTATTCCACTCCAAAGCCCGTAATAGCAGTGTGAGTGTTCTGTCCGAAAGGGAAAATTAATATTAAAATAATATGATTTTATAATCAAATATAATACAATTAATATTAAAATAATAAAACGCAGGGAGGAGACACCTTTGCATACCATTTTAATTTAACTATGTTCACATAATTCTTGTATATGTGCCAACAAATAGTGATTTTGAGACCTGACAAGCCTGCAGTTCTAAGGAACCCTTCAGTCTTATGATAAAGGCATATCATCCTTTTTTTTTTTTTTTTCCTGATAATGACTTTATTTTAACATATTTAATTACAGACATAAATAGTTGGCAAGGGATGTGAGCCCCAGCTTGGCCCCACCATGGGGCTATCGGGGAGGAGGTGCAGGCGAGGCTCCCTGCTGACCCTCTCTCTGGGGGTCTTCCTATGGCAGGCCCCTATTGCTTGAGCGGGGGCAGAGACATGCAAACGAGAGGGGCAAGGCAGCCCCTCAGCCCCTTTTTAAGGAAAAAGAGCTACTTCCTGGCTAATTACTTACATTAGCCCATCAGAAGATGAAAGTATCGATACAGTTTTTATCCGATTATTTTATCTGCCATTGGGCAATGTTTTTCAAGACATATTTTAAGACTTTACTTGGAAAATACTGCTTGTTTTAGGAAAAACTAAACCAAAGTATGAATGAATATTTAAATATGAAAAGTAAAATTTTCATTGCATATTTAAAAAGCGGAAACAGCTGATAAGGCCCCAATTACATCCTTTGTTTAAGGCCTTTTCCCTTTCTTCACTATAATTTGGGAAAGTAGAGACCGATCTCTCTAGTTCAGTAGTGTTCCTAAGAAACGGAGTGATGGCTGTTCTTTTATGTTGCCCCGTAAATCAGAGGTTTCACTTATTTACTGGCCAGAGAACTGGTGTGCACATAACAACCATTAACTAAGCCACATCCACTCAAAGGAAACATGCTTTTAATTTGGCATTTTGCAGTATATAAAGTCCCAAAGAATACATACAATAATTGACTTTCCACACCAGTGATTCTAGAATCATGAAAACGCACATGCACAGAAACATAAAGAAAAGAAACAACAGTAAATCTCCATTTTTAAGCCAAGTGAAGCATGCTGGCTTCTTGCAGTCTAAACTTATCTGACATTGCTTTAAAAGAATCCAAATTCCAATATAATTGTATGTGCAGTGGTTAGAAAGCACACACTATCAATTCACTACAGCACTAAAAATGCATTCTCTTTTATAAGAGGTCACTATATATTTGTTTTCTGAAGGACAACTTTTTCATCTCACGAGGAAAAGGAGGTGATATGCTGTATCCCAACAGTGAGTAGAATATCTACAACAGTGAGTAGAAAATAGGAATGGGTAAGCTTTTGTTGAATGCATAAATGCCTGACTAAGATGTCTATGTAGTGGCAATGCATTTGTACGTCCAGTTAACAATTTCAGCATGGGCTTTGTGATGGTATTTAATAGGCCACATTGACCGTCACCATATATCAAGTTTTTGAATTGTTATTGATGCTATCTAATGTTCAAAATGGCAAAGGAAAGTACCTCTGAAATAGAGCTTCTCAAGCTGAAAATCATAGTTCCATTATTTTAAACATTTTTCCCTTTTATGGGCCTAATATTCTAGAAGAATTTACACTTGAGCATTTGAAATATTTTTGAGAAATGTTTCAAAACTTTACTTGGAAAATATTGCTTGTTTGAGGAAAAAATAAACCTCTCTTGAGATTTATTTATCTCTTTTGAGGTTTATTTACCTCTCAAGGTAAATGCTATATAGTAAATAAACAGGCAAATGTTAAATACAACTTTGACCAGTCTTCAATGAACAGAAAAGGGGAAATTTTAGTATGGGATAAGGGGATCTGGCTGAAGAAAGAGATGCTGAGATCCCTGGAAGTGTCAGCCGTGGCACTGCTTGGAGTGGCTGCTTTGGGTGGAGAGGCCTTCAAGGGGAACAGCCAATCGGAAGGACACCTGCTGGGGTGGCTCTGGTGTGGATACCAAGGTGGCAAGTGCTGCCATCAAGTCAGAAAGGCGGCAGATCTGGCAGAGCTTGTGAACCACAGTGAGGAGTTTCCATGCACGTAATTCAAAGAGCAGAGAGATGAATTTAGTTCCTTTGGAGACAGTAGTGTTTATGAGGCTGGTGAATTAAGAGGCTGCCTCAGAAGAGGTGTATTATCCCTGGTATTCGGATTAAAGATAACTTTTTATTTTTTTCCATTGTATTGTATTCTGTATTTTATAAAGATTCTTATAATAATATGTTGTGTTTTAGTAAAAAGAAAATCCCTAAAACACGAGGCTCCATCAATTAAAAAACAGGAAGAGCTAATGTTGTAGAAGGAAAGCTAGATGAAGATGATAACCAGGAAAAGAGAGAATTTTAGTATGAAAAAAGCCAGGCAACTGTGTCAAATACCACCGAGAAGTCAAATCAAATAAGCATATAACATTGTCCATCGGCCTTGAAAGCGTGTTAGGAGCAGCTTGCACCTGTAATATTAGCCTGCTTAAGGCTGCCTTAACAAAATACAGCAGACAAGCTGGCTTGAACAACAGAAACGTATTTCCTAACAGCACTAGAAGTTGGAAGTCTGAGCTCAGGGCAGGGTTGGATTCTCTTGAAGCCTCTCCCCACGGATTGCAGACAGCCGTCTTCTTACTGGGGACTCACAGGACATTTTCTTTGTGCTGCTGTATTCGTGGTATCTGTGTGTCTGAAACTTCTCTTTTTATAAGGGAATTAGTCAGATTGAATTAGGGGCCACCCTAACAGCCTCATTTTAACTTAATTTCCTCCTTCCAGACCCTGTCTCCATAAACAGTCACACTCTGAGACACTGGGGCTTAGGACTTCAGCATATGAATTCCATGGGAGCATAATTCAGTCCATAACGGCACATAATTGATTCAAATTATTCACAGATTCGGTACTGATGAATTTGCCTACTTGCTAAACTTTATTGTAACCCCAAAAACAATACCCACTGGGCTTTAGGAACCATTTGCAGATGCACACAGCAGGGAAACGGCACCTGCCCACGCTTGTGCTGTCAGCTGAGTCAAACAAGGCGATGCTCCGCCTTCGTGTCCCAGCTCACAGACTGTCAACAAGTGCCATTTTTAAGGGCTGTGCAGAGCTACACTATGGCATTTTTTGTGCTTCCAGTAGGTGATTTTACTGTTTGAAATGGTCCCTGAGGGTAGTGCTGAGGTCCTGCCCTGTGTTTTTAAGCACAAGAAGATTCTGATGTGCTTTATGGAGAAAACTCATGTGCTAGATAAGCTTCATTCACACAAGAGTTATACGCTACTGGCCACGAGTTCAAAGTTAAATAAACAATATATATTGGCTTATATGGTTTTTAAGAGACATGGTCCCATTCTGTCATTCAGGCTAAACTGCAGTGACATTATCATAGCTCACTGCAACCTTGAAACTCCGGGGCTCAAGTAATCCTGCTGCCTCCGCCTCCTAAGTATCTGGGACTGTAGGTGTACACCACTGCACACCATGCTAATCTTTTTATGTTAATTTTTTGTAGCGACAGGGTCTCACTATGTTGCGCAGGCTGTAAATTATGCATCTTTAACAGAAACACACAAACCCCCAAGATTACATATTGATCCATTGGCATAATGTGAGCAGAGCCTTGCAGGAAACTAACTTATCCTGTATCTTCCTAGGAGCAATGGTCCAGTATTCACTAATTCCTCATCTGTGGTGACTTTATAGACCATAACTACTGTGATTAATGAGAATCAACTCTCTAAGCTAAAGGATAAAGGCTAATGAACTGGGAGTGCTGGAATCCAGGGCTCCGGATGAGGTCATTGATAGAACAAGGTCCTCCAAGGGACAAAGCAGGATCGTACGTGGAGCACAGGCAAGGGGTGAAGACATGGCCAGCACACCTATCAGCAGTTTCACTGAGACAGAGGACTGCAGCACAGATACATGCAAGTGGGGCTGAGTTTACAGGCTGAGCTGCTTTGTGACTTTCATAGGCCCTGGCAATTTTACCTTCCTGGGATCCATAACATAAGTTAAAAATCATATTTGACGTAAAGGTGAATATATATATTATATATATGAATATTATACATTAAAACATTTTCTTCAACCTAAAATTCCTTTTTATTTCCTTCCAATTAAAAACAATAACAAAACATTTTGGTAGACTCCTAAATGTGTTGTGGGCCCTAGGCACATTGCCTCATGAATAAGTTGCCCTACTTGTAGATATCAGGGCAATTAATTGAGAAAATTCCTGCTCAATGTTCTCAATTTTTTCAGTGACAGAAGATGCAAAATACTGCAGAGAATTAGATGAATTATGAACCAAAAAGGTAGTTTGTTGGAGTCGAAATTTAGAAATTCAAAAAGGAGCTTGCCAAGATTCAACTAAGACCCCAATGTAAGAATGTCAGTCCTGCTTTTTTTCTCTCTCCATTTGCTCAGTAAATCTTCCTCCATCCCTTTATTTTGAGCCTACATGCGTCCTTGCACATGAGATGGGTTTCCTGAATATAGCACACTGATGGGTCTTGACTTTTTAAGCAACTTCAGCAAAGTCTCACGATACAAAATCATTGTGCAAAAATCACATGCATTCCTATACACGAATAACAGACTTAAAGAGAGCCAAATCAAGAGTGAATTCCCATTCACAATTGCTACAAAGAGAATAAAATACCTAGGAATACAACTAACAAGGAACGTAAAAGACCTCTTCAAGGAGAACTACAAGCCACTGCTCAACAAAATAAGAGAGGACAGAAACAGATGGAGAAATATTCCATGTTCATAGTTAGGAAGAATCAATATTGTGAAAATGGCCATACTGCTGAAAGTAATTTACTGATTCAACGATATCCCCATCAAACTACCAATAACTTTCTACACAGAACTGGAAAAAGCCTCCTTAAACTTTGTACGGAGCTCAAAAGAGAGCCCGCATAGCCAAGACAATTCTAAGCAAAAAGAACAAAGCGGGAGGCATCACACTACCGGACTTCAAACTACTACAAGGCTACAGTAATCAAAACAGCATGGTACTGGTACCAAAACAGGGATATAGACCAATGCATCAAAACAGAGGTCTCGGAGGCAACACAACATATCTACAACCATCTGATCTTTGACAAACCAGTCAAAAACAAGCAATGGGGAAAGGATTCCCTGTTTAATAAATGGTGTTGGGAAAACTGGCTAGCCATGTGCAGAAAGCAGAAACTGGACCCCTTCCTGACACCTTACACTAAAATTAACTCCAGATGGATTAAAGAGTTAAACATAAGACCTAACACCGTAAAAACCCTAGAAGAAAACCTAGGCAAAGCCATTCAGAACATAGGCATAGGCAAGGACTTCATGACTAAAACATCAAAACAATTGGCACAAAAGCCAAAATAGACAAATGGGATCTAATTAACTTCCAGAGCTTCTGCACAGCAAAAGAAACAATCATTAGAGTGAATCAGCAACCAACAGAATGGGAAAAAATTTTTGCAATCTACCCATCTGACAAAGGGCTAATTTCCAGAATCTACAAAGAACTAAAACAGATTTACAAGAAAAAAACAAACAAGCCCATTCAAAAGTGGGCAAAGGATATGAACAGATACTTTTTAAAAGAAGACATATATGTAGCCAACAAACATATGAAAAAATGCCCATCATCACTGATTATTAGAAAAATGCAAATCAAAACTACATTGAGATACCATCTCATGCCAGTTAGAATGGTGATCATTAAAAAATCTGGAGACAACAGATGCTGGAGAGGATGTGGAGAAAGGAACACTTTTACACTGTTGGTGGGAGTGTAAATTAGTTCAACCATTGTGGAAGACAGTGTGGCGCTTCCTCAAGGACCTAGAAATAAAAATTCCATTAGACCCAGCAATCCCATTACTGGGTATATATCCAAAGGATTATAAATCTTTCTATTATAAGGACACATGCACACGTATTTTCATTGCAGCACTGTTTACAATAGCAAAGACCTGGAACCAACCCAAATGCCCACCGATGGTAGACCGGACAAGGAAAATGTGGCACATATACACCATGGAATACTATGTAGCCATAAAAAATGATGAGTTTGTGTCCTTTGTAGGAACATGGATGAATCTGGGAACCATCATTCTCAGCAAGCTGACACAAGAACAGAAAGTCAATCACTGCATGTTCTCACTCATAGACAGGTGTTGAACAATGAGAACACAGGGACACAGGGAGAAAGCATCACACACTAGTGTCTGTTGTGGGGGTGCTAGGGTAGGAACAGCTGGGTGTGGGGATGTTGGGGAGAGATAACATGGGGAGAAATGCCAGATATAGGTGACAGGGGATGGAGGCAGCAAACCACATAGCAGTGTAAGTACCTATCAACAACTCTGCATGATCTGTACATGTACCCCAGAATCTAAAGTCCAATTTTAAAAAAAAGACTTTCAGTCTCCATGACTGTATTTCTCGAGCAGTACAGCAGCCTTCGTACAAGAGCAGAAAGAATATTAGACTCATACTGGGTTATATTTTGTAAGAAATATTGGACAGAAAAAATCAGAATGTCGGGTCAACGAGGAGAAGGTGAGTAAGTAATGGACCCTGGAGGTAGGTTAGCACGGACAGAACAAAGACCGAGTGAGACTGACAGTTTTGACAGACAGGGAGTTTGGGAACTGTATTCACTTTCTCTGTATTGGGTCTTAGCAGGTTTTGGAGCAAATGCACAGTGGCTTTTGAGGATAAGAAAGTGAATGAGCTGTAGGCAGGGTAATGCGGTGAGAATAAAAGTTTCAGATATCAGTGGTGGAGAAATTCCAGGTTGCAGTGAAGTCCATCGAATGGATTGTTACACCGGAATGCTAGAAAGAATCGTTCATATGAATGTCTTTCGGGGTTATAGAAATTGCCCAGGAAGTGATACCACAGCTGGAGAGAGCCTTCCTGGAGTCAAGAGCCAAAAGAATTGATGCATAAAAGGAGGAATGCCAGCAAGCAAGGAGATGACAAGAAGATTATGTTATGCCAGACAGAAACTCCAAAGAATTATTTAATTTGTTCTTGTTATTTCTTTGTATTTTGTCCAAGCCACCTGGTAAACCACTCAGCGGTAGTAAACAGAAGCAAGAAAAGTGGCATCCTTGCATCTGGTTCTTGGGCTTGTATTGTTTGGAAGGTAGGATAGTAAGTAACCTACATGGGAGGGGGCTGCTGGAAAGAGTGTTTTTCCGTGGAACTGTGAGGTTTCAACCAGGACTAGGAAAGGATTGGAAGATATAAGGAGAAGTGAGAGAGAATGCGGCAATCTGATTAGAGTGGGAAGGGCAGGCAGGCAACGGCTTGGTCCGAAGGTTTGCAGAGGAAGAATGAGGTTGGGGGAACATACTAAGTATGCAGAGTTAGAGGAGGAAAATGGAGGAGAATGTATTCCTGGAGTTTACTTTCTCACTGGTAGTTAAGGATGAGAGCGATGAAACGTATTGGATATGTGGACGCTGACTGAAGCTGTGGAAGGAAGATCCTTCTCTGCCTACAGAGACTGATCTGCTGTGTGGTGTCAGGTCAGCAGTTTTTGCAACTGTAAGCAATTTATCTTTCTGAGGTTTATTCATTCCTCGGTCAAAATATAAAAGGACCAGAACTCACTGGATCCCCAAGGTAGCACAGAAAAGCATTAAGAGCACTCATCCGGATGTTAATAGTATTCTCCAAGTGCTATGTTTTTTTTTTTTTCTCTTTCTTTTGGATGTTTTATCAGTTATTATTTTTTAATGAGTCCATCTGAGGCCTGCACTACCATTTAACGTGTTTTCTATTGGAAAATTGATTAGAAGTTCAAAAAATCTAATTTTATAAATGGGTTTTCAGAAACAAACTCACTTACAAGCTGAGGACATACTGTAGTGCCAAGATTTGTGATATTGGTTGGATAAAAAAAGAAATACAAGACACCAGAATAGGCAACATTAGAGTGTGTTTCTGAGGATTACTCAGTAGATTATATCCTTATTTCTTTGGTGTCAGAAACTTTCTATGGAGTCATTATTTCTTGGATAATTTGTGAATAATTTAATACATGATTTTAATCACTCATTACTTTGCTTAGCATGAGGTGTTTCAGTGATTATCCTGGTGTTAGGGGAGAGTTTATCCTTTAAAATTTCTCCCCTCCTTATTTTCTCCAAATTATTTCTTTTTATCAGTCATTATGTGACCTTGCCACGCACATAAGTCATTTATTTTTACTTATACAGATGGGATATAGGAGGATTACATGACCATCTATTCACCTGTGCAGTTTCACGGTAACAGAAAATCCCCTGAAGTCAATAAATGTTTCCTCTCTAGTTCATAGTTCATAGCGGCACCTGAAATTCCATCATCAGAGATACTTTGTATTATGTTCATTGCTGCCAAAATCACTTAAGACCAGCTTATCTGGTATTAAATTATTCTGATAAATAGCTGAGAATAGTGCTTTTCATGGCAGGGCACAAGAATCACAGCAGTAAAATCACCCAGGGCAGCAGATTTCAGGGACCACTTCTCCCCATAATTCTTACAGATGCTTCAGTGAACCCACAAATGTTGGACATAAAGTTCTATTTTGGTGAGATGTTTTAAGGAAAGATGAGAGACTCAGAAATTCTTCATCTTGATTCTGCTACAAATTCCCTGTGTTCTTTTAAGGAAATATGGCAAACCACTCTGGCAAATTAACAACTTTGGTGTAAAGGGTAATTGTTTTATAAAAATTCCCTTTGACCCCAGGGAATAAGGCCTGATATGAAAAGTTCTCTGTATGTTAGTCTGATAAAGAAAACCAAGCGAATGTTCTTTTCTAATCTGTTCAGTGATTTGCTGAGTCCCATATCCTCACCCATCTTCCTTGTTCCCTAGCGTCTGAATCACTGTAGGTCATAGACAGCAACCAGGGATGGTGGAAAAGCATTCTCAGGGGGTCTTCAGCCCCCACTAACTAAAGCTTCTCTAGTCAAAGGTGAGTGTGATACGGCTAATACTCAATGAACTCCAGTGCCTCCTAATGCTTCCTAAATTAAGATGCAGTATTTAAAGGCCATATGATTCCTCACAGTGTGTGCACAGACGTGTGTGTGTGTGTGTGTGTGTGTGTGTGTGTGTGTGTGTGTGTGTGTCTGGGGGGGTGGGGGTGAGGGTTTGGAGGATAAAGTAGACTTTAAAATAAAAGAAATCGTTCAAGCCAAGAAACAGAAAAGAGCAGGTTTTCCTAAACTTAGACACTCAGGATGATTAGGTTTTATGCTAGGAGGTTGTGACAAGAAGTGAAATCCTGCTGTGGCTCTTCTGCTGCTCACCCGAGTGGCATGGGCAGCATTTGGTCCCAGAGCCTTTGCAACTGTGACATAATCTTCTGCTTCATCTTTTCCAAGTTTCAGGCCACGTGCTCCCGCAGGACATCCCCATTGGTTGGTGCTCTGGGAAACAGGCTGAACTGGGAGAAGAATGTGATCAATTTCCAGAGTGTACATTCTCCCATTATGGCCTATTTCGAGCTATTTATGAGCAGTGTAAACAATCAGGTGGCAATATTCCTGAATATTTAACAGCCTGCACTCTTGAGCCAGTGTGAGCCAGACGTCGCCCACTGTCTTACAGCATTGACAGAAACAATCAACCCTTCGCTGTTTTATATAGACAATCGTGGGTAGACAATGGAACTGAGTCTTTTGCACAATAAGGGAAAATAAGATGTTATGGCTGAGTAGTATTCCTGGTATATATGTAGATATATGTCTGGAGATAGAGATATCACATTTTCTTTGCCCAGCACCATCCATTCACGGACACTGAAGTTAACTTCATGACTTTGCTATGGTGAATAGTGCTGTGAGAAACACATGACTGCAGGTATCTTTTTGTTCTCGTTATTTATTTTCTTTTGGGTAGACATCCAGTAGTGGGATTGCTGGATCAAATGGTAGTTCTACATTTTATTCTTTGAGAAATCTCCCATACTGTTCTCCGTAGAAAGGCTGTATAAATTTACATTTCCACTAGCAGTGTTTAAGTGTTCTCTTTTCTCCACACCCTCTCCAATATCTGTTGTTTTTTAACTTTTTAATAATAACCATCCTGACTGGTGGAAGATGGTATCTCATTGTGGTTTTCATTTGCATTTCTATCATGATTCATGATGTTGAGGGTTATTTCATGTGTGTTGGCTGCTTGAAATTTTAATTTTTAAATCATTATTGAATCTATAACAAAATTATTAGAAGACAGGCAGTGGATCAACTGAGGTCAGGAGTTTAAGACCAGCCTGGCGAACATGATGAAACCCCATTTCTACTAAAAATACAAAAATTAGCCAGGCATGGTGGTGCGTGCCTATAATCCCAGCTACTCATGAGGCTGAGGCAGGAGGATCACTTGAACCCGGCAGACAGAAGTTGCAGTGAGCTGAGATTGCATCGTTGCACTCCCGCTTGGGAGAAAAACTCTGTCCCCAAAAAAAAACAATTACCCAGTTATGGTGGTACAAGCCTGTAATCTCACTTACTCCAGAGGCTGAGGCAGGAGGATCACTTGAACCCGGGAGGTGGAGGTTGCAGTGGGTCAAGGTCGTGCCACTGCACGCCAGCCTGGGCAACAAGAGGGAAACTCCATCTCAAAAAAAAAAAAAAAGAGAGAGAGAGAGAAGACACTTCTACAAGGGTACAACACTTGCCTTCAAAACCTGTACAATTCACTGCTCTTAGAGGTCATTTCTTCATTATCCTTAAGAGAAAAAGGACACATGACTACAATAGAATCATAACTTCAAGCTTAACAAAGTTCTAAATGCACTGACTGAAGGATTTTTGGTTTTCCCTAAAAGGAAAATACTTCCGAATAACACTTCTGATTCAACTGGGAATGTGAGAGACGCCCTTCTACACGGCTTTTAGTGCTTCTTGGAGCCTGCAAAATAACAATAATAATCAACTAAATTCCTCACTTGTATGGTATTTTATGAACAGAATGCTATCAAAAAGTAATACCATTCTCTTACAAGCTATTTCTTGTTTACTTTAGTGTCTAAGTAAACAAAGGTCTTGTCAAAACATCAATGCTATTGCAGTGCAGAATGAACTTGCAGCAGACATGGCTAACATAGGATTTAAAGGGAGATACAAGATTTCCACTTAGAAGGCTTTTTATTTCCCAGCAGAAGAACCATGGGACTAGAAGTCAACCCTAATCCAATAAATTTGCCAAATATAAACACACAGAGTATGCGGGCGGTGACGTATTACTGAAAATGCAACCTAATGTGTTAAAAATGTGGATTGGTATCAAACCCAAAAATAGAACTTTCAGTCTATGTACTTCCTGTCAATTTCAAATATTTTATTAATGATTTAAAAATCATAGAAAGCAAATCTTTTTGCAGTATTAACTACAGAAAGCCACCTTATATTTCATTTTTTGAAGCTGATCTCATTTGATAACTGAAGCACTTTACTGTCCAGATTCTCCTGCCAGTTATTTTTGCTTTATGTCTTTCTTTTCCTGGATTTTTTTCTGAAGCTTCCAATTTACAAGTAGTTCCTAAAGAGTTAGGCCCCAGATGTCGGCTCCTACCTTATTCCTTCTCATATTCTTAATATTAAATACAGATGAGTAGATTTTGCTTCATGACTCATTTCCACTTATTTGACACATAAACCTGTATCTACAATTCATGTTTCCTTTCTACCAGTCACTCATTCACCTTTTTGCTGTCTGGATGATCCATCACCATTCTAAACTCTACGTGCTTTAGCACCATAACTTAGTCCCATTTCTTAGCAGAGACAAGTACGTCTCACATTTTTTTTTTTTTTGAGACAGAGTCTCATTTTGTCGCCCAGGTTGGTTGCAGTGGCACCATCTTGGCTCACTGTAACTTTCCTGTCCTGGGTTCAAGCAATTCTCCTGCCTCAGCCTCCCGAGTAGCTGGGAATATAGGCACCTGCCACCATGCTGGGCTAATTTTTGTATTTTTAATAGAGATGGGGTTTTACCATATTGGTCAGGCTGTTCTCAAACCCCTGACCTCAGGTAATCTACCCGCCTCAACCTCCCGAAGTGCTGAGATTACAAGTGTGAGACACCATGCCCGCCACTTAGCACATTTTATATCACCAAAAGGAAAAAGATTTTACCACCGTTCTTTCCTAATTACTTCCATTGCTTGGAATAGGCCAGCCCTTTGCATGGACTTTCAACATGAATATTTTACTCCACCAAACTATCTTGACTATTTCTGCTAAATTATCTTCTTAAATTACTGGTTTCATGGTAGCACCACTAAATTCAATATCTTTTTAAAGACTCTTCAGTAGCTATCCTATAGAACTGATCAGCTGTCAGCAGCCACAGCTTGATCTGTGTCCATTAAGGTTCCATCATACAGTCTTGCCAAAGGCCAGTGCCCCACCTCCTAGACAGAGGGGGTCCCCTGCTCTTTCCATCCACATAGGCTCTATCAGTTTTTCAGACAGTCCTGTTTTTTTGTGGTAGCTTTTCTAACATCACCAATCCCTTTGTGCATTTGCAGTGGAGTTGGTGGACTTGTTCTTCATACCTAGGAACACTGGTTGTGCTTAGTTTATACATGCCCCTCTTGGCTTTCAATTTAAGTATACATATGTATACTTCCATTTAAGTGTGTATAAGTACGTGCAAGAATTGTGAAGAAATATTGTGTGTACCCCATACTGCAGCCAACGTCATGCACACAGTGGGTGTTTAACAAATATCTACTCAATACATTTACTTGAAATCAACACATATTTACAAAGTTTCTATTACAGTCTACTTACATGGACATAAAAAAAATTCCAAGCTCCTACTCTTAAGATTTTATAAATCCATGGAAAAACAACTTCATGGAGAAATATATAAAAGAAAAAAAATTTGGTCATGGTTCTATGGATTTTTGGTTATCTGAAATCCACTTGAGTATGCAAATGTCTCTCTGTAATTATTAGAAAATTATATAATGAGTTAAACTGATTATCGGTAGTAGATCGATCGCTGGAATTTCCCTCAGCACTAGCAATTTCAACACATTGCAATTGTGAGTACCTGTGACTATCTGCCTGAAGGGTTTTTTTTGTTTGTTTGTTTGAGACTGAGTCGCTCTGTTGCCCAGCTGGAGGGCAGTGGTGGGATCTTGGCTCACTGCAACTTCAGCCTCCCAGGTTGAAGTGATTCTCGTGCCCAGCCTCCCAAGTAACTGGGACTGCAGGCGCATGCCACCACGCCTGGCTAGTTTTTGTATTTTTAGTAGAGACGAGGTTTCACCATGTTGGCCAGGCTGGTCTTGAACTCCTAACCTTAGGTGATGCACCCACCCCAGCCTCCCAAAGTGCTGGGATTACAGGCGTGAGCCACCACACCTGGCCTGCCTGAAGGGTTTCTTAGGCCTCCAGAACCTATTAGGGCAGAAGCATGTACTCTGGAAAGGTCAGGAAGTTAGCTTTCCAGAAAGCTGAACTCTACCAATGAGCATCAGGAGTGAGTGTTTAAATATCCCCCAGTTTGGGCTCCCTGGGAGAAACAACTGTTCTACATTTCTTAAAGATCCCAGCAGGATGGAACCCCAGTTGCCCTCAGTACTAAGGCCTTTCAAATGCTTCCTTCTTTGTCCTACTTTCTCACTCTCATTCCAGTTCAAGGAGTACTTCCCATAGCACCTGTGAGCATCCAAAACCTCATCTTAGGTTAGGGAAGCCCCACCAGAGACACTATGTACATCACAAAATGGGGCCAATTTAATAGAGGGGGCAGGCAGAGATGGTATTCTATATGAGTGCCTTCATGTTTTCTCAACCTGGCCCTTACCCAAAAAGTACAGTCTATTTTTTTCTTCTGAGGGCATACTGAAATGTACAAAACCAAGGGTCGTGGCTCATGCCTGTAATTCCAGCATTTTGGGAGGCTGAGGCAGGTACATCATGAGGTCAGGAGTTCAAGACCAGTCTGGCCAAGATGGTGAAACCCCGTCTCTACTAAAAATACAAAAATTAGCCAGGCATGGTGGCCGGCGCCTGTAATTCCAGCTACTTAGGAGGCTAAGGAAGGATATTGCTTGAACCCAGAAGGCTGAGTTTGCAGTGAGCCGAGATCATCCCACTGCACTCAAGCATGGGTGACAAAGCATGACTCCTACTCAAAAAGAAAAAAAAAAAAGCAGCAATGTACAAGAACTTGGTCTGTGGGGTCAGAATACCATTTGCTGAAATCCTGCTTCTACCTCGTACCTTAGGTAACTTTGCTAAATACCTTTAAGATCAAGTATCCTCCTCATAGATAGAAGAGGAATAATGATGATCTCTACCATATAGGGTGGCAATGAGGATTAAATAAAAATTTGCATATGAATAATTTACATGGGGCTGGGCACAGAAACAATAAATGTTAATTGCTAGTTTTATCAAATAAAGCATCCAGAAGCATATTTCATCTTGAAAGCTTAGAATGTTTCAGAATGCACTGGTTTTTATACTAAGAAATTCAACTTTAAATTGATGTCTTAGAACATAAATTGTTGGAAGCCCGTATATACACAGGTCAACGTATTCTTCAAAAGCTTGTCTGTGACCGATTATTTGAAGGTGATGGTTGAATCTGACGGCAGCAAAGTCCTGGGGGCTAAATGTGGGTTTCACAAATATAATCCTCAGCAATTTCTGAAAGCCCTACAATGAATCATTGTTAAGATTCCCAATTTAGTAAAATAATTCTGTGAGTGTATTGCACAGCATAAATATTTAGACAATTAATCAATCATTGGCACTTCGAAATTTAAATACTTTATATTACAGTTGAGGTTACAAAATATATTTAAGGAAATATTTTCCACAGAGACATAAATTGGCTGGAGATTTTTCATGGAAAAACAGATTCCATTTATTTTTCTCTCAGTAATATGAACTTTTGTTCATTTTTCTGTTATTATTTCTGGGTGGGTACAGAGCTCATGATTTATGTGAGAAGCTATTGGAATATTACAGAAGAAATTGTTGGAAAATATTTGAGTCTAAAAATTGTTGAAACAACATTCCTAAACAAGAGAGATTTTAGTATAATTGAGAGATTTTTCTTTTGTTTTTATTAGATAGCTGAATTAAATACTTCACTGATTTCATGGAAATCAGAGATACCAAGGTCTCCTACATCTTCTATGTAATCTTTCTTCTAACACTGAATATTTCATAAAGTTTTCCTAAAATTTGTAGTTCATGCTATCAAAATACCTCCTTTCTCCTCTAACTTCATTCTATAATTCAGATTGTGCTGCAAATATTCTTGCTTTCAAATGCATCTCTAGCTTGGCAGGGTGGCTTATCCCTGTAATCCCAGAACTTTGGGAGGTGGAAGCGGGTGGATCACCTGAAGTCAGGAGTTCAAGATCAGCCTGGCCAACATGGCGAAGCCCTGTCTCTACCAAAAATGCAAAAATCAGCTGGGCATCGTGGTACGCTCCTGTAATCCCAGCTATTCAGGAGGCTGAGGCAGGAGAATCACTTGAACCTGCGAGACGGAGATTGCAGTGAGCTGAGATCACGCCATTGTACTCCAGCCAGGGTGACAGAGTGAGACTCCATTAAAAACAAACAAACAAACAAAAACAACAAACAAACAAACAAACAAAAGACCCCTGAAGCTTGAAGCTTGTAATCTACTCACAAAGTTCCGGTGAGAAGTAAATGAAATATTGTAGCAGAGCCTAACATGACACCTGGGAGAAACTCAATAGTATTGGATGCATTCTCCCCCTTACCCACTGTGGAACACGATGTGGCAATATGACCTTTTATTATATACTCCCTGAGGATAACTGTTTTGTAATTTTGGTGTTTCCCTGATAGTAACTAAGAGACACTTGAGACTAAATGCCTCCACTTCCTTTTCCTTATCCTATGGCCCACCTTCATCCTATCACCCTTTTGGGAAGGAACAAGTCAAACAGTAGGTTTTGCAAGATTACACAAACATACAGTAAAATCATGTGAATATGTGGGAAAATTGACTTAGGTCTTGGAGTCTAAAATTCAAGAACAAGATCATGAATTCTCTAAGCCTTAGTCTTCCTATCTTTAAATGGAAATAATGCTTTTCCTATTTTCTTCCAAAAGCATTTTAGTATCAAATGAAATCCTTCGATACGAATATATTTTAATGAATCTCCAGCAATGTATACACAGACGTTTATGAAATTTACATTCAAAGCCAACCACACAAATTATCCTATGAAGCTTTCCCACTAAGGCCATCGTGAAAATGTGCAGAACACAGGGTTTCCTGCTCTCATATATCACCCCATGTTAGACACCTGAAGGCCCTAACCTGGAACAAGGTAGGCAAGAAGAAAAAAGAGAGGGAATTATTTCAAACAAAAGGGTGGGTGTTAATGAACTGGGAGTGCAGACTCAACTCCAGCAGTGAACATATGAAAAAAGATGGATTTTGTGGCCACTGGAATCTCCTTTAGGTGGTCCTTGGCAGGCAGGGACCAGTAATATCTCAAAAAGATGTAAGCTGAAAGCCATATGTATTAAAATCCAAAGTGATTTGTTTGCCTTGACTCGTTAAATCCATCATCGGCTAGCTGACTTCTGAAAGATCCCACACATGACTTCTCCCCTTGGTCGTGGAAAGCATGCTAGCTAGTAGGTGTGGCTGCAGCCGGGCTCGGTAGCACAGACAGTGCTGGTAGTGTGGACGTCTTGATGGGATGGAAGTTTTCTGCGGATTCTCGGCCATGTCTTCATTTTTATAGCAGACACCTGGACGCCAACAGTGCTAATGTACTGCAAATCCTTTTCTTTTCATCCATGGCATTAAGGAGTGAAAACACAACATATTCGATTCGCACCATAGCTATTCTTTCCTTTGAGTAGTTCTTCTATGCAGGCATGGTAAGACACGCCTACAGGCAGGTGCTGGAAGTGAAAAATCATCCTCTATGAGAATTTCTATTCCAAGCTTAGAGTGCCAGACAACCAACTCTAATGTGCTTGAACAGCGACAGAACCGGCAAATAAGAGACAATGGAGTTTTGCTGGGGCATAGAGTGTGAGGGGGGAACAATTTTTCTGCTGTGGAGGGCCAGAAGGCAGCCTAAGTGCACAGCAGTACTGCCAGTGATATGGTTTAAAATGCTCTTTAATGGTTCAACTCTTTTTCTATTACCAAGGAAAATAGGCTATGAGGGAGGAGGTTGCAGCGGCAATTAGAGAGAGGAAGGAGAGGCTGGATATTTGCTTTGAAAGTGATGACTTTTTAGGTGAAGAAAATTTCATCATTTTGGTACATATTTGATTTCTTATAACAGTCTTAATCGATCAACAAAGATATTCCATCCTTTGTAAGTTTCCTCTGCAATTAGGAATAAAAAATTATAAATTCATTATTATTCCAAGAAAATTTAAAAATTGGAAGTCACATACAAACCTGAATGATGGAATAGCTATTTGATGTATTTTCACAGTGAGAGAACTCCTTTACAAAGCAACCTATTTTCCTATGTTGAGTTCTTTCAAAATTAAATTTATGGACCAATCCTGCATTCCAAAAGTGGAAGGTCACTGGGATGTCTAAGTATATCATATGACTTCAGGAATTCAGACACGGCAATTCTTCCTCCTGACGCATTAATTGTATAATTGGAAAGGGTAAGTATTAAATATCAAAAATCAGTATATCTGAATTTTTGAATACATTTTGAATTATTTGCTGGCAATTATAGTTTCAAGTAGAAAAGCATAGAAATATTTGTTGAAGGTTTTGGAATACAAAGCCAAGACAACTTTGTATGGTCACCGAAAGGGACAGCAGTTTGGCATATGTCAGTTTCCTGGCTCCAGATGGTCTAAATAGAAAACACAGACACACACACACACACACACACACTTCCTGGAAAAAAAGCAGTGGTCCTAGCTCTGCTATGAGCTGATGAACATCGAATTTTCTGCAAATCAGAGCAGTTTCCTTGCCTGACAGTTTGCTATCCCCGGCTCTATTCTACTTACTTCAAACAATAGGTCTGAAAAGAAGCTAGATACTTACATAGAAATGAACTGAAAAATGAAAAACGTTCTACTAGAGAATATCTACAGAAGGTTCTATTATGATTATTTGGTTTAATGACTCATAGAAATCGTGCTCACCGTGGCTTCATGGCAGAGCTGTAACATTTTTCCTGGTTCTGAGCCCGCTTTCACTTGGATGCTCTGCAGTCTGGGTTTTATGGCAGAGACGTTCTGACTCGAGGTGAAGTGAGATTGAATTTGGATATTTTTTTGCAGTTTTCCACAGAAGAGAATTGACCTTTTCAAAACATCAGCCCAGTTCTTTAAAAGGTGGATGCTATTTCTTCTATTATGGGATTCAACCACCTTCCCAGGCAATGAAATAATTGTAGCATGGCATTTTATCAGGACATGGAGCTAGCTCTCTTGATTTTCTCAAACAAGTGACAAAAGGTTTTGTAAAGGTCAGATCACTTTGTGAGATATTCAGTCAAAGAAATAAGAACAAATCTAGGCCACTTTGGGTCGATGAGAGGCCTGATAATTTTTGGAGCACAGATAAAAAGAAAAACCACTCCAACAAAATGGAGCAACATGGAATATGGCGAAAATAAGGATGATTTTTCCTGCGTGCACCTTCTTTATCCCTGTGGGCAATGTCCCTTCTTTACAGCTCAGCTTACCATTAGGGGTGACCATTTGGACAGTGAGTGGTATCTCTAGATCACGTGGGCTAACAAGCTGAGGTGACAGAATATTCTAGGAGCCTCAGCAGGAGTTGTATGGTAGGCTGAGGAAGATCGTGATAATTGTGATATCATCCAGACACTCTTCTTCCCTTGTTGAGGTTCATGGTGTTCTTCCTGAGCTCCATTCCCCACTTAAAAACTCACTATGAGAAAGATACGAGATGAATGACACACGGATGGAAGCATGCAGGACAGTCCAGATGGCAGGCAGGAGAGTGGGGGCTCTGACGTAAGAACTAAATGCATCTTTCGTATGTGGAGGGAGTGCTGTGTATAACTGGGCACCCCCACAGGGACCTGAGGCAATAGAGCACTAGCATTCTCCTGTTTAAGACCTGCTTTGTCTATTAGAAAGAGAAAGAATAATTCATTCTAACAAGTATTTCAGGCTTTCAGACCATGCTCTTTTAGAATTTGTTTAAATAATCAGTTTCATAGGTCTTTGAAAGTTATACAGAGCAAATCAAATAATTCTGTCTACCATTCTCTCAGATTTCCACATGGGTTTTGCTGAGTTGTTACCTAACAACCAAACCTTCAGGATTTTGCTAAACAAATACACTATTCTACTACCAATGTAATTCACAGTTTGTAACACATTCTTATGATACCATTATTACTATTAATTTTCTAATAGACCGATCACTTTAGACTAGGTGATTTTTTTGTTGTTTTCTGTATTGTTCTTTTTGTGCCCAACACCTGGCAATATACCTTGTATGGCAATAGAAACGAAACTGATGTTTATTGATAAGTGAATAAACCCATAACTATATGTGAGACAACATAACAGGTGCCCATATAAAGGAAGTGCATTTGTATGTTTATATTCAGTGTCTTTATCTAGGAAATGAGAATTTTTGGACCTATTGTAGCTACCACAGTGTTGATCTAAAATCCAAACTCTAAATCTAAAAGGAAGTTCATTGAAAAATTAAAAGTGTTCTAAAATATGTCACGGTCCAGCAACTATGTGACCATATTATGAATCACAGTGATGTCCCACAAAACCTCATTGCATGTGTCAAAGTTGATTCCCATGGATGCTGGTCCTTTCCAGGGGGCATTATGTTAAAAAAGTCTTCATCTCAGTTCAGTTCTCATCTGCATCCACAGTAATGTATTCTAAAGAGTAAGCCTACAACCAAGCTACTTGCTCAGGTAATCATCTGGGAGTGGAAGATGGTCCACAAAGATAAATTTACAAATCAAATAGTGGTTATGCAATGTGCTGCCACAGGAAGACTCTTAGGAAATGCAAAAATAAGGTAGACTAAGGGACATCAAAACAAGCAGTCATTTGAACTGAAGAGCATTGTATGAAAATTAAGAAAAACGGGTAACATGCTATGAGGATTTAATGGGAAGAAAGGTAAGCAAATAACTCCATGGCAGGAGTACAAGAAAACAACGACATTTTATTTTTTAGAGAAGTAATTTACTTAATCATGTAACAGCAGCCTAATACAGGCCAAACACTGGTCCTGGCTCAAGGGAAGCACTGCAAGCGTGACGATCCTAATTCCACTGAAGATGGAAATCTATTGAGGGAGGCAGTCAAGGAACCAGAATCAAACAATAGCATTTTCCTGCACAGGTCACGCTCAAAACCCTGTTAACCTCTATCTCCTGTGCTGGCTGAGACAGGAAGAAAGAGAAAAGGGAACAGTCTGGAATGAATGAGAAATACAAAGGCCAAAAAGGGAGAGGCTGGCAAAACCTAAGGATAAATGGTAGAGAAAGTCAAGTGCGTAAACTGATGAGTAAATCCACGTAGGGGCACTGCAGAGAACCTCTCCAGCTCTCATTCCCAGACCTCGTGAACGCAGCCGTCAGTGCTATTTTAGTCTCGTTTTGATGGCAAACCCTGCCTGGTGCCCAAGGTCATGACCTTCAGGGGGCAGAAGTTCACTAGTATCCACTGGAGATAACAGTGGCGTGCAGAGCTGTAATTAGAATAAAACGTGTAGAGATTTTTACACGATGATCCCAAAAGTGACTTTTTCTCCAGACACAACCGGGCAAGTGTTTTTCTGTTGCCTACTTTTTCATTATAATGACGCCTCAGGGAATCTATGAAGGAAAGAGAAATTTAATCTGGCTATGAGTAAGAGTGCCTCTAGAAGAGCTTAACATTCTTTAGCACTTTCCCCCCCATCAAAAAGAAAACAATGGACTAAAGTGTTTTTTAAAATGTGCTGACTTCTATCAGGGTTTTCTGATAAACTGACAGGAAGGGCACAGCTCCTAGGCCTTACCCACTGGGCTGGGGGAGGAAGTTCTTCCCAAGCTTGGTCCTCTTCTCTAAGCTGGATTCAGTTCAAGGTGACAGCCTCCCCCAGGTCTCCTCCAAGGGGGTGCACACAATGAGAGCTGCTGGACTCGCCATTATTCCCTGCTCAGGACCTCCCCTGAAGGCCTGGCCTCATGGGTCCAACCGAGAGGAACTCTACAGTTATTTCTGGCCAAGAATCATTGGCTTTAACCCAGCAAGAAAATATTTCCTGATTCTTTTTTATTTTCAAGCTAAGGTCAAAGGAACTTTAGAATCCAACAGAGGTTTTCCAGTATCTCACTTTTTCTGTGTGCAGGACAACAACTTGAAGGGAAGGGGAGTTCCTGTTCTCACTTCGACAGATGGCATGTCACACCTCAGAAAAAGGGGCTCAGGCACTCTGATATTCAATGAATAATCAAAATTCTCTTTGAGAGGCCATGCAATGACTTTTTTGTGAAGTATAAGAGACTAGTGGGGAAATCTACTCAAGATTCTAGACTCTTTCACCTACCACTTGCTTAAAAGAGGAAGGAAGGCCGGGAGTGGTGGCTCATGCCTGTAATCCCAGCACTTTGGGAGGCTGAGACAGGTGGATCACCTGAGGTCAGGGGTTCGAGACCAGCCTGGCATATGGTGAAACCCCGTCTCTACTAAAAATACAAAAATTGGCTGGGCATAGTGATGTGCGCCTGTAATCCCAGCTACCCAGGAGGCTGAGAGAGGAGAATTGCTTGAACCCTGGAGGTGGGGGTTGCAGTGAGCCAAGATTGCACCACTGCACTGCAGCCTTGGCAACAAAGCGAGACTCTGTCTCAAAAAAAAATAAAAGAAGGAAGGAAGGAGGGTGCAGGAATCTGGAAAGTGGTGGTAGGGAGGGGGCTGAAAATTGTCCTGGCTCAGGAACAAATTGGTATTAGGGAAATGCAAGTCAGAATAGCAATGAGATAGCATTAGTATGGCTGTGATTTAAAAAACTAACAACCAACCAAACAAAAAAACCAGAAAATAAATATTGGTGCAGTTTGGAGAAATGTGAAGCCCTGCATAGCTGGTGGAATGTAAAATGGTGCAGCTGCTATGGGAAACAGTATGGCTGTCCCTCAAACACTAAATATAGAATTATCACAAGACTTGGAAATGCCACTGCTGGGCATGTGCCTCAAAAAATTGAAAGCAGAGACTTGGAGAGACATCGGTATGCCCATGTCAATAGCAGCATTACTTACAGTACCAAAAACAATTCAAACACTCATTGATAGATGCGTGGAAAAACAAAATATGGTACATGGGTATATTGAAACATTATTCAGCCTTAAAAGGGAAGGAGATTCTGATATAAGCTACATGAAAGAACCTTGAAAACAACATGCTAAGGGACACAAGCCAAACACAAAAGAAAATTTGTTGTACGATTCATCCGGTTTATGGGAAGTATTACACCTAGCATAATCACATTTCTGGAGACAAAAGGTAGAATGGAGATTGGAAAACTGAATCATAACAGTTTTCCAAAGGTACAGCCCTCTGGAGGGAAGGGGAATGAGGGGGTATTGCTTAATGTGGACAGAGTTTCAGTTTGAGAAGAAAAAATTTCTGAAGATGAATGGTAGTGACAGTTGGATTATAGTGCAAACATACTTAATGCTACGGTACTGCACACTTAAAATGGTTAACATGGTAAATGTGTTGTCCTTTAATGTGGTAAGGTATTGATCGACTTAGCACCTATGCAGCTTACGACCATTCGACTTTACGACCACAATCGCTAGCCACGACTGCTCCGCGTCTGGCAGCGCAAACGTTGCCCAGCTGGGCGTACGACAGTGCGGACCAGCTTCCGGCAGCACTACCATCTCTGCGTGCACCATTTCAACTGTACCTATAGCCTACTCAACGTATGACCAAATCGTGTTATGACCGGTCCGCGGTCCCGACCGTGGTTGTAAGTCGAGCACTAGCTGTATATTTTTGCCATGTATACACGCATAAATTTGGTAGCTGCACCAAAAGCAAAGTTTCTCCGTTGCCATTTGTATGCCAATGTCACCCTTGGGAATCTTCATTTACAACATCTCTACGTTCAGGATCCTCTGCTAGGCAGCAAGCAGCACTCACACACATTTGACAAGGAAGGCCACATTCTCTTTGCTCTGTCAAGAATGTTATTAAAAATTTAGAGCAAGACTGTGGAAGATCCACTTCCACTGTTTAAAAAACTTTCCATACAAATACATATCTAAATAGTTGACAAAATCACATTACTATAATGATTTTAAATGTGCATTGATATGTACTGCTTTCCCCACAGAAGACCTGTGGGCTCAGTAGAGCAGGAAGTAGGGTCCCTCTACAGAGATGAAGATTCTGTAGACTGAAAGCTCTTTGGTAATGCAATTAGGAAGAGAGGAATGGGATTGAAATTTAGTTTTTATGTTACTATATTACTCCACAGTGTCTTATTTCACATGGGAAGACTGAGTTGAACAGTTGCAAAGCGTAAGCCAGAGATTTGAATCAAGCCACAGGATTGATTTCCTGAAATGGCACGGTGCATTATTCTGATGACAACCTTATAAATATCATCTATTTTATTCTTCGTGATAATCTCAGTGCTTAAAAAGACACCTGGGACAAGGTGAATGTTCAGCAAATATTTGTTGGCAGAATTAAGAGATCTTAAGCTTTGCATTTTCTGAGAGGAGAACACTGTTATTACAAGGAAAATTAACTATAAGATAAGGTCTTCAGAGCTGTGGACTTGTTTCAATTTTGGAAAATAACATTCATGCAGGAAAAAAAGTATACATTATGTGTGTGTGTGTGTGTGTGTATATATGTATATATATGTGTATATATATATGTATATATACATTGTAATCAATAAAAGTAATGGGAAAGATTCTTTAAAAACACTTTAACCAGATCAAAACAAACAGAACATGACAAACATCCCAGAACCTGCCTCTGTCCTACTCATCGCCACCTCCTCCATGTTCCCTGGAGACAATCACTTTTCTGATGTTACAATAATTATCTTCTTGTTTGACTTTATAGTTCCAATGCCTGTGTGTGTATCCTTAAATAGTGTATTTTAGCTTCTTTCTTTTGGAATTCCAACTGAATGGAAATGTGCTATGTATATTGCACTGTGTGTGGCTTCCTCTGATTGACTTTATGTCTGTGACATTCACTTCTGTTGTGGGTATTCGGCAGGAGTCTTCCTTTGTTTTTGTGTAGCATCCACTGTGTGACTATCACTTAATCTTTTATCCATCACAGCATTAGAGAGCTGTCAGACTGCTTCCCACTTTGGGCTCTTGTAAAAAATGCTGCTATGAATATTATTTCATATTATTCGTGATATGCACACTCCAAGGGTCCATCCAGGGTATATTCCCAAGAGTGCAATTGCTAACTCATATATCTTCAGATTACTAAATAATAACAGTTTTCCAAGGCACTTGTATCTGCTTAAAGTTTCACAAGCAATGAATGAGAGTCACTGTACATCCTGGCCATTATTTTAGTTGTACATAATTGTGTATTATAGGACTTTAATTTGTATTTTGATGATATTAATAATTTTATTGCATATATGTTATATTTACATACACATATGTGTAATGTAATTGTGTGTAGCATATATGTGTGTATATATATTTATATATATAAATTTGTACATGCATAAGTGCACATAATTTGGGTCTTTTTAAAAAAGTGCCTATTCAAGTTTCCATACAATTTTGCATGGGGTTATCTATCTTTGTTTTTGTTTGTAGAAGTTACTTATAGATACTGAAAACTAATCCATTGTCAATTTTATATAAAACAAAAGTCTTTTCTGAATTGATGTTTTTGCCTTTTTACTCTCTTAATGGTGACTTTTGATGAATAGAAGATTCTGATTTTAATGTCCCAAATCTATCCACTTTTCATATCATAACAGTGCTTTCTGTGCAGTACCAGGGAATGATCATACTCTCTTATATTACATAATAAAATTTTCGCTGTTTTGTCTTTCATCATGAAAGCACTAATTATAGAAAACACATTTTATAGATTGGGGACATTAAAGTTAGAATCTTCTATTCAACATGAAGTGAAAAACAGTGAAACTTTTAGTATATAATATATCCCTGAGATTGCTTTATTTGGATGGGGTGAGATACTGTATCTTTTCCCAAATTGGTATTCAGTTATCAGCACTGCTTATTCAAGAGTCCATTTTCCCAATTCTGACTTCATGTTATGTATCATATTCTCCGTTTAGGACTTGCTACTTATTCACTTCAATACAGTTAGAGTGTTCTGTATATGAGGCGCTATTCACCAATAAACAATGCAGAACATGTGGAATGACTTTCTGCTCTCATGGGGCGCATGCCTTTATAGGAAGAATCAGATAGCGAACCATGGATATAGTAAATACATAAGTTGTTCAAATATATATATGTATATACATATTTTGAGACAGAGTCTTGCCATGTTGCCCAGGCTGGTCTCCAACTCCTGGGCTCAGATATCCTCTTGTCTGAGTCTCCCAAGTAGCTGGGACTAAAACAGGACCACCATGCCTAGCCTCTGTTTATATATGATAGGATGATAAGTGCTATGCAAAAAGAGAAAAAGTAGTCCTGGGGAGGAACAGAGGGGTTAAGTGGGTTTCGATTTATATTGGATGGTCAGAGGAAGTGCATCGAAAAGTGATCATCAAAGAGTGAAGAAGATAAGGAAGTTATTATAGCAGTATGGATGTCCAGGGGAAAAGCATTCCCAGTGACTAGACCCAGAGGCAGCTGCAGACCAGGCAGATCAATGAGACAGCAAAAAGACCAGTGGTATTAGTAGGAGATAAGGCCACAAAGTGAGGGGACAGGTTATGTGAGGTTCTAGGGCATCATAAGGACCTTAAAGCCATTGCAAGTTTGAGCAATCAGATTTATGTTTCAAAGAATCCTCTGGCTGCTGGTTGAAGAAAAAACAGGGTCTGGGGGGAAAGAAGGAAAGCAAGGAGATCAATTAGGAGGCGATTGCAGAAGTACACGTCAGATATGATTGCAATTCTGACCACACGGGGCAAATGAAGGCAGGAAAGAAGAGGTCAATGCTGTGTATTTTAAAAGTAGAGTCAAGAGTATATATAACCAGATTGATATGGCAAATGAAAGAAAGGGATTAGTAACCGTGAGAAAGGGTTTGTGTTTGGGAAAATGATTAGAAATCCAATATTGGACGTATGGAGTTTTAGTTTCTCCTTGGGCCTCTGACTGGAAATACTGAAAATATACAGAGATGGTTGAGTCTCTAGTACCAGAGAGGGGTATAGATTTCACATACAAATTCCTTATTCTATTCAATTTCTCTTCCCCTGAAGCAAATCTACGCTTTCTTAAATACCTGGCTGTGTAAGTACAGTAAGACTGCACATGTAAAGAGGCATTCCTCCCATCTTAGGTTTTCTTCCCGAGAGCATCTTAACTATTCGTGGCCCTTTGCATGTCCATAAAAATCTTCAAATAAGCTGGTCAAGTTTCATTTAAAAGTAAAAGCAAAATGGGGAAAGCCTACCGATACTTTCAATGTACTTGCTTTCAATCTACACCTCATTTTTGAGAAAATCAACAATTTAATAGTTTAGAGGCTTCTAATCCGTGAGTATGGCTTCTCCCTCAGTATTTGTGGGTCTTATTTAATGCCCCTTAATGACATTTTGCAATCTTTCCTGCAGAGAATATTTCCTGCTTTTGTAAATGTTCTGTAATATCTATCACTTTGGTATTTGCTGATATGGAGAAATACAATTGATTTTGGCTTAATAATTTACTTTCCAGTAAGCTTTCTAAAATTAATAATTTGTACTTCCAGACTTAATGTTTAAATAATTCTAATATATAATCCTGCTTTGTTCATAATAATAATGCTCCTCTACAGATCTTCTTACATACTTTTTTGCTCTTTTTCCTTTATCATTCTGTTTTATTGTGCTTGAAGGAAGGGGAAGTTATCGGAATGATTAATATCTGCAATAACTATTGTACTAAAATGATGAGATTAGGCATCTTTGTCTTAAGTCTATCCCGTAAAGAACACTGTCAATATTTTAGTAATAGGTATAGTGTTAGCTGTAAGGTTTTCATAGATAAGTTCTATGGGAAGAAGAAAGTTCATTCCAATTATTTGTTTACTGTGAGGTTTTTGTTTTCACCATGGATGAATTTTGAATTTTACTCTAAGTTTTTCTGTATCTATTGAGTTAATTTTAGGATTTTTCTCTTTCTACTCTTAATATGATAATCAGATCTTTTTTAATATAAAAAATTCTACATTCCTAGGATAACTGACTTGGTTATGATATAATATTTCTTTATAATATATTGCTAGGTTAAGTTGGCTAACATTTAATTTAAGCTTTTTTACATTTATTTTCTTGAATGGCAAGGAATTAAATTTTTTTCCCTTTTATCCTTGTTTCATTGTGGTTTCTAGGGTTATGCTATTCTCAGGAAATGAGCTACAAAATGTTTCCTCTTTTTCTTTTATCTTGGACACTGTGGTTGATTGGATTTATTTTGGCTTATATTGTTTGTATAAACTCTAGTAAAATCATCTGGTCTAGGAGTTTCCTGAAAACTCCTTCTGAGGGATGTTTTCTGAATAGTAAGTCAAACTTAATGATTTCTGGAGTTATCAAGCAATCTACTTTCTCTTGGGTCAGTTCTGTTAAATTGTGTATGTTTTACTTGGAGGAATATTCCCATTTTATCTAAATTGAAATGTTGGCATAAAACTTTTCTTGATATCATTTTATTATTCAGTGTCTTTAATATTTCTAACATTAATTATTTTGCCTTTACGGTTTTCTTTGAGAAATACTATCAGAGATATTTCAAATTTCTTAATTTTTTCAGAACACTCTCTCTTGTCTTTTTTGACATTTTCTATTGTGTATGTTCATTAATTTTTGTTCTTACCCTTAATATTTCCTTTCTTCTACTTTTACTGAGTTTAACTTGCTCATCTTTTTGTATTTCTTTAAATGTCTTAGATAAACATTTTATTAATTCTTCATTATATTTTAGTATATACATAACAAGCCCATAATTTTTCTTTAAATTACTGTTTTGGCTGCATCTCACAATCATGGACATGCATTTTCTTTATTTTTCAGTTCAAATTATTGTCATTTTTACTATTACTTCTTTTTGGATCAATGAATTTTTAGAACTATGTTTCTTTTTTATTTTATTATATTTTAATAGCTTTTGGGGAACAGGTGGTTTTGGGGTACATGAATAAGTTATTTAGTGGTGACGTGATCATACACCTAGAAAACCGTATGAACTCATCCAGAAAGCTCCTAGATTGGATAAATGAACTCAGTAAAGTTTCAGGATACACAATTGGTGTACACAAATCAGTAGCACTGCTGTACACACCAACAACCACTAATCTGAGAATCGAATGAGGAACTCTATCCCCTTTACAATAGCTGCAAAAAAATAAAACACTTAGTAATATACTTAACCAAGGAGGTGAAAGTTCTCCACAAGGAAAACTACAAGAAATTGCTGAAAGAAATCATAGATGACATCGACTAATGGCAACACATACAATGCTCATGGATTGGTAGAATCAATATTGTGATAATGACCAAAATGCCAAAAGAAATTTACAAGTTCAATGCAATTCCCATCAAAATACTACCATCGTTCTTCACAGAACTAGAAAAAAAAAAAAACCTAAAATTCATATGGGACCAGAAAAAAGCCCACATAGCCAAAGCAATACTAAGCAAAAAGAACAAATTGGCAGGCATCACATTACCTGACTTCAAACTTACAAAGCTATAGTGACCAAAACAGCATAATACTGGTATAAAAATAAGCATGTAGACCAATGGAACAGAACAGAGAACCCAGAGATATAACCAAATACAGCCAACAGATCTTCAACAGAACCTTAATCTTCAGTCTCCTTATAAGAGGGTTTCTAGTTTTGTTTTTGTATTTTTTGGTAATTGATTTCAAGCTTAAATTGCATTCTTAGAATATGTTCTATGTTATTATATTTCAATTTGAAATTTGTCAAGAGTTGATTTATGCTCCAGAAAATGATCAGTTATTGTAAGTTTTAAATGTGTATTTGAAAAGAATGTGTATTCTGTAGTTCTTGAATGCAGAATTCTGTTATTCTCATCTGTTACGTCTTTTAGGTGTTACTTACTAGTTGTGGTCTTTACATTTCCTCTACTGATCTCCTGTTTGTTTTTAAAACTACCGATAGAAATGTGCTGAAATTTTTCACTTTGGTTATTTTACCCATTTTCCTTATATCAATTTTGATTTATATGTCTTGAGACTATGTTTTGAGGTACATAAACTTTTAAATATTTTTCTAAGACACTCTTATCTCTAAAAAATGTCCTATGTTATGTCTAAAGGGATTTTTTGCTTAAAGTCTATTATGTCTGTTAATAAAATTATACAAGCTTTATTTTTGTTATTATTTAAGTGTTGTTATTTTCTTTTGAAAATTTTTTGTTAACTATTCTGCTTCCTTATTATTTAGATAAGACAGAAGATGATAAGATTTTTTAAAAATGGCAAATTATATTTGTCCTTTAACTAGAGGATTGTATCTATGTTTTGCAATTACTGATACATTTAGCTTAATTCAACATTTTTTGTGCTTTTTATCCTTCATACCTGTTCAATTTTAATTTTCTCTTCTTTATTTTTGAATTGTGTTATTTTTAATCGTTTGACTTTTTAAATTCATATTTGGCTTTTTAAAATACAAGTTACCAGAAAAGTTCCAATCTTTACATATTAATGTTTGATTGTTATACTTTTAATATCTTCTTGAACCAACAGTTGAATTTTGAGCAGTTAAATTCTTTTATCTCTTCCCAACTTTATTTTACTTTCGTTACTTATTTTAGTTCCCTTTTGCTTGTTTATTAATCTCACAACTCTTTATTGTCAGTGATACAAATAATGCTTATTTAGATTTACCTTACTCTGTGACTCAGGCTGGAGTGCAATGGTGTGATCTTGGCTCACTGCAACCTTGGCTAACTGCAATATTTACCAGTTTTTTTCTTCATTACTTACTGCATCTAAAACTTTTCATCTGAGATTCTTTCTCTTCCTCCAGAAGGACGTAAGGAACAAATAAATAAAAGAAATTACCCTAGTCACATTTAGAGAGACTTTCTGGCTTTTGCCTACAGATAGTAAAACTTGTCTCTAGTTGTTTTGGTCTCTTATAATAGAGCTAATATCACACATTAAAAGCTGAATAAATAAGCTTTCCACATATATGGCCTGCTTCCATTCAGCAGTAACAACATGGTATTAAATGACTTGTTCTTGATTCTCTGACTAGACTAGGTCTTGTTAGAAGGGAGGATTTATCTTAATCACCTCTTGACCAGCAATACTTAGAAATATTTTTGGTACCATCAACATTCAATAAAAATGTGCTAAAACTAAATAAAATCTTGACTTCCATCCACAGGGAAAAATATTCTAAAAATAAGTAGTTTTTAGCATATGTAGTATGATGTTAAAAAACTTCAAGGGCCGGACATGGTGGTTCATGCGTGTAATCCGAGCACTTTGGGAGGCCAAGGCAGGTGAATTGCCTGAACTCAGGAGTTCGAGACCAGCCTGGGCAACAGGGTGAAATCTTGTCTCTACTAAAACACAAAAAAATTAGCGGGGCATGGTAGCATGCACCTGTAGTCTCAGCTACTTGGGAGACTGAGGCAGGAGAATTGCTCGAACCCGGGAAGTGGAGGTTGCAGTGAGCCAAGATCACACCATTGCACTCCAGCCTCAGTCACAGAGTAAGGGAGGCTCTGTCTCTAAAACGAAATAAAGAAATAAAATAAAAAATTACTTCAAAGATGGCATCTTTTACTGTTATTAAATATACTTTTTTATTATTTTAAAGTAATGTAGTTTTACACATATATTTTATAATGTTCCTTTTTTGTAATGATGACATTTGATTTTAATAAAGGAAGAAGTTTACCATGTCTCCTGCCCTGCCCATGTGATTCAGATTAAATGCTGTAATAAACAATGTTAGTAGTCAATGTTCTGAAAGCATTATAACACATTTATCATCCTAATTTAATGGAAGGTGAGCAGATATTTGATTACATGTACTGTATAAAGAGTTGTACCAGGAACTTGCACCTTTTCTTATCTATTACACAATGTTTAAAACTATATATTCTGGTTTTAACGTCATATCCCAGTTTTAGGAATTCCTAGCTATGTGACCTTGGTCAAGTTACTCTGTGCTCTATAAAATGGCAAATAATAGCAACTATTTCTATTTCAAGGTTTTCATTGAAATAAAATGAGTTAATTAATGTAAAGTCTTAAAATAACACCTGGAATATAGTAATACCTGAATAAATATTAGCTATTTTAAGTCAAATATTGTGTCATATAACATATATTTATTAATATTTTATAACAAAAGACAAATAAATTATAAAATAGATTAAATATTGCAGATCATATTACTTTTCCAGCACTTGCACACATTATTATTCTGTTTCAACAGCATACATATGAAGAAAGCAGGACAAGGTGAGTATGATATTCTGATGATAAAATAGTCTTAGAGAAAATAAGTTACTTGAAAAAAATCACATCATGATTCTGGTACTAACTTAGACTCTGCGTTTTCTTGCTCCCAGAGGAGTATATTTCACATCCTCCTAGACCACTTCTTCCAGGTGATACAGCAGAAAAAGAATGGGCCTGCCCTGCAGGGTGACTGCACTGCTCCTCTGCATGGGACTCTAGTTAAGTCACAGTTGTTATGTGAACCTCTCCATTCTCATTTCTACTATGGTGATAACCCTACATTAAAGAAAGCCACAGCCTCATTCCTGGACTTTGAACCTGACTCTATCCCTAAGAGCTTCACACAGCAAATGGAAACCTCCACATGACAGACAACTACCTCCCCTTGGGTTCTCCCCTCTCCCCGTTCTTACATCTTTCCTAAGCAACATTGCTCCCAAAAGAGACTCTCTAGGTCTGAGTCCTGGTGGTTGATATATTTCTAGAAGAGAGGTTCAAAACTGTTATAGGTGTGTAGCAGAATTTTATTTAACTTTGTAGACACTCTATACTTATTAATGGTATAAGAGGAGTCACTTGAACCCATGAAATGGTGGTTGGAGTGAGCCAAGATCACACCATTGCACTCCAGTCTGGGCAACAGAGCGAGAATCCACCTCAAGCAAACAAACAAGCAAGCAAACAAACAAACACTTGTTCATATAAACTTCACACATTTATGACTTCTAATAAACCTAAGTGGTAAGTGCCTAAAGTAATATTAAATAAAATACTTGGCTGGGCACGGTGGCTCATGCCTGTAATCCAAGCACTTTGGAGGCCAAGGCAGGTGGATCACCTGAGGTTGGGAGTTCAAGACCAGCCTAACCAACATGGTGAAACCCTGTCTTTAAAAATAAAAATAAAAAATAAAATAAAAAATAAATAAATAAGATACTTCAGAAACACTCATTTAACACTTGCATACATATGTAATTATATAAAAATATGCAGGTTGCTGTGTTTGAATGGCCCTGAGTGGGACTCCGCCCAGGAGGCTCGGGACACTCTAGACTGTCTGTTGGGCACAGCTCTTTAGCGCCCAGCCTGGGCTCAGGCAGCAGGTACCATGAAGCACCAGTATTTAAGAGATTGTGGCGCCTAAGACCCACAATGTTAAAAAAAAAAATGAAACTTTTGTAATAATAGTGAGGATCATTTTATTGCCCTTTCTAGAAAAAAAGTAATTTCACTAATAAGAACATAAAGAAGGTTAAGAAATCTCCAAAACGATTGATGGCTTACATAAAGAGAACAGTTGGACAAGCTGTGAAAAGCCCAGATGAAATTTATAAAATGGTCTATGACAGGAAGAAAGTTCATCATCCCTTTCCAAATTCTTCTTACAGAAAAAAAGCAGTCCCATAGAAGAAGGGGCTGTGACATGGCAAATAAAGAAGTCCAGCTGGCTCGTCCAGGCCACGTGCCTGAAAAATGACACCATGATGGTCGAACATATTTGATTAACTCCAGTGATTCTGGTTCTTCACAGACTGAAAGCCCATTATTAAAATAGAGTGTGGTTTTTTGTTTTGTTTTTTTTCTGAGTTTTCTCAGGACCATAAAACAATGGCCCAAGTTTTGTTCAGCAGAAATTTAAGATGGAATGTAGCCTTAATTTTCTGTAGAAAGAGATGTATAAGTGAACGTGTACCTTATTTGTTGAGGACAGAAGATCTTGGCATTGTGGTAGATTGCCTTCCTCTGCCCACCAATAATTTGCATGAAGAAAAACAATATATCTCACTTGGCTGCTGTGTAGACTTGTTGCCTCTAGTAAAGTTAATACTTACAAGCAAATTTGGAGAACATTGTATTAGTCAGGTTCTCCAGAGGGACAGAACTAATGGAATATATATGGGAGTTTATGAAGTATTACCTCACACGATCACAAGGTCCCACAGTAGGGTGTCTGCAGGCTGAGGAGGAAGGAGAGCCAGTCTGAGTTCCAACGCTGAAGAACTTGGAGTTCAATGTTCAAGGTCAGGAAGCATCCAGCACCGGATAAGGATGTAGGCTGGGAGGCTATGCCAGTCTTTGTTTTTACAATTATCTGCAGGCTTATATTCTAGCTGTGCTGGCAGATGATTAGATTGTGCCCACCCAGATTAAGGGTGGGTCTGCCTTTCCCAGCCCACTGACTCAAATGTTAATCTTTTGGCAACACCTTCACAGACGCACACACCCAGGATCAATATTTTGCATCCTTCAATCCAACGAAGTTGACACTTGGTATTAATGATCACAAGTCCACCCTTTGTCAACTTGAGCCCATACACATCTCCTGAGATCATACAAAATCTTCAAATAAAGACAATAATAGGGCCATAATTACACCTAACACAACACAACTATCCTTCATACAATTGGAAATGCACAGATCCCCAACCCAAATACTATTGCATAAAGTTAACAATACTTAAATGCTCACGTGACGTCAATAAATCTTACGTCACATGATGAAGGAGAAAGAAAGAAAATGAAGATACTTCCTTAGTACAAGTGTGTACATGCACAAACATGTTTTTAACAAAAGAAGGAGAAAATACTCATGACAATTATAGTCCTCATTTCTGCAGCTAGTCACATTGAAGCTGGTATGGATGACTACCTTTTACCACCCATTCTGTATTCCCTTTGCCTTCAGCAAGCATCTCAGCAGGTCGTAGATTTCTTCCTGGTGGAGTTACCCAAACCTTCATTCCTGAAGGATCTGGGTCCTTTGCAGTCCTGCCTGGATTGGGCTGTAGTTTCCCAGTGGCCTTCACAGGGCATGGTCATACTAAGAGATGCCCCGATGGACCTCATGTATTCCATGCATACTCTTCCTCACCTCCACTGTGGAGTACTAGGCTGATTTCATCTGGACAGTCCAGGCCAGTCACCCCAGCCTGCACTGTAACTCCCGTCTAAGCCTGTTGACGTACAGGTAGGAGGAGCCCAAAGTGTCCAGGTGGTAATCTTAACTTCCAGCTTAATGGAATTGTTATTGTGTCTTCTAGTGTCAGTGTTCTTCTTTCTGGAATTAAGGCCTGTAGGCCAGCAGAATGTAATCTCTCGGGAACAGGAAACAAACATTTTGCTAGTGGATCACTAGGGGTGATGGTGGGTGGTGCCACTTCCACTCCCACCCCTTGATTTCTGGAACTGTGAATCCTGGCCATGGGAGAAAACACTACCACATGTTGGCCACTGACTTAGAGCATACATGGCCTTATGAAGAACTGCCCCAGCCCTGCAAGGTACTGTCACCTCATTGGAGTTGGAATTATAACTGTGACAAAAGGCCATCCCACCGTTCTAACAATCCAGCTGTTTCGGGATGATGGGGAACATGGTTAGACCAGTGAATCCATGAGTATGAGCCCACTGCCACACTTCTTTGGTCATAAAGTGAGTGCCTTGGTCAGAGGCAATGCTGTATGAAATACTGTGATGGTGGATAAGGCATTCTGTGAGTCCATAGATGGTAATCTTTGCAGAAGCATTGTGTGCAGGATAGGCAAACAAGTATCTGGAGTAATCGTCTATTCCAGTAAGGACAAACCTCTGCCCTTTCCATGGGGGAAGAGGTCCGGTATAATCACCCTGCCACCAGGGAGCTGGCTGATCGCCCCTAGGAATGGTGCCATATCAAGGGCTCAGAGCTGGTCTTGGCTGCTGGCAAATTGGGCACTCAGCAGTGGCCACAGCCAGGTCAGCCTTGGTGAATGAAAGTCTATGTTGCTGAGCCCAAGCATAATCTCCATCCCTGCCACCATGGCCACTTTGTTCATGGACCCATTGAGTAATGACAGACAGGGCTGGGGAAAGAGGCTGAGTGTGTCCACATAATGGGTCATCCTATTCACTTGATTATTAAAATTCTCCTCTGCTGAGGTCGTGCATGGGTGAGCACTCACATGGGATATGAATCTTTATAGATTTTGACCTCTCGGAGCGGTCCATCAACATACCTCTTCCCCAAATTTCTTTGTCATCAATTTTCCAATCATACTTCTTCCAAGTCCCTTACCATCCAGCCAAATTATTGGCTGAAGCCCACGAATTAGTATATAATTGCACATCTGGCCATTTCTCCTTCCATGCAAAGTGCACAACCAGGTGCACTGCTCAGAGTTTGACTATCCCACACACAATGCTTCTGCAAAGACTACCATCTGTGGAATTACAGAATGCCTTATCCACCGTGATAGTATTTCACACAGCATTGCCTCTGACCAAGGTACTCACTTTATGACCAAAGAAGGCAGTGAGCTCATACTCATGGTCTACTGGGTCACTCAGTTCCCTTTCATTACTTCCTCATCTCTTTGGTCTTGGAGTCTTCTGCCCGGACCCCTCATTCTACCCTATGGAGAGCTCTTCTCATGCAGCTTCATGACTTGCCTAAGGTCACTCACTAAGTGACATTTTTCCTTTTGATCGTCCAATAATAAGATGCTTAATTCCTTCCTTCTTTATAACTCCACAGACCCAGGGGCAAGGAAAATGAATCTCTGGTGTGCATCTTCACGTAGCGTCAGCCCACAGTAGGCCTGGTAACCACAGACTGTGCTTCATGCAGTTCAGTGCAGAGGCTGCAGAGGTGCAGGCTTCTTCAAAATCTTGTGATTTTATTGTCACAACACAGGACCTGTTAGGGTGCCGGGAAAGAAAAGGCTTCTGTTGAACTCCAGCCTAGGCAACAAGCGTGAAACTCCGTCAAAACAACAAAAAGAAAAAAAGCCACATAATGAAACCCTAACGATGTACTTCACATTGAAGTGGAAAAAATACCCAAAAGGAGCAACTTCAACTTCCATGAGGTAAAAGTGCACCATGAAGATTGCTTGCCTTTGCTGCATTTGGGAGTTACATGGTTATTTAGTACCATTGTTTAAGAACTACTGAATTTTAACGCAATCCTGCATAAAAATATAATGTATTCTATGTTAAAAAATAAGACAGTTCTTATTATTAGGAACCACCAAGACCAATTATCATGAACATTTTTAAGATTGTGTTTTATTAACAAAAAATTAAATGCATGCAGGTATCTTATTACGTTAAAAGACTGAAAGTTTAAAACAATAGAAATCAATATTAAAAATGTTTTGTTCACACTGAAAAAATAAAAATATACTTCGCATATAAGTATATAAAGTATATAAATATGTACTGCATAAAATTGAGTAGATTTTATTAAATACATTCCATCAAAAAGCACTATATAGATAAGCACTTATTTGTAGACTCATTAAGTGTTTCCCATGGCAAACCAAGAGTGGTGCTTAGTTTGAAGCTGTAATATATATATATATATATATATATATATATATATATATATATATAGATGTGAGGTACCATATAAAGATTGGCATTTAAAAAATGTATTTGAAAATAACCTGTAACTAACTAAGTGCTTGCTTATGCAGCCATGTTTGTTATGTATTTTTTCACCTGTTCATTTTACTGAGGAGGTGAACTCAAATTTTATGAAGAAGGTTTAATCAAACTGATGATTCACTGCTCCAGAATTTCAGTAAGTCAACAAAAATAACCAAGCTGACTTTTCAAATATTCAACAATATTTATTATCCACAGCACGAATTTCAACATACTTTATATTTTGTTTTTCAGAAAATATAGCCTTTATTGTCCCAGAGTTCCCCTTATTATATCATATAAGCAACATGCTTTTAAGGAATAAAACATGAACCATCAATCATATGTTGTAGAATAAAAATGAGAGATTAACTTTCCTAGAGAAAAATAAAATTGATTATAAAGCATAGAAAGATGATGACACTGTATTCATTTATTTGACATATGGGTGGATATGTATATATTTTGTTATATCTGTAAATATGTTATTAAAGATCCTATTTTTTGTTCCTAAATTCAAGTCTCCCTTCTTGTTTTTAATAGAGCATTAGCTCCTCTGAGCTTCAGCAAAGCATGCGACAAGGTTAGAAACTGCAGAGAAATATGACACAGGTGTGATGAAAACTCCTTTGCATTAATTCATGAATTAATATGAGTCTCTGATGTTGCAGACACCTCTAGATTTTCTTTCTCCTTATTTCTTTTGATTGGTACCATTTGACATTACTGTTCTTTTGTATGTTAGTCCTTTATTTGACATCAGAATTTATCATAGCTTTGGACATGTTGGATACTGATACTTTCTTCTTATATGGAAATAGATGATCATACACAGAACTCTTGTAAATTATTTCTAAAAGCAAAAAGGAATAGTAAGATAAATATTGAAGGACAAGAGGATTCAAAGATTGAATTCATTTGTTATTTCTAAAAACAAAGCATTAAATATTCATGTTGCATTTGTTCATGACAGTTAAAGTTCTTGAGTGGAATGCAGAGATCTTTTATTTCAGCACTGTCTTAATGCAGGATTAGTTTATTTTGGCAATATATTATTGTTAGAATTAAACCAGCCTCCAGGCTTTCCAAGTTTGAGTTGGGCTTCTACTTTTCGTATCTATGTGTGGTCCCTTGGACTCAGGCTTTGGTAGATTAAAGATGACCACAGATTCTTTCCCATCAGCTTTCCCATCAAGAGGCAGAGACACATTCTATGTGATTGATGGCCTCTGTGGTCACAGTGCCGTGATAGTCCCAGGCCTGGGCTGTAGGAAGGCTGACCCTTTCCACCTTGGAGTTTCAGAGGGTCCAGGTATCTTGTAAATATTGACTACTCCATTGACCCCATTTCAAGGCTCTGGAAATACATAAAGGAACTCAGCAAAACCCAGGTTCCCAGGTGCCTTGGTCAAGGGACCAGCATATGCCTGAATCCCTCGTGAGCCCTCCACGCCAGTGCAGCTAGTGGCTGACTACCACTGAGCCAACCGAGGTGATGCCACCTGGAATGGAAGAATCATCCAGGGGAGACCCGCCTGAATTCCTGACTTACATTGGGATGAAATGAAATGGTTGTCATTTGTAACCTCTTGTTTTGAGGTAGTTAGGCAGAACAAAATGGCCAAGGGAATGGTTAATGTCACCAAGATGGCCAATAACGTTAATGGTATTAATTAACTTTTGAATAACAATAAAGCTAAAATTTAAATTCTGAGTTTCCAGTTCTATATATAGTCAGCCCTCGGTACCTGCAGGTTCCAGCTCTGTGGATTCAACCAACTGCGGATCAAAGCTATTTTTAAAAATTGTGTCTGTTCTGAACATGGACAGATTTTTTTCCTTGTGATTATTTTCTAAACAATACAAGAGAACAACTATGCATTTACATAACATTTACATTGCATCAGGCACCATAAGTAACCTAGAAATGATTTAAAGTAACAGGAGAATGTGCACAGATTATATGCAAATACACTGCCATTTGGTATCAGGGACTTCAGTACCTGCCAATGTTGGTATCTTAGAACTGAGTTCTGCAGCCAGTCCCTCAAGGACACCACAGGAAAGCTGTGTATACCTTCAAAACGTTCTAATGACCCCCAAACCAACCCAACGAAAATTTAAAATAAACACATGGATGGAAAACATAGCTTATTCTAAATCAGTGACTTCTGTACTAACCATTTATGTTACTGACTTAATTTTCAATTTTCATCTTTGTGTAGGTCAAAGCAATGTATATTTAATAATCTGTGACCTTATGAACAAAGGTATTTTAAGCAGCATTTTGAGTAAAGGAATCTAAATTTGGGAGCTAATCTGTTACATTTGAATGTGATGGCTCTCGTTATCAGACAAGAGACAGTGGCAGCCAGTGAAGAGTGTCCTCGGTCACTGGTCTACTGGGTTTATTCAGTTCCCTTTCATTACTTCCTCATCTCTTTATGGTCTTGGAGTCTTCTGCCCGGACCCCTCATTCTTCTTCATGGAAAATCTTCTCATGCAGCTTCATGACTTGCTTAAGGTCACTCACTAAGTGACATTTTTCCTTTTGATCGTCCAATAATAAGATGCTTAATTCCTTCCTTCTTCATAACTCCATAGACCCAGGGGCAAGGAAAATGAATCCCTGGTGTGCATCTTCATGTAGAGTCAGCCCACAGTAGGCCTGGTAGCCACAGACTGTGCTTCATGCAGCTCAATGCAGAGGCTGCAGAGGTGCAGGCTTCTTCAAAATCTTGTGATTTTATTGTCACAACACAGGACCTGTTAGGGTGCAGGGAAAGGAAAGGCTTCTCACTGACTCTGCCTATGTGTAAGAGGGCAGGAAGGGCTGGTTCCTATGTGTGCAGGAAGAAGAGGGTAACCAGGCATATGGGGGCAATGCCCAAAACCTGTAAGTCATAAGACAAAGGCAGGAAGCAGAGAACGAGTGGGCAATTCGGTTTCTTTATAGACACTACTATGGTATTCATCTGCATAAAGCATTATTATCTGAGATAAAGACATTTTGATAGATAAAATCATGTTCACAATGCAAAAAACAGTGAGCATCTGAGACTCATAGAACTATAGAAACTGAGAAATTGTATTATTCAAACTCTTAATGTGGTGTACCTGCAATACAGACCTGGATAACATCCTCTGTGTAACCAAGGACATGTGTCCAGTGAGTGCCTGAGACAGGAGGAGATCTTTATCTAAGCTCTCCTCCTTTCAACGACATTATAGATGATTAAAAAAAAAAACTGTAGAGGGAAGAGAAATTTTAAATTGAAAATATTTCCCCACCTTCCAATGGTTTCTAGTTTTTTCCTACTTTCTTTCTGAAATTTTTTCAATTAACAGCACATCAAGTTTCGGCCTTTAAATTTGGAAACACGCACGTATACCCCAAGCATGAAATTTGGATTTACAAGTGTTAGGAAGCATTAACTATGTGTTTAAAGGGATTTTGCTGTTGTTGTTGTTGTTGTTGGCTAAGTAGAATGTGGGATTCGTTCTGGCTTGCCAAGTATTTCATATAAATCGTCTGCTTAATAAAAAAAGACTTGAGAAAGATTCTTACTTTGAAAAGGAGATTATGATTAAAATTCTTCAAATTGCAGCTCACGGGGACAAATATTATTACGGACTAGGTGATTTGAAGAATTCAGTTGTTTTAAAAATCAACTATATTAATTAAGTTTCCAAATTCATGTACAAAGACTTGGCTTAATTAGTAATTCCATATACATATGTGCAATGGAATGAACAGCTTCCTTAGCACCTGGACTGTGAGTCATTTTTCCCCAAAGCAAATGAGGATACCGAGCTACTCTACAGGATAATGGAGACTTGGTTGGCGGGTGGGAAGGGTGAAGACTCTGGCATTATTTTAAAAGGATATTTTATCTATTGAAGTAGCTATGTCAACTAATGCTATTTAAGCACATTCTTTTAAATAGGAAAAACCTTGAGTTTTGTGTTTCTCAATTTCTTGAATTAAGATGATTAAAAGTGGAGATTAAATATAATCTTTATCCCAAAGTCACTCCAGTGTGCTATGCCAGATACTTAGGCAGCACTTAAGGTCTTTGAGCCCAGTAGAATTACATTTGCCCTGTTATTATTTCAGCAAAAGAAGCTATTTTCATTTGTGCATACATGGTTTAGTTATAAATATTTAAGAGGTATGTTTTTCATTTTCAATTTTCTCACCGACTCTTTCCCCCTGGCTTTTCTGCAGCCTTGGTATATAGGATTGAACTGTATTTCTTCTGGCTTGGTTTGTGTAAGTGCACAGGACAGAGTCTGGTGGGGTGAAGGCAGAACTTGCTAAGGAGGTCGACTCTTTCTTCTCTATGGAGACTTCTTCAAATATCCTGCATGAAGTGTCACTCCATGGAACCAAGGGAATATCACACTGCAGTCATTTGCACTTATTTTCCAATTACCACCCTACCCTGGATCTCTGACTATATTCACCGGCCGTCAACATCCATTCCTGCCTCCTCTTATGTGCCTGATGGTATGGTAGAGGCTGGAAAACTAAAAGCCTCTTTCCCAGACTCCTTTGAGGACAGGGTCATGGATGCAAATTAGATGTATTCACGCTATACCTGCAACCCATCTCTGAATTGAAAGCCCATATCCTGCTGAGGTTTCTGCAGGCAAGCAAGGTCTCAGGGACACCGGTGTTGATAAGAGCTGTGGAGACAGCCTTGCGGATCCACTTTCTGGTCACAAGAGCTGTGAGGGGGCTTTGAACTGGTTTAGAAGAGGAGATAGCAGTGGTAGTGTCTTCCAGTTTCTTAGACTGAAGCTACGACAATGGTTTCTAAACAAGGGAGGGTCATGATTAGACCTGACTCCTACCATTCTAGCCCTGCAAAAGTGTTGCATTCCTTGTATTTACTCTTCTTCTGCTTGAAATACCTAAATCAATTTCTTGCCCCCAACCTATCTGACAGGCCTAGCATATGGCAAGCCGTGGAAGGTTTTCCTGCTGATGCTGAGATTCCTAGGTGGGATGTAGGATTTCTCATTCCCAGTTTATCCTTGATTTTTCCCAGCCTTCCTGCTCAGCCCTTAAGTTCAGTTGCTCGTTTGTTTTATATGGGTTTTGTTTGTGGTTATGGCAGTGGTTTATTTTACTGGATTTAGAGGGAGGTAGAGTCTTGGATTCATTTTTATTCCACCATCTTTTGCTTACATTGAAAAGAATGATTTAAAAACTCATCAAAAAGAAATATGTATTTGGTTAATTTTCTTTGACAAATTAATTCAGGTCTTCCCTGAAGGCCTAATAAATTCAAAGTGAGAAGAAAATGTATAGTTAATTATATTTGCAATCAATTTCTTTTGGGTCTGTTTTATGGTACAGTGTTTTATTTCGTATATGCACATTTGCACCAGAAAGTTTTCAAAAATACGTATATCCTGACCATTTTCAGCATTTGCTCTTTGGGTCACTGACTATTTATAGTATTTACTATGCTCCAAACAAAGATGAGTGAGACAAATTCTCAGCCTTATTTCTCCAATGAATATTATTGCTTTAGAAACTATCATTATATGTTTCTAAAATGTCAATACACTAAATATAGTAACCTGTCTTTCTTAGACCTTATTGAAATGGAAGAAAGATGAAAATGGATATATGTTGGTTCTGTTACTGATACAGTCCAATCAACGGTCACAGAAATCTTCATAAGCAATTATTCAACTTTTACTCTGTGAAAACAAAGATCAGAAACATAAAATGATTTCAAAATCATTTTCCAGGCCACTGAATAATGGAGCTGAATTCAAAATCCATGGAGTTTGTACTTTCCCATGCATTTCCTCAGGAGATACAGTTTATAAAAAGGTAAATTTTGGAAAAAATTAACATCCATGTTATCTTATATCCAAATGGTCTTAATACATCTCAAAGTAATTTTTAGGTTCATTATTTCATTTAGTATTTAAACAGTGCCAGGAGATAGACTGGCAGGAGTGGGAATATTGTACCCATTTTATACATGAGGGCAATAGAAGTACCTAATCTAACCAAGTTTTTACCTTTTACTAATTAAATCAAGTTATTGTTTGTTTTAATGTTTCAAAAGTCACATGTTCGCCGGGTAAAACAGCCACATATTCTTTTTAGAAGGACAAGTTTTACTTTTTTCAACTTTGTTGGATAAATACATTTAGAAAACTTAACAAAAATTAATTAGAGAAACTGCTCTCTGACAACTTTTGTGTATAATAGTTACATCAATTTTACTTAAATGGCAATGTTCAACTTTTCAAAATTTGGTTGAAAATATGTACATGAACATCAGAAAAAACTGTATGAGTGGCCGGGCACAGTGGCTCATGCCTGTAATCCCAGCATTTTGGGAGGCCGAGGTGGGTGGATCACAGGTCAAGAGATTGATACCATCCTAGCCAACATGGTGAAACCCTGCCTCTACTAAAAATACAAAAATTAGCTGGGCGTGGTGGTGCGTGTCTGTAGTCACAGCTACTCGGGAGGCTGAGGCAGGAGAATCGCTTGAACCAGGAAGGCAGAGGTTGCAGTGAGTCGAGATTTAGCCACTGCACTCTAGCCTGGTGACAGAGTGAGACTCCATCTCTCACACACACACAAAAAAAGACTGTATGAGCAGTGTTTTAACCAGTTTTTAAAAATTTGGCTGAGAAATGAACATCAGGAAAAATGATATGAATGCATCCATAAAATTTTAAAATAAATACTACTACAGAAAGGCACTAACCTGTGAGTTAGGACTATTATAGAAACATAATGCTGCTTAGTTCAAAAACAAACACCTTACTGTGGCCCCCTTCCCTTTGCTGTGACTTTACCAACTTCAGTACTTTTCCAAACGTCCTCACACACTGTGGACTAGAGGAAACAGCAAGCAACATGCCCACTCGAGAACGCATGGCCCCTGTGTAACCGAGCTGCGTCAGAGAAAGAAAAGAAGTCAACGCATAGATGGAAAGTGCATCGCACAGACGTGGCATTCAAAATACATGTGATGCCCTTGAAAGAAGAAACTCAGAATGATCAAACAGGAAGGTTCAAAGAGACCTTGGAAATCACTGACACTGTTCCTTCTGCCAGGCAAAACTATACTAAATCCACCTGGGATTGTTTCAAAGTAAGCTATTTGTCTTTGGTTGTTTTTCTGTTTTACACTAGTCAGAATTTGTTCATTTTTAATCTCAAAGCTATTTCATACTTCAGCTATTTTTCAGAATTGTCAATCTTGCTTATTGGTTGAGTTGCATAATACACCTTGCCCACATTCAATCCTCTGCCCCATTTAAACTTACATATTTTGATAACCCCTTACATGACCATGATGAATTGATGATTACTTCCCGAAATGTCACAGGCATGTGAAAGTATGACTTGATTTCAGCTTGTTATCCTTGATGCATTTCACATTAAATTAAAGATAGCCTTCTTAAAGATTACAGAGGGAAAATGGAAGAATAATTCCATAGATCTCATAAGAACTGTTCAGAACATTACTTCTTTCAAAACCATGGTTGCCGAAAATTGCTGAGATAACAGAGAGCTCCCTTCGTGGATGATACAGGAGCAATTTAGATTCTACTGCGTTCACACACAGAAGTATCAAAATCTAATTCCTAAAAATGTAAAATGTTGCCAACTCTTCCAGTTACAACTTAACAAAGCTTTCAGGGATTTCCAATGTGCACTTTCATCTTCTCACCAGCCATGTGTATATACACAGTCACTTTTTGACAGTTCCATGTTGTCCTTCTTCCAAAGACACATTTAAACAACATGTTGCTGCTGATTTTAGGATTTTGCAGTGGGTGCATGTAGCTATGGACAAGCAGGATGCTTTGCAAATCCTTAGCTATTAACGTACAGTGGATTTTGCAGCAGAGAGACAGCTTCATGTAATAAACAAACTTCACAATCCTAACATTTCTAGAATTTGATGTCATTTACTAAATGAAGAATATAAAACCATTTCTATAAACAGAGTAAAATAAAGCCCCAATAGTGAGGGTAGAGAGCAAGGACAGCATGTTGAAATCTGACTTGTGTGTTTGTATGTATGACTGAAATAAGAAGTGGTAAGATGCCTATTCCCAACTTTACGGACTGCAGACATTTTTCTGTGAGGCAGTCTTGCTATTCAGGATTGCCTTAAGGAATCTGAGGAGATCAACTGCAATTGTAAGCAAAGAGGGCATGAAGCCAAGCAGTGTCAATATATTATCTTTAAGAAGGGATCCAATAAGATTGCTGATATTTGAAATTGAAATATCAATATCTTCATATGTTAAGTTTGGTGTTGGAATAAATATTAAATAGGACAAAACCAGTAGCCAAGGAGAATGATAAAAGACTTTCTCAATCCATGTGAACTCCTTGTTTTGATTACATCCTTTACCTAGTATTATGTTTAAGGCATCTGGCTATGACAAAATAAGTGTCTATTTCAAAATCTCATGATGAGTTTCTCCCATGGATGCATTGGTTTGTAGAGGTCAAAATTGAATGATCACACTATGGCAAAATTTCTCTAATATTTAACTCAATGCTGTACAATAGCAGTTCCCAACCTTTTTGGCATCAGGGACTGACTTTGTGGAAGGCAATTTCTCCATCCAGGGATAGCAGGGGTAGTGGTTTCAGGATGATTCAAGCACATTACATTTACTGTGCACCTTATTTCTATTATTATTACAATTTAACATGTAATTAAATAATTATACAACTCATCATAATGTAGAATTAGTGGCAGCCCTGAGCATGTTTTCTAGCAATTAGATGGTCCCATTGGGGAGTGACTGGAGACAGTGACAGATCATCAGGTATTAGATTCTCATAAGGAGCATGCAGCCTAGATCCCTCACATACACAGTTCACAATAAGATTGGTGCTCCTATGAAAATCTAATGCCACTGCTGATCTGACAGGAGGCAGAGCTCAGGCAGCAATGCAAGTGATGGGGAGTGGCTGTAAATAACAGATGAAGCATTGCTCTGTGGCCTGCTGCTCACCTCCTGCTGTGTAGCCTGATTCCTAACAAACCGCTGACTGGTACTGGTCCCTGGCCTTTACAAGCAGTAATATTCTAAGAGCAAACATTTGGATGCTCACTGTATTCTGGGAACTTTTTATAGTGTTTTACATGAACTCACTTAATTCTCATCACAAGTCCACATAGAAGGCCTGGTTATTATTCCCATGTTACAGATGAGGGAACTGATGCACAATGAGATTAAGGAGGTTGCCTGCCCTTGGCCACACAGGCAGAAAGCAGCAGAGCCGCCATATGTACCAGGTAGTCAGGTCCCAGAGCTCAGTATATTCCAGGGGCTCCCTGGAGATCTCTACAAGTTAATCGACCAATAGCTGACAAGTTTCTAATACTGACTGTGATAGCCACTTAGCCACGACACCCAGTTATCATAATTATCAGACCACGTTTGTTTCTGTTCTGCCATGCTGAAGACCCTAATCAATTTTTCGTGTTGCTGTCTCTGTGCCAAGAACATCGTTTCTCAATAATCTCCTATGAATTTTTCATGGTACGTGATTTACTATATAATTAAAAGAAAATGGGGTGCTTTGACACCTACTTATAAATTGCCTCAAATTGGAAATGAAAACACAGGTTTTAAGGCTCAAATATAAGGACTTTATTTTTCTAAACAATATGTTCACAGTTTATTTTTACATTAAGGAATATTTTAGATTATAAAAATATAATAAGTGTAGGTCTCTATTTAAATATAAATATATTTTTATTTTCCTATTTTTAAATATTTTTCTTGATTTTATATTTGATATAAAAGCATGATCATGAATTAACTTATTAACACTGCTATTCATGATGTTGCGTGTCAATACAACAACAATTATTTTTCTCTATAGCAATGATGTAAATTTGCTGAAACAAAAATTAAGACTCCCATCTTGACTAACAGCAAAAAAGAAGGAAAGAAATTTATAAGCTAAAGATGAATTTAACCAGTATAACCCATTCATCAATTCTTACAGTGTTCTATGTTAACACATTTGGGAAGTGGCAAGCTTCTCTCTGACGTTGTGTTCTTTTCTGAGAAATATCCACAGAACTACGGCTGGCATTCTATATGAGAAGCATGTGCCAGAGATTGCAACAGAAAGATCATGTGATGTCAACCCAAGCCACAAATTGGTACGTGAACCTGTTGGCAAATCATAGTTTATCACTCCCTGTCCATGAGTCAGTTGAGATGGGAGTGCCAATTTTAGCAGATGTGTTTTCTGTTTCCACAACATGTTGTGAATGTGAATAATGATTTTCATAAATGAATCTGATTGTCAGTCTAATCTGAGTTTTCTTAGTGTTAAAAATGTCTTACACCCTATATAAATTGAAGCTTCTTATGGGATGACTTTTGTAGCATGCAAGATCAGAGTGAAGTAGGGCAACTCGGGTAACAATTTATGGTGAATTGGTAAGCTGTACAAAATGATTATTTGTTGTCTTTTGATATTTATTATCAATTTAAAAAATTCAAATATTTAATAAGGAAGGATAAAAAGACTAGAAACAGAAAAATATGCCTATTTTATGGCAATGAAAAGACAGTGTAGTCTCTGGGACCTTACAATGGAGACAGCTTTGTATAGATCAACATTAATAACTTACCATTTGGGACCAAACCTAAACCATTGTGGTCTGCAATCCACCTGGTAATGCTTCACGGAAAAGTTATGTCTTGATCCAGGTCTTAAAAATATAGACTTGGAATAAAACCAAGGTAGTACGTAAGGTGATATTGAAAAAATAGATTTTGGTATGAGAAGATAATTTAACAAAATAAGAAAGCATAATAATTATGTAAGGGATGTACTCTGGGCATTTGAGAAGTCTTTAAGAAAATTAACAGCATCAGCTAACAGGCTGGTTTGGAAGAGGAGGATGAGAAAGTTGGGAGAGTAATCAGGAAGTTTTGTCCAGAATCAAATGTGAAAAGAGCAGCTTACGTAGAGATAAAGCGTTGAATCTGGGCATGCTTCAAAAGAATTATCAGCAGAACACACACGTTGATTGCCTATGACAGTTCAAACAAGAATTAGTCATCAGAAAATTCTCGAGAGAGTTTAGTGGACTTCATGGGGAATGAAGATGTTAATGAATTTAGGGCGATGACTTGTTTTTTGTGAGTGTTGTTTTTGAGGAGAGAGTTGCTTATTAAAGTAAGTACAAAATGTACCTGCTCTTTATAGCTCTGTAAGAAAAGAAAGATAAGTTCCCAGAAGCCAAGATGTGGTTTTAGATTTCTTCTGTAACTCCAGCAATTACAGCAGATGTTTAGCTAATATTTAATGGTGTTAAGTGACTTGGAAATATTGGAGAGAAATAGTAAAAGTTCAAGAATAAAAATGTACATAAAAGTTTATCATGATCATAAATGGGGTAGTTACATACATAAAACCTGTTCTTCAAAATTACAGTGTCTAGGGAGGAGAGAAAAGAATTGAGGCCATAATTCTGGAGAAACAGGATGCAGAGAATGTAGCTGAAGTTGGAGGAGAAGGAAAAGTAAGAAGAAATCAAAATTAGAGAACTGTTGATGTGAAGAGGCTATTCACAAAGGAATTATATAAAGGGTCAAATGCAACAAAAAGATACTTGGCACTAATGAATGACAGAAGGCTATTAATTTCAGCTAACAGTGATTTCGAACAAATCAAAATTTTGAGAAATTTGGCCATAGATAGATCAATAGTGTTCTATGGGTATTATAGCTGGGTATTACACTGCATTGGTTCAATTGCAGTGATTCTTAGCTGGCCTTGCACTTGGAATTCCCTTTACTTAAACAAGTCAGTGCAGTCAACTCCAGGGCTTGTGTAAAACATGTGTCAGCTGTCCAGGCTTCTGTCTGTTTGATTTAATAATCAGAATGAAGATCAAAATTAATGCTCAAACTAAGATTTCACCAAGAGGCTTATAGCGTGAAAAGAAAGAAGGGAGTGGGAGGAGAAGGCCAAAATGCAAAGACTAGGAGATGAGCACTAACAAAAGCCTGACAGAACCCTGGTCACTCCCTTTTAATCTTAGGAACCTCTAGAAAAGCATTTTATAATGGGCTTACATCCATGCTCCTTTTTGATATCCATAGCAATCTCAAATACACAGGATTTTGTGAAATTTTCCCCTTGGGTGCAAAGGAAGGGAAGGGGAGAACGCGCACCCTTCTCTGCAATCTAAATCTCACCAGCCCTTTAGACTTGGTGTAAGACTTGGTGTAACTTTGCATTTTAGATCCTGTTTTATAAAAAGAATCGTTTGAAGAGAATTTATAAATGCCTAAATTTGAAGTGACAGTTTTTCTAATTAAAAGAAACTAAAAAAAAAATAGTAAAGAGAAATATAATCTGGCAGGATCAGGTGATAATGGCAGGCAAGGGGAAACATCTGGAAAATGTATGGGGGGTAATCACAGGCCCACTCTTTCTGGAGACTGAGCCTGACTTCTGCTACTGAGATTTACAGCCTTGAAGCAATACAAGTTCAACATCTGCTTACATATTCCCAAGTGGTGCATGCAGCTAAGAACAGTGCTTATGACCCTGATTACCTTAGAAATTGCATGGTGTATTCCTGCAAACACATTTGTATGTGTTTGTGAGTGTGTGTGTGTGTGTGTGCGCACATGTGTGTGTGAGTGTGCGTGTGTGTGTGTGTGAGTGTGTGTGTGTGTGTGCATATGTGACAGAGTTTTGCTCTTGTTGTTCAGGCGCAGTGCAATGGCGGGATCGCAGCTCACCACAACCTCTGCCTCCCAGGTTCAAGCAATTCTTCTGCCTCAAGCCTCCTGAGTAGCTGGGATTACAGGCAAGTGCCACCACACTCAGCTAATTTTTTATTTTGTTTTATTTTATTGGATTTTTAGTAGAGACAGGGTTTCTTCAGGTTGGTCAGGCTGGTCTCAAACTCCTGACCTCAGGCGATCCTCCTGTCTCACTCTCCGAAAGTGCTGGAATTACAGGCGTGCGCCACCGCCCCCGGCCCATTCCTGCAAATGCTTTTATACTCTCAACCCCCAAATGGAACAGCTGTTGGAGTAAGTCCTACATGACAACCTCCAAGTCCATTTAAAAATTTCCATTCATCGTTAGGCCCCAAGGGGCAATCTGATTACGCATAGAAGCCCCATCTGTTGAAGGATGAAATAAAATAAATAGTACTGTCAAAAATTTTCCTTGTATTCATGCTTTAGTGGTTACTAAAAAATACTTTAGATAGAAGAATAACAACTGAATTTATTCTTTAGGAATTTGGTAAGATATATTGATGAAGAAATATTGTATACCAATATAAATTTCATATGTTATATGAAATGGTACATTTTAGGATTTTTGTCATTTCCATGTTATACCTACATTTAAAAAAGTATGCTAAGAAAAATATTCACTAGCCAACTGGAACATTTCCCTGTCCATTTATTTTCTGTAATTTAATGCATGTAACTCTTTTTAAAAAATTAGCCCTCCTTTTTATTTTTTTCTCTTCTTTTATTTTCCTTTTTTTTTCTTTTTCTTTTCTTTGTTTTATTTGAGAGAGTCTCACTCTGTCGCCCAGGCTGGAGTGCAGTGGCATGATCTCTGCTGATTGCAACCTCTGGCTCCTGGGTTCAAGCGATTCTCCTGCCTCAGCCTCCCAAGTAGCTGGGATTGCAGGTGTACACCCCCATGCCCAGCTAATTAATTTTTGTGTATTCAGTAGAGACAGGGTTTCACTGTGTTGGCCAGGCTGTCTCAAACTCCCAACCTCAAGTGATCCACCCACCTCGGTCGGTCTGGGAGGGAAGCGCTAGGATCCCAGATGTGAGCCAATGCACTCAGCCAGTTCCCATTTTCTTAATGTAAGATAATCTGTGAATTAAGACTATTGGCACTGTTCAACTTACTGATGTATCTGCTCCTTTTATAAAGCATTCAGTGGCTTAATGCGATTGATTTAAGTAAAAAAAAAAATGACTTCAAGCAGAGATATAAAGCCGTTACGGTGCAACAGCCTATTGTTCCTTCTAGCTGTTAAAGTATGATCAGTAACTGACTCATAGCTAAATTGTTTTGAGAGATTTCATTTTGCTTATCTGGCCTTGCCTGATATCAGAGGTGCTCACTGGTTGTTTTTAGATCTGGCGAGAGTTACTAGCCGAAACTCTCTACTGAAAATACTCACACTGGAAATCCTAATTCTGCATTCCTACGACTTGGAAAAGAACCAACTTCTCTAGGAGTTGTTACGGCAGAAAAAAATTCGGTTTAAAATGACTGAGTACTTACTTTTATTCTTGACTAATCCTTGGAAGGTGGTGATTCATTAAGATTTCTTTTTCAAAACATTTAATTTTACTTTGAATTTGGCCCCAATTCTGAATAACAAATGTGTAGCCTTGAACTGAGATACTTAACTTCAAGTAATAATCATCTTTAAGCTATTTCAGTTTTTTACATAATGTATTGAAATCTTCTACATTTAATAAAATCGTATAATTTAATTAATTTAGCTAATTTAATTCATGTTAACAAATTAATTCCAACATCTCAGTGACCTAATAAACAAGATATCTGATCCATTCACCCCCAACAGTGTTGCAGGTTTGAGGATTCTCCAGAGAAGCTCTCTTCTGAGTAGTGACTCAAGAATTGAATCTGCTTCCATCTTCAGGCTTCATGTTATCAACATAATCACTCTGGCAGAAGATGGAAGAGAGAAAGAAAACTCACTCATGCTTCAACTTTGAAAGAGTACATCCCTCTGTCTAATTGGCCAGAATTAATCACATGGTCCCAAAATAACAGGATGGGAGGATGGGAAAGAAAGCCTTTGTATCTGAGTAGGCCAGTGAAATGAGATTTAGACAATCAACAAAAATCCTCGTTTGTCAAACTTGGGACCATGAAAAAGGATAATACATTATTCCAAGCTGGGGGCTTATCCAGGGAATTTAAAAATTAATGTATCTTATCAACATACAACATAATGAATGTGAGCATCCACAGATATACAGAAAAATATTTGACAAAGTACAGCATCTATCCATGATAAAAACTCTTAACAATCTGGAAATAGACTACTTCCTTAAAAAGAAAAGAATCTACAGAAAAATTAGAGCTAACGTCACGCATAATGGTGGAAGACTGAATTCTTTCTTCCTAAGATTAAGAAGACAAAGCTGTCCACTCTTACTACTCCCATTCATATCATATTGAAGGTCTTAACCAGTGTAATAAAAAAACTAATAAAATGAATATAGAATAAATAAGTAAAATTAAAACAATTTTCAGATGACATAATTATGCAGAACATTCTAAAAAAATCTATAAACAAGCTACTAGAACTATTGTGTAAACTTACCAGGTCACATGAATATGTCAATATGCAAATCTAAATCAATAGAAAATGGAAATTTTTAATTTACAAAAAGCTATTAAGGATAAATCTAACAAAATATCTTCAAAGTATATGTGCCGAAAACCATAAAACACAAATGAAAGAAATCAATAAAGAGGAAAAAAAAATTTTAAAGAGGCATTCCATGCTCATAGTTCAAAGAATTCAAACTCAAACTTTTTGAGATATATATTGTCTCTAAATTGATTTATAGATCCAACACAATTACAATTAAAATCCCAGCAGGATTTGTTGTAGAAATCAACCAGCTGTGTGTAAAATTTATGTAGAAAGGCAAATAGTCAAAAAAAAAATTTATAACAAAATTAGAGGATTTGTTCTACCTAATCTCAAGACTTATTACAGAACTATGTCAATCAAGACAGCATGGTATTGGCATAAGAGTGGACATAAATAAATGGAATATAATAGTGCAGGGATCAGCAAACCATAGCTCCTGGGGCCAAATTCAGCCTAGCAACACAGCTGCGCTTATTCAATTATGTATTGCCTGTGGCTACTGTTGAGCTAAAGAGAATTAAGTAGTTACAACACACATTATGTGGTCTACAAAGCCTAAAATATTTGTTTTCTGGACCTTTTACAAAAAGAAAAAAAAAGCTTGTTGCCCCTGGAATAGAATGTACAGAAAAACACTCATACATGTATGGTCAATTGACTTTTGACAAACGTAAGACTATTAAACAGAGGAAATATAATCTTTTTAACAAACAAGGCTAGAACAATTGAAAATTCATATGGGAAACAACAAAACACTTTGATTGATGCATTGCATTTTTAAATTTAAAAAATCCAAAGTGAATCATAGATTTAAATGGAAAATCTAAAATTATAAAAGTTTAGATTTATTAGCTTATCTAATTAATCTAATTAGATTCTAGTTTTAGTTTATCCTCTTTAATCAGTAAAAGGATAAACTTAAAAAAAAAATGACAGTCCCAAATACGAGTTAGGATTTGGAGACATTAAAGACATACATTTCTGGTAAAAATGCAAAATGGTACAGCAACTTCAGAAAATAATTGGGAAGTTCTCAGAAAGCTAAAGATATCATTATCAAATAACCCAGAAACCTTACTCCTAGGTATTATTCCAATTAAAATAAAAACTTATGTTAACACAGATACCTGTATGCAAATGTTTAAAGTGGCTTTATTCAGAATTGACAAAAACTGGTAACAACTCAGTCACATATCATCTGGTGAGTGGATAAGCGGTGATACATCCCTACAATGGAATTCAACAACGAAAGGAATAAACTACTGGTACAAGCCATAATATGGATGAATCTTGAAGTGATTACTGTAAGTGATTACTGTTAAGTGAAGTACATCAGATTCAAAAGACCACCTATTATATAATTCAGTTTTGAAATATGCAAAAACATAAGTATAGACAAAAGATCAGTGGTTGCCAGGGAAGAGTTGACTTTAAAGCTGCATGGGGGATTCTATTTGTTGATAAACTATTGTTTATCTTCATTTTTTGATGGTCACATGACTGCACGCATTTGTCCAAACTCACAGAACTACGTCCTAAAGAGGAAGAATTTTTGTCTGTAGATTTTAATTTAATGAAAAAATAAAAATTTCTTATCAAGTAATATAAATTACTTAGAATAGCCATCCTCAAACGTTTTGGCATCAGGGACTGGTTTTGTGGAAGAAAAGTTTTCCATTCAGGGGTGGGGATGATTTCGGGATGATTGGAGCATATTACATTTATCGTGCAGTTTATTTCTATTTTTATTAAATTGTAATATGTAATTAAATAATTACACTAATGTAGAATCAGGGAGCGCCCCGAGCTTATCATCCTGCAACTGGATGGTCCCATCTGAGGGCGACAGGAGATGGTGACACATCATCAGTCATTAGGTTCTCATAAGGAGCACGCAACCTAGATCCCTCACACGCGCAGCTCACAATAGGGTTCACGTTCCTATGAGAATCTAATGCTGCCACTGATCGGACAGAAGGCAGAGCTCAGGCTGTAATGTGAGCAACGGGGAGTGGTTATAAATGCAATGAAGCTTCACTCCCTTGCCCACCAGTCACCTCCTACTGGGTGGCCCTGTTCCTAACAGGCCCTTACCAGTCCAGGGTTGGGGACCCCTGACTGGATAATGGCTTGATCTTAGAGAAAGAAAACTTGGGTGAGATGCCTGTTCTGTTAGTTCTGAGTAGTATGAACTTGGGCAAGTTACTTACCTTACTGGGCCTGAATTTTGTTTCTTCTCAGTAGGAATAGTCATTATACCTTTGTCATAGGGTGGGAGAAACAGATCAGGTAATCCCGGAAAGTACTCGAGACAGCATCTGGCAAGTAGTATGTGGTACTAATGTGTGGGAACAGCAGGACGCTAGCGTGTGTTCAGCACAGATTCTTACCCACTGTGATCGTCTCTTGTCTTATTTCAACTGATTCATGTTTAATTTAAATACCTACCATTTGTCAAGTGCCAGAGGGAGTCAAGCGCACAGCTCTTGCAGAGTTTATGATCTCGCTGAAAAGATGAGTCAGGCACATGAAAATATTTAATTAACCAAGACCTCATCTGGTCTGCAATATACACTGCCATGATATTGCACAGAGGCACTGCATGCAGCCTTTGGGTACAGAAATGCAGGGGACCAAGTTCCCTCGAGGCATCTGTCCTCAAGGTTATTACAACCTAACTGTAGAGATAAATAGAAACACAGATCTCAGATCTCTAACGTATTTAAAAACGAAAGTGCAATAAGAGAAGCAAGATTTAACCCATTTCGGCAGCACTAAAAGAAAACTAAAAAAAAATAAGTACAATGTATTTATTTAGGAGGATTTAGAGTGAATAGACAGAGCTAAGAAAAAAGGCATTTCTTTAAAAGACACTATATTTGCTAAAAGTGTGAAAAGGAAATTGAGGTCAAAGACAACTTGAAATGTTGGAGAAATTCTAGAAAAGTTGAATCTTGAATTAAGAGAAATAGACATTTTATGGATAATTTAGAAAAAATGACGTCAAAATTGTAAACAATTTACAGTAGAAGGGAGCTTATATAGCATTGCTATGTCTGTGGTATCCTATGGGTGGAAGCTATTTTACCTACATTCCTTTTTTTGTTTTCATTGTTTAGAAAACAGAAGGGCTCGAAAGAAATTTGACAAGACATTCTGTTCTCCCGCCTGCCTCCAGGAGTCTGGAAGCATCCGTTTCAAAACAGTGCCAGGGTCCTTGTGTTGATTAGCACCAAGTCTTGTTCAGTAGATTCTCAAATGCGTTCCTGCAAGCAATTCATTATTTCTTCCCACTCACTTAGGCAGCTTCCTCTGGCTCACCAAGCAGAGGCCAGACGTGAGTGGCTTTCACACTGTCTGATATTCCGGTCACCTCCCACACTGTCTCCGAGCAGCCTGTGCAGTGGGCAGAACACCGATCATTCCAAGCAGTGTCCTTAGCCCACAG
>NW_022437051.1:655480-663533 GCF_009761245.1 Sapajus apella
AGAAACTCAAAAGAATGCAACTGTTTGTGTCTCACCTCTCTGTGACCTGGAGGCTCCCTCCCAACTTCACTTCAAGTCTTCCTGCCTTTGCTTCAAGTGGTCAGCCTTTCCAGACTGAAGCAATGTACTTCTTACACGTGTTGATTGATGTCTCACGTCTCCCTGATGTGTAAAACCAAGCTGTGTCCTGACCACCTTGGGCACACGTCGTCAGGACTTCCTGAGGCTGTGTCATGGGCGTGACCTCAACCTTGGCACAATGAACTTTCTAAATTAACTGAGACGTGTCTCAGATGTTGGGGGTTCACAGCTACTACTGATTAATTTGGCCAAAGCTTATTACTCAGGACCGTTTTGATAAGAATTATTTACCTGAAGTTTAAATTAAATGAATTCAATAATACGATATTAAAAATATATATATATATTAATAGGCCAGGCGCGGTGACTCCCGCCTGTAATCCCAGCACTTTGTGAGGCCAAGGTGGGCGGATCATGACGCCAAGAGATCGAGACCATCCTGGCCAACATGGTGAAACTCTGTCTCTACTAAAAATACAAAACTTAGCCGGGCATGGTGGCACGCGCCTGTGGTCCCAGCTACTCGGGAGGCTGAGGCGGAAGAATTGCTTGAACCCAGGAAGCAGAGGTTGCAGTGAGCTGAGATTGTGCCACTGCACTCCAGCCTGGCCACGGAGCAAGACTACATCTCAAAATATATGTATATATATATATATATATATATTTTTTTTTTAATAGAACTAGAACTATTATTTAGAATTAGAGAAGATAGCACACAGAACAACCTGATGTTAGAGTTGTGTAATGATGGGCAAGACTGCGTTAGAAGAAAACTGAGTAGTTGCCATTGGAGACAACAAGGTCTTGTTCCTGAAGCACTCATCAGGGTTGTAGGGACTCAGAGCTGAGTTAATGACCAGTAGGAGGATACATACCCTGTAAAATCCTTGTAATCTTAACATTTCAATGACTACCTAGAACAGCATGTCACACACTGTGTTCCTGTGTCCCACGATCAAACAATTATTAAAACAGTGTGTGCACTTTTCCTTATTGGAGATGTGAAAATGTGTAATTGAAAACGTAAGGTTCTAGAATGTTCTGCAGTTAAGAAATCTGTCCAACTTTGTCCAACCCGGTGTTTTCCAACTTTTTACTTTTCACTAAACAGGTTATTATCATGGCATTGAGCACATATGTTCTGAAATACCCTGTGAGGCAATGTAAAACTAGAAGACGTTCCTTCTTAAACCTAACTTGGATGTTTTTGTTACACTGATATTTCTTAAATAAGTTTGATTTGTTACTGCTGTTGAACAAATCAAAATTCTTTAGACTGCTGTTCAAGGCCAACACATTATTTTCTTTCTGAATGTATCCCTCCATTTCTTAGAAAGGCCATTTTTCAGCATATCCCAAATGCATAATGCTGTTTTCCTCTCCATATCATTACTTACACTTCTTTCCCGCTTCTGAATGGCATTCACTCAATAGGACATTGTGAAGCCTCAACTCTCGTCACAGCTTGTTTTCTAAAGTTCCCTTCCACCACCCCGATAACTTCAGGTTGTACCAGCACAGCGTAGAAACTACACAACGCATCTTAATACTTAAATTTCTTTTCTTACGATTTTGTCTTTCCCTCCCTCCCTTTCTTCCTTACCTTTCTTTTTTCTTTTTTCCTTCCTCCTTTTTTTGAATTTGTGTTCATACTACCTGTCCAAATTGATTTTATTCTTCTTGAAATAAAATAATGCCCTATTTCTTATTTAAGAAACATCAGTGTCACAAAAATATGCAATTTAGGTTAAAGAAGGAACATCTTCTAGATTTACATTGCCTTAAGTATGTATATTCTCTAGAGGAGCAAAATTTTGAATTATATGAATCATATTTTCATTGTTCATGGAATTTACAATCATGTAAGTATATGAACTGCAGAAAAATGCCATTTGTTTTAGGCTGCTCTTGCATTGCTATAAAGAAACTCTTGAGACTGGGCAATTTTTTAAAATGGAGTTTTAACTGGCTTATGGTTCTGTAGACTGTACAGGAAGCATGGTGGCATCTTCTGGTAGGGAGGCCTTAGGAAGCTTCCAATTATGGCAGAAGGTGAAGAGGGTGCAGGCATCTCACATGGCAAGAGCAGGAGCAAGAGTAAGCGGGGGAGGTGCCACGCACTTTAACAATCAGATTTTGCAGGAACTCACTGTTGTGAGGACATCACCAAGGGAATGGTGGTAAACTGTTCATGAAAAGTTTGCCTCCAGGATCTAATTATCTTCTACCGGGCCCCACCTGCAACACTGAGGATTACAATTCCACATGAGATTGGGTAGAAACACTGATCCAAGCCATATCATTCTGCCCTTGGCTCCTCTCAAATCTCTTTCCTTCTCTCATTGTAAAACACAACCATGCCCTCCCAATGATCCCTCAACATCTTAACTCTTTCAAGCATTAACTCAAAAGTCCAAAAAGTCTCATCTGAAATAAATCAAGTCTATTTCACCTATGAACCTGTAAAATAAAAAACAAGTTACTTACTTCCAAGATACAATGGGGCCATAGGATTTAGGTAAATCATTCCCATCCCAAAAGGGAGAAATAAGTCAAAAGAAAGGACTAGAGGCTCCACACAAGTCCAAAACCCAGCAGGGCAGTCATTACATCTTAAAGCTCCAAAATAATTTATTTTGACTCCGTGTCCCACCTCCGGGGCACGCTGGTATGAGGAGTGGGTTCCCTAGGACCTGGAAAGCTCAGCCCCTGTGGCTTGCAAGTTTCAGTCCCCACAGCTGCCCCCATGGGCTGGTGCTGAGTGCCTGAGGCTTTTCCAGGTGCAGGGGATAAGCTGTTAGTGGATCTACTATTCTGGGTTCTGGGGGATGATGGCCCTCCTCTCACAGCTCCACGAGGCCATGCCCCAGTGGGAACTCTGTGTGGAGGCTTCAATGGCACATTTCTCCTCCACTCTGCCCTAGCAGAGTTTCTCTGTGAGGGCTCTGTCCGTGCAGTGGGCTTCTGCCTAAATGCCCAGGCTTTTCCATACAGCTTCTGAAATCTAGACAGAGGCTCTCAAGACTCAACTTCTGCATTCTGTCTACTCTCAGGTTTACCACCACATGGAAACCACTGAGGCTTATGGTTTGCATGCTCTGAAGCAGTGTCATAGCTACCCCTGGGCCCCTTTAAGCCACATCTGGAGCCACAGTGGCCAGGCTGCAGGGAGTAGTGTCCTGAGGCTGTGTGGGGCAGCCAGGCCCTGGGACTGGCCCGACCACCGTTCTTCCCTCTAGACCTCCGGGCCTGTGAGGGGAGGGGCTGCCATGAAGATATCTAACATGCTTCATGGCCCTTTTTCTCATCGTCTTTGCAATCAGCACTTGGCTCCCTCTTAGTAATAAAAACATCTCTAACAAGTAGTTGCTCCGTGAACAGCCTGTTTGAATTCCTCTCTCAAAAAAGCTTTTTGTTTCTCTGCCACATGGCTAGGCTGTAAAGTTTTTAAACCTTTACACTCTACTTCCCTTTTAAATGTAAGTTCTAACTTACTTCTTTGCTCTTGGATCTGAGGATAGGTTGTTAGAAGCAGTCATGCCACATCTTGAACACTTTGCTGCTTAGAAATTTCTTCTGATAGACACTGTAAATAATCACTCTGGAGTTCGAACTTCCGTAGATCTTTAGGGAATGAACATAATGCAGGTAAGCTCTTTGCTGAGACGTAACATGTGACCTTTCCTCTAGCTCTCAGTAAGTCCCTAATTTTCATCCGAGACCTCCTCGGCCTGCATTTCACTGCCCATATCACTATCAACATCTTGGTCACCACGATTTAATCAGTATTTAATGTCTCTAAGAAGTTCTGAACTTTCCCTCACCTTCCTGTCTTCTTCTGAGCCCTGGAAACTCTTCCAGCCTCTTCCTGTTATCCATTTCCAAAACTGCTTCCATATTTTCAGGTATCTTTAGAGTAAGACCCGATTTCTCAGTACCAGTTTTCTGGGCTGGACCATTCTTGCACTACTTTAAAAAAATACCTGAGACTGCATAATTTAAAAGAAAAGAGGTTTCTTTGGTACACAGTTCTGCAGGCTGTACAGGAAGCATGACAGCATCTGCTTGTGGGGAAGCCTCAGGAGGATTCCAGTCATGGCAGAAAACCATGGTGAGAGCAGGAGCAAGAGTGAGAGGGGAGGTGCCATATACTTTCATTGCCAGATCTCGCAAAAAGCTCACTATTGCAGAGACAGCACCGAGGGGATAGTGCTGAACCCTTTGTGAGAAATCCACTTTTATGATCCAATCACTTTCCACCAGACCCATCTCCAACACTGAGAATTACAATTTAATATGAGATTCAGTGGGGACAGAAATCTAAAGTATATAACCATTTCTTCGATAAAAAAATGATAATTGAGAGGACTTTATTATTGGAATTTATAATAGGTACTATAAAAATAACATGAAATTCCAGGTAAATAGTGGGTATTTATTAATATCTGTTGAATGAATGAATGAATAAAAAATGTTTGATTCTACTTTATATCCTTATTTTTCATTTTACCCCCATTTTAGTTTATACATTATCTTTTGTGGAGAGGAAATAACCTGTGTTCACAAGATGTGCAAAACTATTGAAATCTAAATACTCATGGAATTATAAGTGTCTTAATGAAATCTTTTCACTCATGTGGTTGTGTGTTTGCATTCTTTTTATAATTTAATTTCTGTTTTATTTGATTTTGTTTTCAACAAAAATCCAAACTGCCTTTATTTTGATAAGACACCATAGTAACTTTGCTGGACCTTTTCCTAATATTTGTAAAGCTACACTAACATGAAAACTATACCTGTGTGTGGATGACTATATTCTTTATAAATCTTAGTATTTATTCATATTTTTCAACTAAAATGTTAGCTTAATTCCTTTTTATGGGGTATATTTTTGTGTACTTCTTTCTCAGTGACACATTTAGTTATAATTGTAGACTGTAGTAACTTGCTGAAATATTTTTTAAAAAGATTTTTTAAAAAGTCATTCATCTAAGTGACTATTGACATATAATTTTTTATCTATCACTCATTAACCTTATATTTTTTAGCTGCAACAGAACTGACTCAAGATTGAGTACTATAGTAAAGCCAGGTGAGCCCATCAGATGTATCTATCAGATATGTAGTGACCTATTATAAAGGAATGCCTGTCACTTCCTGCCTACAGTATCAATTTACCACGATGTTATTTTCATAGAAAATGTTATTTAACAGGTCTAAAAGAAGACTTTTTTATATTTTCTGAGTTAACTTGTTGACCTCTGTCACCAAATTTTCTAAAATATTGTATTTTTGATTGCCAAAGGCATGAGTGTATGCATGTGCATTTGTATGTGTAGAAAGAGAAAGAAAACTACCTTGTTTTACTTAGTGCATTTATGTGAAATACCTGTCTGAAAGATTGCACGAGACACCACCACCAGCAATACCACTTCACATCTATAAAAAGAGCAGCACTAATCAAAAGACTTTTTATTAGAACGTGTCTTTGGTTTTTCTTGCAAGAGTAGATTTCATCAGGTTTTAGAGCAGGAATGGACTCAGTCTTTCGTAGCAAAATATTGAGTGTCCAATTATTCGCCCAATTCATAAATAAATATTCTATTATTATAAAAATATTCCATTGTTATTATGGGCCCAGGGAGAGTGGGGATAAAGTCTACAGACAAAGGTAAAGTTAGCATTAAAGGTAGAGGTGGGACCTTAAAATATTAATATTCCCATTAGTTGCTGGAGATTCCTTTACCAATTTTCCTCTGTGTTTAACTAAGACAAAATGAGGATGTGATTTGGAATAAAAAGTTATCTTGGACAAATCCAGACTCATGCAACGGCTAGGCCCTCATTGGCTCCCTGAGAAACAAAGGTAGGTGAGCCTGTAAGCTCCTCCTTGCTACTGTTCCTAGGAACCTGGCATTCGTAGGATTGCAGAACGCTGACACATTGTGAGTGAGTACATGGGCACATGTTTACAGGAATCTCTCACGTTATCTCTCAGACACAGATAAACTTGTCAGCCACTTACCAGGCATTGAAAACTGTTCCAGCCCCAAAATATCACCCTATCAGCCCACCAGTCAGTCAGAAATTCTCTACAGTTGAGTCACCCCTTATCTAGGCCAAGTTCCTGTTAAATACCAATAGTTTTAATTAGGGGAGAAGTAACACATTAACCCATTAGTAAATCTCAGCTGTTTTCACAGCCAGCAGGACTTTCAAGGAAAAGGACAGATGGCAGAATGCATGATTCCAGATTGATGCAGATCATGAATATTGAGTGAAATGTGGCAAGAATGAACACCTCGCCATTTTGAGGATTCCCAAGATAAGGCTTTATCCTTGAGAGACAGGACTTGCAGTCACTACAGTGCCACATCTACTGTGATAAGAGCTATAAGTCAGACATTAAAGCATGAGTAAAACCTAATACATTTCTTCAAGGAAGTATCATCCACTAAGTTCAGAAAAATCACAATAAAAGTACACAAATAATAAAAGCACAGCAATCCATATAAAGTTTCAGTAAACATTTGTCTAAATGAACCAGCGTCCCTGTAGAAGTACTAATAATGGAACACAGAATTTCAAAGAGGGGTGAAAAAGTGTTTCTAGCTGTACTTGTCCCTAAAGGCTTTAGGAAAATTAGGCAGTTGTAAAGGCTGGGTAAGATGTTGGCAGGCTCATATAAAGGAAGGTGGAAAGGGAGAACATGTCTGGTACACAGAACAGCATTAACCATGGCACAGGGCTGGGAAAATGGAACAGATACCAAAAAACCTGCTTAGAGTTCACTTCCTTTATAGCACAAGAAACACAGGAGACACAGTGGAGCAAAAGAAAAAAGGGATAGCCCTGTTTTAAGGGAGAATACTTTGGACTAAGGCGCATGTGTTTAATGACAGAAATGCACTGAAGTTTTTATTGGAATTTTTAAAACAGAAAATGACATCATGGCTACCCAAGTTAAAAAATATCAATTCTGTGGAAGTCACATGCAAGATTAATGACAGGGAGAGACACCAGGGCCCATCAGATGTCCAGGTTGGATATCCAGGACATGTAGCACAGAATCTTTAGAAAAGTGACTAGGTTGTGAGGGCAAACAGGATGAAAAAGGGCCAGAACAATTTTTGAGCTTCAATTCTACAAAGCTGTCACATAGGGTAGTTTGCAGAATGGGTAAAAAGGGCGAAAGCGAAAACAATACAGTGCTTGTTCTCATTTGGCTCACAATTGACACATAAAGGAAAATGCTCTCCAGATACCCAGTGAAAGATTTTGGCAGGCAGTGGAAAATGTAGCTTTTGGATTCAGGAGGTCAGCAGGTCTAAAGGACAATTTCTGTGTGGGATTTACAGGGAGGTCGGCAAGCGTTGACTAAGGAGCAGAATGGAGGATCTGGGTAAGCTGGGGAACATGTGGAGTGAGCGTGACCTCCAAGTTTACAGGACATATCTAAGAACAGGAGAAGAGATGAGAGACTTTGGGAATTACACCTGTATGAGAATTAGCAGAATGCTCAAGTAGATGAGGGAGAAAATCACAGAGAAGGAAAATCTCAATAATGCAATGAATTGGAATCATTTAAAAATCACTAGGGCAATTCCTTACTGGCAAGCTCGGTCATTTTCTAGAAATGATATAATATGATGCTACAACCTTTACTTCTAGCTTCTCATCTATAAATAACCTTGAGAAGCTTAAAAATGAAAATGAAAATAAAGTTCATCTTCTACCTTAAAGGAAAATACCTGTGTTCAAGTGAAGCAGACTCTTGCTTTGACCCTTATTACGTGGAAGACATGTGTCCTCTTGTGCACTAAACAGGTGTGGCTTCAGCAAGATTTCCTTCCTTCCTTCCTTCCTTCCTTTCTTCCTTTCTTTCTTTCTTTCTCTTCTTTTCTTTTCTTCTTTCTTTCTTTCTTTCTTTTTTTTCTTTCTTTCCTTCCTTCCTTCCTTCCTTCCTTTCTTT
>NW_022437051.1:663633-682005 GCF_009761245.1 Sapajus apella
TCTTTCTTTCTTTCTTTCTTTCTTTCTTTCTTTCTTTCTTTTTTTAACAATGTAAAGAGGTTTTGGTTTTTTTAAATTGTGTATATGTCACATTAGGCAAAATTATTTAAAGTCAATCAATTTTTATTCGAGGAATTCCATGTTGTGATTTCTTCCACTGTCCATCAAGGCCACTTTAGCTCCTGTAAAGAACTGGTGTCAAAGTTTATCTTCAAAAGATTTATCTTCAAGTTAACTTTTTTTTATGAAATTGATGCTTATTTTAATCCAGTTGTCCTGTCAACCCATAATTCTTTTATTTTGGTTTCTTTCATCTCCTTTTTCTATGGGTATACTGATGAAAAATTCAAAATACACCCATGGAAAAACCAAGAATCTTTGAGGTCTAATTTTTTCAACCAGTTTACTTTAGGGTCATTTTTAGTGTAGATGGATCTGCCTGGTTCTCAGTTTGACACCCTAAGAGACCATCACACTCAAGAATAGTACAGATGTGCGGGATATGGTAATACCTTTAACTCCAGACATTATGTTCTCAAGATAAAAGCTTTTAAAACAAAATGCCATCTTATGTATCAAGTCAATATGAAATTGAAATATAAAATAAATGCAGATGAGGATTTCCCACATGTTCCATCCTTTTCAGCTATCTCTTCTATAGTTCTAGAATCAACCTTTTTAAATTAAAAGTCAGGGTATATCTTTGTTGCCCCGATTAGAGTACAGTAGTACTATCAAAACTGTGCAGCCACCAACTCCTGGGCTCAGTCCTCCTGCCTTAGCTTTCCTTTCCTTTCCTGAGAGGCTGCAACTATAAGCACAAGCCCTTATATCCAGCTAATTTAAAAATTTTTATGGAGATAAGGTGTTACTTTCTTGCCCAGGCTGGTCTTGAACTCCCGGCTTCAGTCAATCCTCCCACCTCAGTCTCCCAAAGTGTGGGGATTGCAAGCATCAGCCACTGAGTCTGGCCTGGAATCAACCTCTGTGGTTATCAGTACTCCTATCAGTTAACTGTCTCAGGTATCATAATATTCCTTCTTATACATATCAAAAATCATGCTGAACAATGCATTCTGGCTTGCAAAAAAGGATTTGTTTTTTGCACCTATCCATAAGTCTTTGTCCACACGTTAAACTAAAACATACTTAAGTACAGTCATCAGGGTTTTCTGGACCTCTAAACTCCAAACATCATCTTTGCCTGTGTGACCAAGAAAATTCTAGCTGGACTGTTTAGCAGCTACAGAGAATGACAACCAGCAAAGCAACTCAAAAGATAAAAAGGAATGCTGGAATTGACTCCTATTAATTACTCCTGTTACCCAATGGCAGTCAGTGATTGTTTACTCCTGTTTCTCAGTTTTTCACATGCTTTCTGATTATAATAAATTTGTGAATCAGCACGGGAAGAATGTAGTATGAGGAACTTAGGTATTCCTGTGATTGTTGCGGAAAATAAAAGAACTGATAAGTGGAAGAAAATTAGTCTGTGTAATGGATTTTGTGGCCTTTGAAATTATTCTTAAAATTCATAATGTGTTTTGTTTCTTTCATTTTATTTTTCTAAAGATTTACTCATTAAATATTTAATCAAATTAAATAACTAATATACTAAATAGCATATAGGCTGTGTAGAATGCTCTGGAAAAAAGAAAAACAAAGATAAAGAATGCATGAACTCTGCCCTCAGGGTGCTTCTGGTCTCCTAAGAACGACATATACAAGAATAACTATATGCAAAGTAAAATATTGTCAAGAGCAACTTTCATTTCTTACAGAGTAACTGATATCATCGAATGACCTTTCCACCATAAACAACTATAAAAATGAAACACAAGCACTATAGGGCTGTGATACTTAAAAGAACGAAAACACATACAGTGAGTTTCCTTATGGCTCTAGCTTTTTGCCTGGAGGCACTTTCTAGAAATGATGCTGAGATGTGCTGGCCAAGCAGAGAAAAGTGATCTCACTGAGATGTGTAGTCAGAAATTAAGAGTTCAAGGTTGCCAGGCAGTCTGCATGTACAGGAAAAGGAAAAGCACAGGAAGAAGTGGTGGTGAGAAGCAGCCATGGAAATGTACATAGTTTTCTCCTTAAGTTCTTGGAGGAATACAAAGCAGCGCACAGAGACCTCACTGAAAAACCAGGCATTTATCTGAGACCTCAGAGTGCAGTAGAAGTGAACCTACTTTAGACCTGTAAGACTGACTTTACATTCACCTTTACAAAGCTTTTACAGACCATTGGAAAATGAAGCAAAACTGTTAGTAAACTGTCTACTCATAAAAAAACTGTCACTCATAAAAAAAATTTTGGCTTTTGATAAAGTGATAATTCACAATATCCACCATAATTCTCATTTTAATAACCAGATATAAAAAATTGTGACCAATTACTAATAAATTTTCAAAGTCATTAATTATAGACCCAGAGAAGACAAAGGTGTTGGAATTAGCAGACAAATATAAAGGAAATACTTAGCATAATGAGTGAACAGATGGGGAATCTCAGTACAAAAATGGTAATTGTAACAAATGTTTCCATGGAAATTCCAGAACTTAAAACCTAAAATATCTAAAATTAGTTAATCACTTAACTAATTAGTAAATTGGATACTGTGGCAACTATCAGAAAATCTGAGGAAATTGCAGTAAGAAATAATAAAAATGAAGCACATATAATAAAAATGAAGCCCATATAATAAAAATGCTGAAATGTTAAATAATGACAGTTTTAAAGATAGTGTGGCAATATCAAATGCTCTCACATACATGTAATTGGAATCCTAGGAAGAAAGGAGAAAGAAATTGGGATAGAAAACATATATGAAGAAATAGCCCCAAAGTTTCCAAATTTGCTGAAAATAACTCTTAGATCCTAAGCATTTGATAAATTACAAGAAGATTAAACATATATACAACAACAACAAAAAACAAAAAAGAACTATCATGGACATATCTCTGAAAAAAAAACAAGAAGCAAATTTTTTTTTTTTCTTTTTTGTGAGACAGAATCTTACTCTGTCACCCAGGCTGGAGTTCAGTGGCACAATCTTGGGTCACTGCAGCCTCCACCTACTGAATTCAAGTGATTCTTGTGCCTCAGCCTTCCAAGCAGATGAGATTACAGGCATGATCCACCATGCCCAGCCAAATTTTTTTTTTTTTTGTATTTTTAGTAGAACTGGGCTTTTGCCATTTTGGCCAGGCTGCTCTCAAACGATCTGTCCATCTCAGCCTCCCAAAATGCTGGGATTAGAGACCTGAACCACTGCTCCTGGTCTGAGAAAACCTTAAAAAGCAACAAAACACTAAGTACAGTACACCACAAATAGAAGGAAAACGTAAGTAAGAAATATTGTATGTCTTACAAAAAAGACAATGCAAGCCAGAAGATATTGAAATTCTATCTGAAAAGTACTGAAAGAAAAGATAACATGTCAATCTAGAATTCTATAACCAGTGAACATCTTTAAAAAATAATGTTGAAATAAAGACATTTTAAAATAAACAAAAGAGGATTTCAGCACCACAAACTTGCACTGAAATAAATGTCAAATAAGGTTCTACAGACTAAGGGAAAAAAATGTCGAATGGAAATTTGGATTACACTTCAAAATAAAAGCCATGGAAGTAGGAAATACACTGGCAAAAATAAAGATTTTTTTAACTTGTTTTAAAAAATTGAAACTCAAAACAAAACAATGGCAATATATGGTAAGGTATATGCAAAATGAAATAAAATATATGACAACAGAGAATAAAGGATGAGGAGCAGTGAAAGTATGTTGTTATAGATCTTTCACCTAATCTATGAAGTGGTATGTAATGTTACTCTTTTGACAGAGATTGTGATATGGTCTCGGTTTGCATGCTGCATACCATAGACCCACCTCTAAAACTAAATCAAAAGTGTATTGTTAATGAGACAATAATCAAGGTAAAACAGAATGCACACACACACACACACACACACACACACACACACACACACACCCCACTTATTAATCCAAAAGAAGCAAGGAAAAAAGCAAAGGAAAGCAAAGAACAGATGGGCCAAAGAGTAGGAGAAATGACAGGATGTATACCCTTTACATCAATAGTTGCTTTAAATGCAAATGGATGAAACACTCCAATTTAAAGTTTAAATTGTCTGTCTAGAAAACAGACATACAAGATTCACTGTACGCTTTCAACAGGAGATTTCTTTTAAATATAGGAACACAACTAGGTTAAAAGCACAATGTTGGGAAAAGATGTATCATGCAAATGTTAATCATGAAACAGCTGGAGTTGGTAGACAGTGGATGCTTCAAAGCATGGAGTATCAACTGAGATAAAGGACATTGCATTATCATAGAAAGTTCAATTCTCCAAGGAGACATATATGCCCACCTTGTAAAAGAAACTCAAGATACATAAAACAAAAACTGAGCTAATTAAAGGATAAAAAAACAAATCTGCAATTATGTTTGGAAATATTAACCCTTCTGTTTCAATTATTAATAGAAGCAGTAAACCAAAAGTAAAATACAAAATAGTAAGGATAGAGAAGATCTGATCAACACTCAAATGTACTTGACCTAATGTACATTTGTATAACAGTTCATCAACCAGCAGCAGAATACACATGCTCTTCAGGTACACACGGAATATTTCAAAAGATGCAGCACATGATGACACATAAGCTAAGTCTCATTAAGACTACTGACATGACACAGAGTGTATTTTCCAAATGCAACAGAAGTAAAGCAGAAACTAAAAGCAGAAAAATATCTGTAGATTCCCCCAGATATGTGAAACTCAAAAATCACATTTCTAAGCAAACCAGAGGGCAAAGAGGAGATCATAGGGGAAATTAGAAATGTATTTAAACCAATGAAAATGAAGACATAGCCTACCAAAATGTGTGAGATTCATTCTTACCCTCTCCAAGACTGCCAAATTAAGAAATGCTATCACAGCAATAATCCAAACCAGCATGCTGTTAGGAAAATATCATCTAAAGATAAAGCCAAGGGCATTGTAAAATATTTTGTCAAGACTTCAAAAACTGTCAAGGAGCTACCTCAAAGAGAAAAGAAAATTCCTGTAAGGTTCTGATACATATGTCTCAAATATATTCTTTATTACACATTGGCACATCTAATGATCTTAAGGACATTGTCCCATAGCTGTTTTATAGGAAGCCCTATATAAAAAATGGCTAGTATTAAGATGGATGGGAAGGGCTTTTATGTAAAGGAATCAAGTACAATGAGATTCACAAGAATCCTACAAGATTTTTAAGAGAGCAGTACTAGCAAAGCTGCTACCAGTTTTGAAAGGAAAAAGACAGGATAAAATAAAAAAAGATTGCCTGGTGTGATGGCTCACACCTGTAATCCCAGCCCTTTGGGAGGCTGAGGTGGGTGCATCATGAGGTCAGTAGTTCAAGACCAGCCTGACAAATATGGTGAAACCCCATCTCTACTAAAAATATAAAAATTAGCTGGGCATCATGGTGCATGCCTGTAGTCCCAGCTACTGGGGAGGCTGAGGTAGGAAAATTGCTTAAACCCAGTAGGTGGAGGGTGCTGTGAGCCAAGATCATGCCACTGCACTCCAGCCTGGGTGACAGAACAAGACTCCATCTCAAAAACAACAAAAAAAAGAAAGTGTTTATGAGATCCTCAGAAAACTACTTAGCTATAAACATCAGCTAGATGACACACAGGAAGGAACCAAGAATCCAGAGGGCAGATCTGAGAGCAATAGGGACTTTTTCTAACTAAGCTCTATCCAAGGAACTGCCAGCATGTGCCTGCATACCTTTCAGAATTGCTATGGACCAATGAGTTTGAAGTGTCTCTTGGTTCCTTCCTCTTCAAATAGGACACCTACACTGGTTATGCTCTGCTAATCTTACACTTGTACATTGAGTTCCTGATAATCAGGTAATGTTTTTAGCTCATAAATCTTTTGATTGGAGAAGCTGTATTTGTGGAAACTCACCTGCAAGGCCTTATCTGCACCCGGACATTATTTTAGATAATGAAATCCCCAAATGTGAACTTGATAAATTGGTAATCATCAATATTGAAACTTGCACTTATCAAAAATCACTGCTTAGAGCAGGTGTTGCCAGTCCTTAAATTGGAAGAAAGCATTTACAATAAACACATATGACAAATAATTTGTATCTGGAATATATAAAGAACTCCCATAATCCAATAAAACAAGGGCAAATAACAAAATTTAAAAATTAGATCAAAGTTTTAGACAGATACTTTACTAAAGAATATGAATTATCAATTTGTTCATGAAAATAGCTCAACATCTTCTGTCATCAGGGAAATGAACATTGTAACTGTGGTAACTTATCTTCCCACCAGATGGCTAAATTTAAAAGGACTGACACCAACCATTAAAGAGGTAGACAACTGGAACTCTCATACATTACTCATTGGAATATGAAAGATGTTAACCACTTTGGCAAATAATCGGGCAGATTCATCCATGAGAATACCTTTGGCAGCATTTATCCATGAGAAAAGAAAATATATGTTCATAAAAAGGTTGTTCATAATAGCTTTCTTATCATAGCAAAAAAACTGACAACAATAAATTGTCATCCATGAATAAACAAATTGTGTTGTACTCATCCAATGAAATACAACTAAGCATAAAAAAATCAATCAATCATTTGATTGATAACTGACAAAACATGGTTGATGCTCAAATATAGTTTAAGTGAAAGAAATTTCAATACTAAAGAAGATACTATAACACCGAATTATTACTTTTACATGAAGTTGTAGAAATAGCAAAAGTAATCTGTAGTCAAAGACATCAGAACAGTAGTTACATTTGGCGAGGAGTGGTAGTGGGGATTGACTATCCAAGGGCCACAGGAAATTTTCTGAAATAACGTACATACTTTGTATCTCTATTTCAGGTATAATCATTTCTTAGCACACATTAGGCTACATTATTGAGAACTGTACATTTTTCTATATATAAAGTTTTTCTCAAGTAAAAACATTAAAAAGGAAACAAAGTGGTCAAGAATTTAGCACACAAAGTGTTAAGATAGTCATGGGGAACAAAAAGATTATGTGTATTCTGTGAAGCAGGTATTATGGATGTCTTAGAGAAGGTAACATTTCTTCTGCCCCTTAAAAATGATAAGGGATTCTGGAATAAGAGTAAGCAAAAGTATAATTAAAGAAGTATGTGGGATATTCAATGAGCAGCAATTAATTTCTTTTAGCTAACGAGTAAAAGGAATGATGAAGCCAGATAGATGAGGAATTTGAAGCAAAGAGGAATGTTGGATTTTATTCTATAGATAAGTGAGGCACACAAATGATTTTCCGCAAGTGAGTGAAATGATCAGAACTATGGTTTTGAAGGGATGACACAAATGACAATGCGAATGAATAAGAGGAAGAGAAGCAACTGTGAGGCTCTTGAGATATTCCATCTAGATAAAATGAATAGAGCTGTTGTAGTAAAACAAAGGAGGAATCAAACATTCTGGGTGTAAAATCAGAAAAACTCAGCACATGTTGGACCAAAATAGCAAAGAAAAAGTAACGCTAAATAATGATGTAAGTTTTCAAGTTGTAATTGCCCAGTAGAGTGTTGACAACATAAAATTTCTTGGGTCCATTTCTGAATTTGCCATTGGTACCACATTGCTAAATAATATTTCTTTTTAGTGTAGTAATGGTTTAATTTTTGTCATGCTTGAAACAGGCTGAAAGAGTGTCTGGAGCTTTAATGAAGACCAGTTATATGTTTAGGCAGAGGTTCTCTTGGTTTCCTTATAAGAAAGAAACTGTCTAGATTTCCACAATCCGCTTCCACCACAGCCAAATATGCCTTCTATGCTACATTCATTCCTTTTCATTAATACTTTGCTTCCATTAGGAATGAAAATACCTCCTAGAAGGTGTCGCATACACATCCATTACTATTTTAGTCTGAATCAGTGTCTTGAAAAATAACAGCGGTCATCTGTAAGGCCACAGAGCCATGAGGTAGAGATCAGGTAAGTTTCAAAGAAACAGGGGAAAAAAAGAATCACCTTAAAGATCCTGAAGTAAGAAGTTTGGGAAGCTGGATGAAGTGGTGTCTTGAGGACGCAGGCTCTCTGAATCAAATGCAACAAAGAGAAGAGAGGAAAAAGCAAAGGGAGGCAAGGATGTGAGAAAGTAATTTCTACACATTTCATAACTGTAAGAGCAAATAGTGACACAAAGCAAACAGTGAAATCTCCAGTAGCTGTAGCATAGGTGAGCACATTGTCAGTCATGATGAAAGAGGATGAAAAATTGTCTTTGTTCAGGCTGTGGTAACAAAGTACCTTAGACCGGGTAATTTATAAACGTTAGAATGATTCTGGAGGCTGGGAAGTCCAAGATCAAGACACCAGCAGATTTGGTGTCTGATGAGGACCCTTCCCTCATAGATGGTGCTTTCCATGTGTCCTCACATGGTAGTAGAGGCAAGGCCTCTTCACAAGGACATTAATCCCATTCACAAGGATGGTGTCCTCATGACCTAATCAACCCCCAAAGGCCCCACCTTCTAATATTATCACCTTGGTGATTAGGCTTTAACATACAAATTTTGGGGAAACAGTCAGACAAGGAGTTGCCTCTGTGCCAGCACCATCACTTCCATTCAGGTCAGCTGTGAAAGACAGGGCTCCATATGTGTAGTAATCACTGGCATCTTCATGTGTCTTCCTCTCCCATCAATGACTATCAAAACCAACCTTGACACTCAGGTACAGAAAAACTAGTAACCCCTGAAAATGTTACTTACTTTCTGTATAAAGTACAGTAGTGTAGCTCAATCAATGGCTTTCACCTTTTTGGCCCGAAGTAAAAGATGGATTTTACAATATGTCCTGATAAGCACAGGTATGTAACACAGAGACACAACTGATACAGAGTTCTATTCAATTCTGCTCGATTTCATCCCATCTCCTCTTATTCCACCCATTCCACATACTTTACTCCACTCTACTCCATTTCATTCCATTCTAATGTGTTCTACTTTACTTCATTAAAAAATTCTGGTGTCAACCTATGCATTGATGTCATGACTCACTAAAAGATTGAGACTGACAATTTAAAAAGCACAAAAATGTTGTGTCAGAATTCAGGCTCTGTGTGCAGGTGTGAGTGCCCCATGTGTGCCCATATTTAGCATGTAAAAGTACCCCTTACTCTGTACCCCAGACATGCACATTTTGCTATCCTCAGTCCTATCATATGTCATACCCTTTTTATAACTAATAGGATGAATCACTCCTTTACTCTTTTGGAAAAATCAATTGCTACTATAACACGCAGTACTCACACAGTTTTAAGCAATTATTATACTAATATACAACCAAAGAGGAATAAAGAGAAATACTTTATGATAAAAAGCATGTATTTAATGCCCAGGCACAACCATACCAAAAGGTGTTTCAATTTTGTTTGTTTGTTTGTTGTGTTGTGTTTTTTTGAGAACAGGATCTTGGTATATTGCTCAGGCAGATCTGGACCTCCTGGGCTCAAGTGATCCTCCCACCTCTGCCTCCCTAAGTGCTGAGATTACAGGTGTGAGCTACTGTTCCCAGCCACACTAGAAGATGTCATAAAGTGATCCCATTCACACCCATGCATACAGTCACCATGAAAATTGACCACTCCAAACTGAGATGACTATAGGGGTGTTCTGTTGGAGGCTCATGTGCTGCCGTTGTGATGTCAACAGCGACCTGATTTTTCAAAATGCTGAGCAACTCTTAGTAAAGTTCCGATCGAAACAAATCTGTATTCATGTCTATCTTCACTCAAGTAAGCTTTGCATCATTCATAAATTTATTATATATTAAAACCCTGCAAATGTTATTTGTATTTATATATAAAATAGATTTAGGTTTTAGGTTCAGAAAATTAAGTAACTGTTTACATGAGTATCCAGAAAGACTATAAAGTTGCGTGGGACTTTCTTATTCATTGCAGAATATTTAACATCCTTGATCTCTATTCTCAAAATGCATCCTCTCCTAATCTGTGTGAAAATCAAAACTGTCTTATAATTTTCTAACTGAATCACCTCTTTTGAAAACACAATTTCAGTGTAAGGCAGCCCTGCTATTTACTAATGGTTTGGCTTTGGGTAAGCTGTTCAACCTAAGTCCCAAATGTCCTCATCAATAAAAGTGAGATAATGTAAAGAAGTATTCGACAGTGTTTTATTGAAGATAAAGTTAAGTCTGATATAATAGCACAGTGCCCAGGATTACAGTGAGGACTGCAATAGTTGTGTGTAATCTTAATAATTTTTATTTTAGAGGGTCTCTACATTACTGCTATAATAAAAATGATAATAATAATTGAACTTAAAAATGTACTTATGCTATGGCATACAGTTTTCCTTCTAGTAAGGAAATAATCAAATAGTGTACAAAGATTTTTACACAAATGCATTTGCTACAGCATTATTTAAAACAAGAGGAAATGTAAAATACTCCAAAATGTTCAACAATAGAAGTTGTTCAAATATATAATGAAAATATAACATGATTGAACATTAAAACCCATAAGAACATCTTGGAAAAATGTGTAAAGATAATACCTAGATAAGTACAAATTACAAAATAGCATATACAGATTAATTCAAGATTTATTAAATACATATAATATATGCATACACAAGTATTTATAAATGTCTAGAAAAAGATAGGCCAACCTGTTAATAATGTTTTTCCATGAATGATTATATGATAGGCCATATTTTATATGACTGTCATCATATTTTATATGACTGTCATCATTCAATTGGTCTATGAGAAGTCTGAATTAACTTTTCGACAGGAAATGATGCTTGTATGGACATACATCTATATATCTCTGCTTTTGTTGTTTTAACAGAAAGCAAACAGAAAACGATCTTGCCTTTTTTAGTAGCATTGCTGCTAAAACACCAGGGGTCCTGTCTAGGTCCTGCCCCTCACAGCTCAGAAAGTCAATGACAGAGACTCCAAGTATTGCCAAGGAATAAGGTTTTAACTGGGTTGCTCAGCCAAGGAGATGGAACCTTAGTCCCACATCCATCTCCTGACTGACTAAAATCAGGGGTTTATATTGCAGGCGAGAAACATAACAATGTGTAATAAAACAGGAACTTGGAGGGGCAAGGAAGACATCATGGTGAATCAGGAGTCCAGCATCCAGTGCCGTGATCTGGTTTCAGTTCTTTAATACTTCGTGTGAGAGGCCTGAAGGTGGCTTCCTGAGGAAGGAATTCAGATAAAACAAATATAAGTTTCAAGCTTTTTAAGATCAGAAGAGTCAATTTCTATGTTTATCAAAAAGAACATTCTATGGGGCAACTGGGTCAGTTTCAGTATTACCATCCGGGTAAACAAAAATGATTACTCTTAAAGCAAAACTGCAAGTCACTCAACAGATGAAAGATTTTGACCAGTTTGGCAATGAGTGCGGTGGGTGAGAAAAAGCATGGGTTGATTACTGCCATGCTTTTGGGTAATCATCCAGACTATTGATGCATCAAACCACATCCTAGGAAGCGTGCAGAGCACGTTCTTTATTCACTAAGCAAATCCCTAGCCCTTCTGGAGGTGCTGCAGGGAGCACTGGTCAGATTCTTTCTGGTGTTCAGCTGCTGGTCTTCACGACATGTCACATATTACAAAAGTCCATGTCATAAAATCCTCTGGGATACCAGGACGAGGAACTGACAAAGAGAAGAAAACATTGCAAAATGCAACAGCAGCAATAATAACTTTGAATTTGCTTGCCTCTTCGTTTTTTAAAAGTATGTATACAAACATGCACAAAAATAACATCACAAAATGCTGGTGAGAACCAACATTTGAAGTTTACATGCTTACAGAGCTTGGTGAAAGCTGAGCCTAGAAATTGATGATACATGAAGAAAGAGAATACACAATTGCTTAAGAGCCATTTTCAGCCACATTTTTGGAAGGTTTTAAGTTTTCCTTTATGAGCAGTCATACCAGAACTGTGTTTTCTTTCCTAAGTCAACTCTTATTCACTTTGGTCTCTAAGCCCCTGAGGTGCACACCTGAAGATGGGGAAGGAGCTTTAAATAAGCCAAGATTTCATGAATATAAAAATTGAATCTAGGCTACTTCTAAATATAATGTATTACTTTGCAATACATAAATTAATTTATTTTAAAAAATCAATTTAAAGTCATAAAAGCGGAGCTTTTGAGTCACTTGTGTGATGTAACAAAATATATAATTAGAGGGTGGCTTCCAATACTATTCACTTCAGCTAATTTTGCCAATTAACATAAATGCACAATTATAGGTCAATAATGTGGGTTCTTTTAATTCTTGTGGAACAAAAGTCCTGTGTACCTCTCCTGTTCTAGAAGAAATGCTTGTTTTGTGGTAACTCCATGTTTCTGGTTTACCTTTTTAACTAATAAGGAAGTTAATTTCTTTTTTTAGTTACTCATTTCCTCTTACATAATGCAGTTCTGCAGTTTAAATGCTAATTGGCCATTTTGGCTGAGGAATTCCTACTTAAAAGGTTTGCCATTTAATCCCAAAGTGTCTTTTGATTTCTCGAGAATGATTAAATGGAAATTCAGCCCTGGTTCAGTATCGTAGAAGCCCATGTGTGCTCCCCTGTTGAATTTCCATGGTTCAAGCATCCTGCTGGGAAAGTCAGGCAGAGATTTTATTGAATTGGGCCCTCCGTATTCAGACTCAAAATAACCTCCAGCACGCTGATAAAAATAATGACCCTTTTGCAGTTGTAAAACTTGAAACTATTCCTTGAATGTTAACTAATACTAAAAAGCTGTTTCCGCAAATGAAATGGGGGTATTGGAGCCAGGAAATTGCTCTGGATGAAGACCTAGAGATGACAGCCCACTTTCTCTTTCAGTAATTACAGAATTGCGAACTTTTCATCAAAGCGGGCGAAGCCATCACTCCACATTTCATTAGCAGAAGGCTGCATAGAGATGATGATGACCCTGGCGGTGTGTTGGGATTTAGTCACCTCTGCCTACAGAATTCACCAAAAATGACCTTCTCAGTCCCCAGTGCTAATGGCTTCAACAATAACATTTTGTAGCTGATGGGAAAAAAAGGTACAAACTCAAATAAATGTTAGGAAATGCAGATAACTCGGAGTATTTGACATCTGTTTCCCAAAGCCCTTAACACTATAAACACTTTCAGGTAAAACGACTCAGCCCTCCCATCTTGCTTTCCTCACGAGCCGGGAAGCCTTTTACTCACAGCCCCTTTAATGGGCAATGGGAAATAGCCCTATTAGCTAAGTTTATTTATGCTGACACAAAGAAAACCATGAAAAAAAAATCCAAGTTCTAAACTGTAATTTATTCCTGATAAGTAGTAAATCAGCGGGATTCCACTGCCCAAGCAGGGAGGGACTTACCGTTAAACAAGAACGAAACATAATGAGCTTCATAAATGTTCACAGTCTTACGGAGCTGTTATTTATACCTGAGCTCATTCAGCAAACTCTCCTGCTGGTCTGGCCATGATAACCAGGCGTATCCCAGACACTATAAGATACATAAGAAAAATGGTGAATGAATTCTAGAGTTGAGTTCAAGAAAAGTTTTTGTTCTCAATTATGTTTTCCTCTTCCAAGCTTTTCTGAACACCTATGTCAGGTTTTCAAATCGAAGTCCTCTGCCCCTGTTGTTTTTGGTAAAGGTAACAATTGTCTAGACTGTATTACATGAGATGTAGATAAACACATTTTGACAATTTTTCTCCAACTAAAACAGAAAAGAGTTGACTCTATAAAAGATGAAGTAGAATATTTACAGTGTAAAATCATACTTTGCTTATGCCTAAGTAAATGATAGTCTGATAGAGTGTACACATCAAATATGTGAATGAGTGCATTTCTATGTTCAAGCAGAGAGTGTGACAAAAAATTGGGCTATTGAAATGATCACAAAGAAGCCTGATGGGTTAAGAGAAAGAAGGCCTGAATTTTCATCTCAGATTCTCTATTTACCAGCTATGTAAACTGCATTAACTAGCATAACCTCAGTCCTATAAGTTTCATCAGAAAGCAAAGGAACATAAAAAAAATGAATATGAACGTGCAGGAGTGGATGGAGGTAGGGGAAATTCTAGAACATAAAAGCACCGTTCGGTTAGGGTGGAGCTAAAAGAGAGATGGCAGTGGGGTGGCCTGGTGACCTGGTGGCAGCATGAGTATCTGGAACACCTTGGGATGTCACGCCTTAAACAAAGAAAAGAAATGACAAATATTAGCTTCTACCATGTGTGGGGTGTGTGTGTGTGTGTGTGTGTGTGTGTGTGTGTGTGTGTGCAAGAGGTGACCTTGGATGGGCTGGAACATTTCCCTGAGGGTGTAGTTTTAGGCTTGCTGGTATGTAATCACTGCCATCTGCTTCTAGCCCCACAAGCTGCTCAGCATGTGGAAATACACCTGCTTTTGAATTGCACTGATGTTTTCTAGTAGACTTGGCCTTTTGTTTTCAGCAAGGAAGAGAGAGAGAACAAGACCATTGTTTTCTTACTTAATTCTAAGTCCTGCTGCTGAGGCTTTTTCTGTAGCTCAGCTTTGTCTATAAATTCTCAAGCAAGCCAAATACACGCTATCAATTTTGTGTAGCCCTAGCTAAGGCACTAAAAGGAAAGTAAAAGTAAGGATAAAAAAAGGGAGAAAGGTCAGAAAAAGGACCCTGGGGCATATTTTATTACACCAAGAGTGTACCTGATACATGTTATAAAGATGCCGGTCTCACAGATCAAATCCTGGGAACAGGGTCAGGGGCTCAATTCAGGTATTCAAGATGGGGCACTCTTATGAGCTCTCTTTAAATAAAATGCAGATTTGATTGCTTTGGGGAAAAAAATGCCCAGAAATTTAGTGAGGATGGTAGTGTTGTTACCTCTTTAAGTTTTCTCTCTGTGTCGAAGAGTTTGCTGTTTATAAGTGGGACTTCAATATCCTGAGTCTGTGTTGAGACATACTCACTTGGAAAAGCCATTTTTAACCAGAGAGGGATTTTAAGGACTAGCAGAAATGGATTCCAAAACAAAGGGGCTACTCCCTATGAATAAGACAGCTTTGGTTCTCTTCTTCTGTGTCCCGCGTTGTTTCCAAAATACTCTTGGCTTCCCTGCTGGGAAACTTGTGCCTGTCAGTGAATCTCTTTATGTTGATTTGCATGTCTAAGTAGGGACATCACAATCTGTATGGCCTCATTAAAAGCCTTTTCTTAATTTACCTAAAGTGTGCATTCATTCCATTTCTCAAATGAAACTATCAACTCAAAGGAATACATCAAATTATAAGAACACATTATATAAGGAATCTCTTAAAATACATGCCTTAAATATATTTACCTTCCCGGGAAGGGACTGAAAACATGGTTATTCCCATAACTCCCTCTTGTTCTTTCCCTCTTCCCTTCCCTTTGCTTTAGAAAGCAATTAATTTTAGATCACGTACTCATTTCTATGCATAACTTGAGAACTTTGAAAGGTATGGTCCAAGTTTTATAAAAATTGCATGGGGCCGGGCACGATGGCTCAGGCCTGTAATCCCAGCACTTTAGGAGACCGAGGCGGGTGGATCATGAGATCAAGATATCGAGACCATCCAGGCCAATATGGTGAAACCCTGTCTCTACTAAAAATACAAAAAATGAGCTGGGCATGGTGGTGCATGCCTGTAGTTCCAGCTACTTGGGAGGCTGAGGCAGGAGAATTGCTTGAACCCGGGAGGCGGAGGTTGCAGTGAGCCGAGATCGCACCATTGCACTCCAGCCTGGTGGCTGGTGACAGAGTGAGACTCTGTCTCAAAAAATAAAAATAAAAAAATAAATTGCATGGACTTTATCTTGCACTAGAAGAATTATCACCATCTATTTAAGAATCAGGCATTTATTGAAAGTGCAGTTTTGTGAAAAACACGTTTTACCTGCCTTTGTCCACTAGCAGGAATAAAGTCTGTGAAACTATAAAACACACACTTGGGACAACTTTTTTGTCGAACGCAAACCTGACAAAAACCTCACACAAACACAAAAATTGTAGTTTTAAATAAGAGAGGTTCCTTCTATAAAAGCAAAAACTGTTTATTTCTATTACAGTAAGAAAATAGGCAAAAGCCGAAAAGAAACTCCAGGATGCTTGAATCTCCACTGCAGGAGAGATTCTGCCCTCCCCCCAGCACAGGCTCCTGTGCCTCCCCACGCACGTGCACATCCTGCATTCCGGATGCAGGAGAGGAAAAGAAGTATGCATGCCCAGGCATCGAATAAGACGGAACCTCAGGAAAAAGCTAATAAGAGAAAAACATCCACCAGGGAAGAAGAAGAACAGATTTCTTAGCTACGGGTAGCAAGTAGCAGGGGAAACTGAAAAATACTCACATTCTTTTTTTAGAGTACTTACAAGATTTTATTTATAAAAGCAGGAAAGAAATACGTCCTCACTGTTGACTTTCGGTCATGACATGTAGACAAAAGGCTGAAATCCTGCAAAGGTACCAGATAATCCTTTTTGGACACCCAAATATACACTCAGACAGCACAAGTGCTAACACATGCTGTATAAAACATAAGTGTGAGCAAAACTGATGTTATGGCAGTTTAGGAAGGAATCCATATAATTTCTAAGATGCTTTGTCACTGTGTCTTCAGCTTGACTTTACTAGGGATTATGGCTGAATGTCCTGAAAGAGCACACCAAGCCTGTCTGCAGGAGTAGAACTTGAAAGTGATGATTTAATAGAACAGGATTAAATGCATCAGGAAAATCAGTTTTTGCACCATGCTATGACGTGCTTTAACTTGAAAATAGATTTTGGATAAAATGAAGCGCGCAAATCTTAAGTGTCCAGCTTAATGAATTATCACAAGGATATATTACCCAATAAGCCACTCTCCATGTCAGGAAAATAGAACTTCAGTTAAATCTCAAGAACTTCCCTTGTGTTATTTTCCAGTGACTATTGTCTCTTTCCAAATAGAGCTGACACTTTGACTTGTAAGACTATGTTGAATTTTTTTGAATTTTCTATTCATAGAATGATATGGTTTGAATTATTTGTAATTGACTTGTTTTACATATCATTATGTTTGTAAGATTCATTTAGATGATTTCACATATGTTAGTTCATTCATTCTTCCTGCTGATGATAATCCATCATCATCATTATGAAATCCAAAGCAATTTCTTAGTTCTACTATAGATGGTCATTTCAGTTATTTACAGTCTGCCTTTTACAACTATAGCTTCTGTAAACATTTGTATGTATTTCTTGATATTCTATTAGCTATACCCTGGGAGTAAAATTCTCTGGCCATAGGCTATGTGTATATTCAACTACAGCGAACAATGTCAGAGTCTTTTAAACTAAGTGATCCAATTTAGTCTCTAGCCAACAGTATTCTAGCCACACCAAAATATTTTACCAATTACTGAGCAAAGTGTGTGAAAATCTTCAACTGTGACTGCATATTTGCCTCTCTGTTTGTTTCTGAAAGTTCTGAGTTTACATATTTTGAGACTATATTATTAGGAGCATGCAAATGTAGTATTTTACATCTTCTTTTTGTTGATTAATTTAGTCTCATAAAAGTCCTTTTTGTAAATACTAATGTTTATTCTTTCAGGTATATTTTGTACTGTATTAGGATAGCCATGCCAGCTTCCTTTTCAGTTAACTTTTGCCAGATACATCTTTTTCCATCATTTTGTTTTCTACAACGGCTTTAAATGAACTCTTTACTGTGGTTTTTTATTGACTCTTTTTCTGTATTCCTTTTGCTCTCTTTCATGACCTTCTTTTAGATTTAGTTCTTTTGATTTTTCTAAACTTTCCCTCGCTAGCTTGGTCCTTACACATTCTCTTGCTAACATTTTAGTGGTTTCCTTAGGCATTACAATTTAAAGTCTTGACTTATGAGGCTTACAATAAGTCAACATTTAAGTACATCCCAAACAGTAAAAAATAACCTTATATCTCCTTAATTGTATTTGCCCTTTCAGAAATCTTGCGCTGTTGATATCACACATATGTATTCTCTCTGTTTTTAAAATAATATGGGAAATCATTTTCTTATACAGACAATATTTATTTAGATTTTCCCATATATTCACCCTTAATTTATTCCTTCATCCTTCCTGCATTCTCTTCCCTCCACCTAGACATATATCTCTGAAGAACTCTTAGCATTTCAAGATTACACTTTCACCGATCATTTCTATAGTTTGTTACTAGTATTTCTGTGTGCGTTTGGGATGCGAGTGTGTTTAAAATTTAATTTCTTTTTTTTTTTTTTTTTTTTTTTTTTT
>NW_022437051.1:682105-720610 GCF_009761245.1 Sapajus apella
CGCTCTTGTTCCGCAGACTGGAATGCAATGGCGCGATCTCGGCTCACCGCAACCTCCGCCTCCTGGGTTCAGGCAATTCTCCTGCCTCAGCCTCCTGAGTAGCTGGGATTACAGGCGTGTGCCACCATGCCCAGCTAATTTTTGTATTTTTAGTAGAGACGGGGTTTCACCATGTTGACCAGGATGGTCTCGATCTCTCGACCTCGTGATCCACCCACCTCGGCCTCCCAAAGTGCTGGGATTACAGGCGTGAGCCACCGCACCCGGCCATAAAATTTAATTTCTTTTAGTCCCTTAACAGATGTTTTATGGCTAAAAGAAATATGTGAAGAAATAATTTTTTGAAACTGGTGAAACACATTAATGTAAGTCGCAGATTTAAGAAGCACAAAGATCCTTAAGCAACATAAACACCAAAAAAAAAAAGAAGCATGTACATATATGTAGAGAGACACAGAGGACAGAAAGGAAGAGAGAGAGAGGGAGATTCACTTTAATGAGTTGTCTCATGTGTTGTGGCTCAGTGCGAAAGGTTAGCAAGTCTAAGTCAGATCTTCAGGGCAAGTCAGCAGGCTAAAGATCTAGGAAAGAGCTGATGTTGCAGCTTGAGTCTGGAGGCAGAATTTCTTCTTCCTCTGGGAACTTCAGTCTTTTTCTTTTATTGCCTTCAACTGATTGGATGATGCTACCACATTGTGGAAGGTAATCTGCTTTACTCGAAGTCTACTGATTTAACTGTTTATTGTATCTGAAAAATATCTTCCCTGCAATATCTAGACTGGTGGTATTTGGCCAAATATATTGGTATGATAGCCTAGCCAAACTGACACATAAAATTAACTGCCACATATGATATGGTTCAATTGTTCATAAATCAGGTCAGAGCTATAGTTAAGAGAAGATTTCCTACCTTCCCAATAAATTATTAGATTTTTCTAAAGTATTGCAATGGATACTTGCTAATGCTTATGGGTTTTTGTTTTTTAATTTATTTTAGTCTCAGGGGTATATGTTCAGGTCTGTAATCTAGGTAAATTGCATGTTACAGGAGTTTGGTGTACCAATTATTTTGTTACTTGACTAATAAGCATAGAACTGATAGATAGTTTTTAGATTCTTTCTCTCCTCCCACCCTTTACCCTCAAGTAGACCTAAGTATCCGTTGTTCTTTTCTTTGTGTTCATGTGTACTCAATGTTTAGCTTCCTTTTATCAGTGAGAACATGTATTATTCGGTTTTCTGTTGACTTGGAATAATGGTTCCCAGCTCCATGCATGCTACTGCAAAAAACATGATCTCATACTTTTTTATGGCCACATAGTATTCCATGGTGTATATAACCACATTTTATTAATCTAGTCCACCTTTGATGGGCATTTAGGTTGATTCCATGTCTTTGCTGTTGTGAATAGTGCCGTGAAGAACATACAAATGCATGTGTCTTTACGTTAGAACAATAAGAGATCCTTAAGGGAGTGCTCAATATGGAAACAAAAGATTACTACTGACCACCACAAAAATACACTTAGCTACATAGACCATTGACACTGTAAAGCAGCTAGACAATAAAATCTGCATAAGAACCAGCTACCAACATGATGACAGGATCAATCCACATATATCAATGCTAACCTTGAATGTAAATAAGCTAAATTCTCCAATTAAAAGGCATAGAATGGCAAGATAGATTAAAAAAAAAAAGCAAGAACAGAATGTATGCTGTCTTCTAGAGACCCATGTCATGTGCAATTACACCTACAGGCTCAAAGTAAAGAATGAAGAAAAATCTACCAAGCAAATGGAAAACAAAACAAAAAACAGGAGTTGCTATTCTAATTTCAGACAAAACAGACTTTAAACCAACAACAATCAAAAAAGATAAAGAACAGTATTACATATGGTAAAGGATTCAATTCAATAAGAATAGTTAACTATCCACAAAACTGGGTATAGAAGGAACATACTTTAACATAGTAAAAGCAATATATGACAGACTCACCAGTAATTTCATACTGAATGGGGAAAAACTAAAAGTTTTTTCTCTTAGATCTGGAACACAAGGATGTCCACTGTCACCATTGTTATTTAACATAGTACTCAAAGTCTAGCTAGAGCAATTAGACAAGAGGAGGGGATTAATGGAAAATATCTAATGATATGATTTAAAAATGGGAAAAAAAGTTTAAATAGACATTTCTCAAAAGATGATATACAAATGACAAACAGGCCTACAAAAAAGTGCTCTCCATCACTGACCATCAGAGGCATGCAAATGAAAACTGCATTGAGATATCACTTCATCACAGTTAAAATGGCTTTTATCCAAAAGTCAGGCAATGGTAAATGTTGGCAAGGATGTGGAGAAAAGGGAACCCTTGTACAATGTTGGGGGATTGCAAATTAGTACGAACACTATACAGAACAGTTTGGAGGTTCATCAAAACTCTAAAAATAGAGGTACTTTATGATTCAGTCATTGCATTTCTAGGTATATACCCAAAACAAAAGAAATCAGTACATGAAAATGACATCTGCATTCCCACGTTTGTTGTGGCACTATTCACAATAGTCAGGATTTGGAAGCAATCCAAGTGTCCATGAAGAGACTAATGGATAAAGAAAATGTGGTACATATACACAATGGAGTACTATTTAGCCATAGAAAATAACGAGATTCTGTCATTGGTAACAACTTGGATGGATGAAACTGGAGGTAATTATGTTAAGTGAAATAAGCCAGACACAGAAAGAAAAACTTCACATTTCCACTTAAGATAGAGAGTAGAAAGATGGTTACCAGAGGCTGGAAAGGGTGGGGAATAGGTTGACAGTGAGGTGGGGATGGTTAATGGGTACAAAAAAATAGAAGGAATGAATAAGACCTAATACTTGATAGCAAAATAGGGAAATTATAATCAATAATAATTTAATCATTCATTTAAAAGATAACTGGAGATGTAATTGGATTGTTTGTAATACAAAGGATAAATGCTTGAGGGGTTGGATATCCAATTTTCCATGATGTGACTCTTATGCATTGCATGCCTGTACCAAAATAACTCATGTACAGCATAAATATGTATGCCTACTGTGTACTCACAACATTTAAAAACACATATATATATAAAATAAAATAAATATACATGCACTCAACACAGGAGGACACAGATTCATAAAAAAAGTTCTTAGAGACCTATGAAGAGGCTTAGATAACCACACAACAATAGTGGGAGACTTCAACATGTCACTGTGTTAGACAGATCATCAAGGCAGAAAAGTAACACATATATTTGGGACCTGGAGCCAACGCTTGGCCAAATAGGCCTAACAGACATCTACAAAACTCTCTATCCTGAAACAACAAACTATGTATTCTTCTCTTCTGCATATGGCACATACCCTAGAATTGACTACACAATTGACCATAAAACAATTCTCAGCAAACTGAAGAAAGCCAGATCATACCAACTACACTCTGAGACCATGGCACGATAAAAATAAAAATCAATACCAAGAAGACTCCACAAAACCATAAAATTACATGAAATTAAACAACCTACTTCTGAATGACTTCTGTGTGAACAATGAAGGAAATTAAGGCAGACACAAAGAAATTCCTTGAAATTAATGAAAACAAGAATATGACATAACAGACTATCTGGGACACAAAGCCATCTTGAAAGTAAAGTTTACAGTACTACACACACACATCAAAAGTTAGAAAGATCACAAGTTAATAATATAACATTTAAATTTATTTTATTTTATTTTTTTGAGATGGAGTTTCACTCTTGTTACCCAGGCTGGAGTGCAATGGCGCGATCTCGGCTCACCGCAACCTCTGCCTCCTGGGTTCAGGCAATTCTCCTGCCTCAAACTCCTGAGTAGCTGGGACTACAAGCACGCGCCACCATGCCCAGCTAATGTTTTGTATTTTTAGTAGAGACGGGGTTTCACCACGTTGACCAGGATGGTCTCGATCTCTTGACCTTGTGATCCACCTGCCTCGGCCTCCCAAAGTGCTGGGATTACAGGCATGAGCCACCGCGCCCAGCCTTAATTTTTAATTTTTGTTTTCTTGGGAGGACACGGAGTGAAAGACGGTGCATGCACACTAGTGCCTGGCCACAGGTCCCCCTAACATCACATTTAGGGGAACTAGAAAAACAGAGCAAGTTAGCTCCAAAGCTAGCAGAGGAAAAGAAATAACCAAATTTGAGCTGAATGGAATAAAATTGAGACACAAGAAACCATATAAAAGAGTAACAAAGGCAGAGATTTGTATTTTGAAGAATAAATAAGATTAATAGACTGCTAGCCAGAATAATAATGCATAGAGATCTAAAGGGCAGAAAGACTCCTACTGAGTTTTCTTATGATTATTTGTAATCTATATACATTTTAATAGTTTGTTAGCTAATATGGAAATATTAAAATGTATACAATAATACACGATACTGAATACCTGTTACTCTTCCAAAATCACTTTTGAGGCCAGTGTCCTCATTATTCAGTTTGTAGAAATATTCATTCCTGATGCTCACAGTGGTGTCTCTCATTAGAAAGTGTTCTCAACTTCAGAACTGCCTCACCCAAGCGTGATGTTTCCTAAGTGACAGGCCGATCTCTGTCAATGGCCCCCTTACTACAATTTAACAAATTCCTGAGTGGTCGTTCCAGCTATAGCTACGAAGTTCCCCATAGGAATCCCTAACGTTAGATTTGAAGCTGCTCCAGAGGTCAACCTTTTTCTTTGCCCAATCCGGCTTCCTCAACTTCTTACATTTCTCCAGAGTACTTTCTAACAAATGTATTGCACTTGTCTTAGGCATATAATCCTGGAAGTAGGGATTTGTATGCAAAAGTCTTTATTGGTGAGTGTTCTCAGTAACAATACCTTTAGGGAAATAAGAGTGGAGAAAAATGTTGAACTGTGATGCAATTGCAATTAAAGCTTTATCTAATTCCAGGGAGTTCAGAGCTGGGATGGCCTTGTATAGTCTTGCTGAATCAAAGTAAGGGATCTACGGCCTTGTACCTTCACCTAGAGCACTCAGAGAATGTAGGCTCCCCCTGACAAAGGCCCATAGAGTTGGGTGAGGCAGCTCTTTTTAGCAGAAGGAAAATCTTGGGAAAAGACTTCTCTTTGAGCCATCAGCAGGCAACACTCTGGGCTGGGGCAACGAGTGCCTTGGCTGGGAAGGGAGGACCCAGGTAGCATACACAGAGTTCATGACTGCACTTAATTCTCTGTCTCAGGTTCAGTTTCCTGATTCCAGAAGTGGTCCTAAGACACAAACTCTAAAAAGTAATTTTGGACCCGGCTCCTGTACAATAAAGACCCTTACCTTTGATAGATGGTGCTTGGATGTACTACTGTGATGAAGTCAAACTCCTTAGACTTTCACTAATGTAAACTTTCTCTGAGGGAGAATCCTAGTGAAAGGAGATGTGCTGTCTGTTTAAATAGATCCACAGCAAAGGAAATAATACATATAAGGATTTGGCAGATTGGGGGCTGTTACTAAGTACCAATGATTTGCTAAAACAGCTAATGTCAGATTGGGGAGGTTAATTACTAAGTCAGGCAAAATATGAAAGTCAGAGGATGTTCTTTATGTGAGTTATGTACAGCTCAAAGGCAAGCAGGGCAGAAAAGCAGGCTCAGGTTTTAATTTTAAGAGTAATAAAGTGTCGGAGAGAGTGTTTAGCCTGATCAGGTCTCGTATGCCAATGTGAACGCCCAAATAGGGAAATGCTGAGATATTGAGACTTGAGACTGAAACACCTGTGTATACACAGCTCAAAATCTTGAATTCCCACATTCCCTTAAGCCAACTGGATCTGACAAAGTGGTCTACCTCCTGTTATCAAAGCATAGTCCTCCGGGAAAGAAAACAAAAAAACAAAACCAATCATAGCATGCCTTATGTTTAGAGCATGCAGAAGTCTCAAATGAGGCAGGTGCCTTTATGACAATTCCTGCCCCCATCTCAAGATCTACCCTTAAAGCCTTGGATTCTGAGAATGCAGGATTACATGGTACAGAAATAATATTGGAGAAGGTAGAGTTCATGAATACAGAGCACTCTCCAATTTTATAGGATTTATTACCCCAGGAAGAATCCAGGAGACGTTATCAACACACTGGTGAGATGGACTGTGGAATATTGGAAAGAGGGACAGCCCACACAATGTGAAGCAGAAATAACAGAAGTGCCATGGGACATGATGATTAGAACAACCAAAAGGTAGAAAAAGTTGGGCATGTCAGAATAGAACAAATCAGGGTCTTCTACCCATTAACTTTTTTCATGGGAAAGGCCAGAGGAAACTCCATTCTCCAAAACAACAAGAAAGATGACAGTGAAAGAAACACAAGTGTCACTGAGATGCTCAGTTGAGGTCGTCTACTGGACGCCAGGGCTGCTGGGAGGCAATATTATGAAGAGCTGTCCACCTTGAGAGCAAAGGCGATGAAGTAACAGATGCCAGGAGTTGGTACTTAACTGTCAGAAAAAAAAGTTTGGCAAAATCAGTGGTATTGGACGGTGTCTTAGTCTGTTTTGTGCTGGTCTAACAGGATACAACAGACTAGGTAATTTATAATAAACACAAATTTATTGGCTTGTGGTTTATTGACTTATGGTTCTGGAGTCTGGAAGTCCAAGACTGAGGAGCTGGCATTTGTTGATGATCTTCCTGCTGCATCCTCCCCTGGCAGAAGGTGGCAGTGCCAAAGAGAGCCTGAGAGATAGGGAGCAAGAAGGGATCAAAGTCATCTACATGTGAGGAAATCACTCCCAAAATAACAAACCCGCTCTGATGATGATGGAATCAACCCATTTATGAGGGCAATGAACCCGTGACCCAATCACCTCCCATTGGGTCCTACCGTCCAACACTAGGAATTAAGTTTCCAACATAGAATTGTTGGGGAGCACATCCAAACTCTAGCAGATGGCAAGCTTTGGGCTGCGGCCAGAGAAGGTCAGGCCTAAGAAAACTATGGAGATAGCCAAGCTAACTCACAGTCCTTAGGGCAAGATAACGGGCATTCAAAAGAGATATTATTGTTCTTTTTACATTTTTTTAATATTATTGTTTTTATCTGGTATATAAGCTTGGAAGTTGACATCCTATCTTAACAAGTGAAAGACGGAACACAATGAAAAATCAACAACTCTTTATAGACCTTTCAGAGAGTGAGGTCACAGGACCAATCTCTAACTCTCAAATTGAAGAAACAGACAGATGTGCACAGAGAGTCATAATCTGCTGGGACAGAAATCCATGAGCAGGAACCACTGCAGGAATTAGTACTGGGGTAGGAAACCCTAAGCTGGAATTGGCAAATTGTTGGATGCTCAGAGCAGATAAGTTTGAGAGTTAAAAACTCCAAAAGGGTCTGGTCTAAGAAAGACCCTCATGCTTTTACCAAGTTTTATTTCCAGAAGCACTACAGGGCCTCACAGTGAATATCAGAGAAAATTTTCCTTATATTTTTGCCAGGGAAAAAAGAAATAAATCAGTATGAAATAAATCATGGTTTATTTTGTCATTATCAAGACCTGCCCTTAAGGTAAACTACTTTACCAAAGCCTAAATTATTGGGATTTTATCAGAGTCTAATCAACTTGGGGAAGGTAAATACTCAATTCCAGCCTGCTCAAGGATCCACATGATGGAAAGGAAATAGTTAACTTCCACCCCTTTAGCCTTCCGCACCGGAGAAAGGAAATACCCAATTCCAGCATCTCTGAGAGGAAATACCTAACTTTAGCCAACTCTAACCCTGCAGTCCCACATAAGGTGGGGTGGGGAAAGCTGAGAAGCACTAGCGAGGTTCACTATGCTTCACTGTGGGCTCACTTCAAAGACCCGCTGAAGCTTCCCATGGGGTGAGCGGAGGCTTCAGTTATAACCAGTTATAGCCAGGTTCTCACTTTCTTGCTCTGCCCCACCCTGCACTCTTCACTTCTCTGTTATTTATCTCCAAAGAGACCTTCCTGGAAAACCTCTAAAAGCAACTTTGTGTTTCCAAGAAACGCAACCTAACACACGCACAGTGAAGGTCTAATTATCCACTTCTATACCTTCACCTCAACTAATTAGGATATGGTGCCAAGGAGGGTAGAAATTGATGATAGACCCTTCATTGGTAAAAGTAGAAGTGAGGATTGGAAGTAATGAACAGAATTAGCTTTAAGTCTAGTACATTTCATTGGCCTTAATGTTCATAAATTAATTACGTTATAAACTATTTTTTCTCTGATAGAAAAATGTCATTATAATATGGAACGTAGTTCCAGAAGAAACGCACCTGTCCCAAGCGATTGAGCTAAGATGTATGTGTGTTTTATGGCACAGGAATTAGAAAAGAAATATTTACAGCTCAAAATAACCCCATAGCAAACACCGAAAAGCACAATAAATCTGATTTCCCACCGTTCATGGGTCGGTAATGCCATTCAGCTAAAAAAATCATAGTGCCATTAATTAAATTACTTGAATCACTGTGTTCACAGTTTTAGCATATTCTGTAAGACCTAGAAATTCTCTTGTATTACTGATCACAGTGGATACCCCTTCAAATATAAATACAAGCATGTTTTTCCTACTTTTCAGCTTCTTTTCCTTTATTTATTTTGTAAAGGCTGCTATCCAAGGATTTCTTCCCAGTACTAAACATGTTATTCATGGTTTTCAAAACTGCCTTTTTTTCAGAATGGTAAATTTTAAAACGCAATTTATCCTATTTCTCTGATCTTGCCGCCTATTGCGACCATTCCCAAGGGAACGACTCCACTGAGTTTGTTAATATATTTGCCATTCTCTAATCCTGCCCGCAAACACGATGCTGTGAATGCTGTACACGCACAGGCACCAGCCACGCCATCACCTCGGTTTATGAGCATAGCACTGAGCGTTTAACACTAGCCAGTTTAACGACAGTCCATGCATCAGTTAACAACAGACACCTTCTGAGGAATGCGCTGTTAGGAGCTTCTGCTCTTGTGCAAATATCCTAGAACGCACTTACGCAAGCCTAGATGGTGTAGCCTCTAGCCTCCTACACACCTCGGCTATACGGCGTAGCCTATAGCTCCTGGGGTACAACCGTGTACAGCGTGTTCCTGTACTGAATACTGTAGGCAATTGGAACACAATGGTAAGCGTTTCTGTATCTAAACATAGAAAATATACAGTAAAAATATATTATAAAAGCTCTGGCTGGGCGCGGAGGCTCACACCTGCAATCCCAGCACTTTGGGAAGCTGAGGCAGGCGGATCACTTGCAGTCAGGGGTTCGAGACCTGCCTGGCCAACATGACGATACCCTGTCTCTGCTAAAAATACAAAAATTAGGCAGGTGTGGTGGCACGTGCCTGTAATCCCAGCTACTCTCTAGGCGACAGAGTGAGATTTTGTCTCAAAAAAAAAAAAAAAAAAAGCTCTGTTATAATCCTATGGGACCGCCATTGTACATGCGGTCAATCTCTGACTAAATATCAAATATCATTATGTAGTGCATGACTATCGGCAAACTTCTGCAAGTATGCCTAAACCAAGTTGTTGTTGTGGAGAAAATCCACTTGAAAAAGAGAATATATATACATATATGTAGTTTACTATATATATACACATATATGTATATATAAAGTTTACATTAAAAGTTATGGGACCCAACCAATCCCTGAAAATAAAAAGACATCCATACTTGGGGTGTTGATTTGCTAATGAAGAGATCCCATTCAAATGTATAGGACAGTACTTGCTGATAATTTCCTGATTTTTTTTAACAGTTGAATTGTAAAATGGCAATTGGTAAAGTGGGAAGGATAGTTGAACTTTGTATCAAAACAGGAAATTAACTTTTTTAAATACTGTATGATTAAAAGGTTTGTAATAAAATTTTACGTGTTACCCAAAGATAGGAATTACTGGTTTGTCATTTGTTTGGTTGGTTTGGCGTTTAAGACAGGTGACAAATGTAATTGATAGATATTAGAACATGCTGTCATTCCTGGGAAAACAATAGCTGTTAGAAAATAATATCATTATGAAGGTATAACATTTTGTTACTTAAAGATCAAAGATTACAGCATCCACTATTTATATACCCCTTTATTTGCTGTAACTTAAATAGCAAAATGTAAGTTACCAACCATAACAGGTTTATTAGATATCTGCTGTTCTCTAACAAATTATCCCAAAACAATATTCCTTGTATTACAGTTTCTTGGGTCAGGTTCCCAGGTGTAGGTTAGCCAGGTGCTTCTGGACCTCACGAGCCTGCAATCAACATTGTCAGTCAGGTCTCCCGTCATCTGAAGGCTGAACTGGGGGATGCTCCACTTCCAGCTTCCTCATGTGACTGTTGATGGCCGTGGGTTCTCATGGACTGTTGGCTGGAGAGCTCTGGTCCTTGTCACATGGGGTCCTTGTCACCCTGCTCTCCACAAGGTGGCTCAAAACATGGAAACTGGCTTCTCTCATAAGCCAGTGAGAAAGCAAGAGAGGGAAAATAAGCCAGGTATCACGATGTGTTCATAACCTAATCTGCAAAGTGACATCCTAGCACTCCTGCCGTGTTCACTAAGTCCATGACACATTTAAGAGGAGGAATTACACAAGGGCACGAGTACCAGGAAGCGAGGATCACTTGGGGCCATCGCAGAGGCTGCCCACCACAGCAGGGCATTGCAGAAAGCCATTCACTGACTCCTACATAAATCTCCTTATGTATGAGACTACCACTTAAAGCAAATACATTTTTTTTTCCCTCAGGGAGAAACATGACTTTAAATTATAGCCTAAGTCTGAAATTATGCTTTAAAAAAATAAATCATCATAGGCTCTTAAAGTTAATGTTGGATGTACTCTTTATCAGTGAGAATAACATATAAAACTTTAATGGCATAATAAGTCTACAGTCAATGCCTTGGCAAGGTCCTCTTTGGGAAACTCTAAGGTAAAGTCCTGGTGCATTCGATCATTACCTAAAACAATAATGATGATAATTAATGACCTTCACAGAAAAGTTGCATTTATTCCATAGATATCTGATTGTATTTTTCAAAGACAAACAAACAAAACCCATAAACATATTTCATTGCGTAGCTATCGTGTTTAGTTCTTAGCTCAACCATGGGAACTAGGTTGATGTCCATAGTGTGTGTGGTTAATTGTCAGGACTGTAACCCGAGGAACAGGATTGATTGCTCCATTCCTGTACCTGCTGTGGGTAATCCCGGTCTAAGAGTGTGCCGTAAAGCACCCTGTCTCACTCACTCTCAATGATATTGTTTTAGTTTAGATGTGTCCATTTCTATCCAGCTCTGGTAACTAGTCTCCCTGTCATGAGATTCTCAAACATCTACAAGTCTACCCAATAGACCACAGCCATAATGCTCACGCTACTCTCCTACTTAACAGCCTTCATTAGTTTTCCTATGGTTACAGATAAATCTCAAGGCTATTTTAATAATGTGCAGACCCTGCCTCTTTTCTTAAACTCATCGTTAATTCCTTAGTTAACCCAGATCTCCCTAAGGCAACCTCTGCTCAACCCATACTACTGACTTTGCTGTTCAATCAGCAAATCCTATTCTTCCCTTCGGAATTCATCTGGGGCCTCCCCTATGAAATGTATCCTGATTCCAATTTTATGTCCAGTTAGACTCTTTTTTGCTCTGCCTCTTAAATGTATTTATATTATAAACCTCAACAATAGGCCCAGCGTGGTGGCTCACACCTGTAATCCCAGCACTTTGGGAGGCTGAGGCAGGCAGATCACCTGAGGTCAGGAATTCAAGACCAGCCTGGCCAACATGGCGAAACCTCGTCTCTACTAAAAATAAAAAATTTAGCTGGGCACGGTGGCATGCCTGCAATTCCAGCTACTCGGAGGCTGAGGCAGGACCATCACTTGAACTTGGGAAGCAGAGATTGCAGTGAGCAGAGATCACCTCACTGCACTCCAGCCTGAGTGACACAGTGAGACTCTGTCTCAAAAAACAAAAACAAAAACAAAACCTCACAAATAAATCATTTTGATTATTTTGTGCTTCTATAAACTTCCCAAGGACAGATACCCCGTGGTGTTCTCAAAGCCCAGCACATAGTAGGCACTTCATTTCTGAATCCATGGAGGTATCATCACATCTCTAAGCAGCTTTCTGTCTTGAATCAGAAGCATGTTAATTAGTTTTGAAAATTTTGTAGTTTTCCGAATTTGGAAAAATGACTAAAATTGCGGTAAGAATGGCTTCCCTGTTTCTATCCTATTTTAGCTATAGAAATGTCCAAGAATTCCTAGTGTTGGAGAATGTTTCCAAACTGCTATGGAGTTCAGAGAATTCGAATTCAAATCCAGTAGTCTTTGAGACAGAGTCTCACTCTGTCACTCAGGCTGGAGTGCAGTGGGGCGATCTCTTGACATTCTGTGCATGAAATCAGTTTCCACAGATTCTAGGATCATTTGGCTAGAATTTATTTGGCTACCTGTTTTTGAAATAAAAATTATTTCAATTTAGAACAAATAGCCAACATAGTCATGAAAACAGGCTGAGAACTTTTTACTTTAGTCTGTCTTGAAGACAGAAAATGACAAGAATGACATAATAGTCAAAATACTAGTTCTCAAATGTACCACAATAACAACAAAATAGAAGCAGAAGAATCCGTTTTACTGAGAGATCTTAGCCAATTGCAAATCATTGCCTTCCAATAAGCCATTCTCCTGGTGTCTGATGAAGAGCGCAGTTTGCTTGACCCAATGTAACTGGAGCAGGCAACCCATCCACCAGGAAAAAAGGACCATCTCCAATGTACTGGGAAGCAGGGTACCTGTGTGCTAGGAGAATTCTGACAAAGCCATTTTCTGCTGAGTTCCACGTGCTCTGAAAGGTCAAAACCAGCTTGTATTCCTCTGTTAGCCTGATGTGGTGAAGGGGACACTGGCGAGGGAAAGATCTAGAGGATCTATTACGCTCTGGCTTCTCAACAAAATCATCTCATTTAAATCATAAAAAGACGTCTAAAGTGACTATGGACAGAACTGAGTATATATTTTAAAACTACATAAACATAGTTGTTCAAATAGATTCATGTAATATATAATTTAAATATAATTAAGAAATTTATTTATTTCCCTTTTTTCTTTCCAGGATATTTGAAAAGGAAAAGAATCCATTATGTAAATGGTAATAGTTAATTTTCAGATCAAAAAATTCCTTGATTTTGCAGGCAAAACCTTTAAATACTAAATTAAATGATCACCTTAAATATGAAAATAGAGGTATGCCAACGAGGAGGTGCAGGTGTGTATGTTATGCCTGCTGCTAGAGAAATCTGCTTCATGGAAAGAGATTTTGTGATGTTCAAGAAAGATTCCTAGAATCTTCCCCTCTTTTTCCTTTTTCTTTCTTTCTTCCCTTTTTTTTTTTTTGACAGAGTTTTACTCTTGTTGCCCAGGCTGGAATGCAATGGCAGGATCTCAGCTCACTGCAACTTCCACACCCCAGATTTAAGCGATTCTCCTACCTCAACCTTCCAAGTAGTTAGGATTACAGAAATGTGCCACCACGCCCTGCTAATTTTTGTATTTTTAGTAGAGATGGGGGTTTCACCCATGTTGGCCAGGCTGATCTCGAACTCCTGACCTCAGGTGATCTGCCTGCCTCGGCCTCCCGAAGTGCTGGGATTACAGGTGTGAGCCACGGCGCCCGGCTGAATCTTCCCTCTTTTTTTTCACCTTCAACATCCAGTAGAATTTAAAATGCAGCTTAATTGTACCTGACAGAACTTCTTCCCAACTCATTGCTAAAGCAGGGTAGCATGTGTTCAACGCCGGACTGCAGCTGCTATGGCTGACGCAGCCTCCTGACTGCATTGCCGGATGCACAGGAGCCTCTGACCTGTAACCCATCTGCCTCTTGTCTGATGATTACAACTAAACAACTTGAAAGCATCAAATATCCCTTTAATTTCTGCCTCCTGAAGCCAATGGTCGAATCCAAACAACTGCTCTTCATTCCTTTCCCCGAAATCTGCTCTGATCCAATAGCTTTCCAAGGTCACAGGAGCCCTGAAAAAGCCAAGCGTACAGCAGCCCTGTGTCTGTCTCTTTTGGGCCAACACCCTTGTGTGCACACGGCCTAAATAGGAGGACAAGGACTGATTGCATCCTTTTACTTCTCTCAAAAAACTCCCACTCAACAGATCCTGATGGTGTTTCCCCTGGAGATAAGGGGTTCAGGTACCTTGAAAACATGCTATTGCTTTAGTTAGAAAATGGGAGGCCAGAGGTGGTGGCTCACTCCGGTAAACCCACACTTTGCGAGGCTGAGGCGGGAGGATTGCTTAAGGTCAGGAATTAGGGACCAGCCCGGGTAACAGCGAGACCTTGTTATGACTGAAAACAAAAAAGATTAGCTGGGCATGGTGGCACTTGCCTGTAGTCCCAGCTACTCTTGAGGCTGAGGCGGGAGGGTGGCTTGAGCTGGGAAGTCATGGCTGTAGTGAGTCTTGATCAGGCCACGGCACTCAAGCCTGGGCAACAGAGCAAGACCCTGTCTTGGAAAGCAATAGGCATTGTTCCATCTCTTGCCAATATTTTCATGCTAACAGTCACTCTTCATAACTCCTCTCCATTGTATGTCTTTGATACTTTCCAAAACCTTCTTTAACACTGAAAAAGAGAATAGTGTGAAGTTTCCAAGTAATATTCCAGATTAGAATTTTGGAACAATAAATATACAATATTTACTATTGTGTATTTATAAATATACTAAATATTGTATATTTATAAATATACTTAATATACTTTACAAAAATACATAATATTGTATATTTTTAAATATTTATAAATATACAATATTACATGGTTCTGTAAATTTCATGATAATGACACACAAATATCATTCAATTGAGCATTACTTAGAAAAAGGGGAAAGCAACATTTGAATTACAGTTTCTAGCTAATAAGCCCCGTACTTAGGTGTTCTTATAGGTATACTTATAATAATAATATAGGTATACCGATAATATTTTTAACATAATGGTCTGCTGGCAAATACTGATTAGGGACCGTCACACTGGCATGCCTCATTCTCACTGTAGAAAAGCGCTTGTACCATGTGGAGCTCTGAGCACATGAGAAAATATCTGGAAACAAAAATAAGACTTTTGGAAAACAATTTACTAGAAATATACAGCAATGCCTGAGATACAGATTCTAAAATATTCTAAACAATACTCTCAGTCATCAACATCAATATATTGGTGTTTTCTGTCTCTGTCTTCAACAAGCATGTGAGAGAGAAGTGTTTCTGCAATTGCTCTTGAAATTTTATTATTCTTGTTTGAAACTTGTAAGTAATTGTTTTGGAAAGGTTTTAAGCAAATATTTAAGTTGGTTATTCTTATCTGATTGGTGCACTGCTTTTAAAAAGCAGCTGGCTGCCAAGTCAACAGTTCCAGTGAGTTCATCTTGAAAAACAGGGCATTCCAAACAGCGTATTATAAACATTAATGAGGTTACTCTCAACAATAAGCTGTAATAATAGAAACAATATAAATTATCCAGTAGAAGACGATGTTACAATAACTGAGCTTCCTTTGAAAATGAACCCGCATGTAGAAAATCACAGCTTTAATAGCATAAAAATTACATTCACAGATTACTTCTTAAAGCTACAGCATGCTAAGGCTATGGGCAGAAAAGTAAAATGTCATTCAAATAGCTTATGGCAAAGTGACAGAATGTGTAATTTAGTGGCATATATAATATCCATATACTTGTATGTGTTGACAAGTTTGTTTAGGAGTCAATTTTAAATATTAACAAAACTAGATGATGAAATAATGTTAATTTTACTTGTTAAAACTCTTTTTTTTTTTTTGAGATGGAGTCTTGCTCTTATCATTCAGGCTGGAGTGCAATGGCACGATCTCAGCTCACCGCAACCACCGCCTCCCAGGTTCAAGTGATCCTCTTGCCCCAGTCTCCCAAGTAGCTGGGATTACAGGTGCCTGCTACCATGCCTGGCTAATTTTTTTGTATTTTTAGTAGAGACCGGGTTTTGACATGTTAGTCAGGTTGGTCTCGAACTCCTGACCTCAGGTGATTCACCGGCCTCGGCCTCCCAAAGTGATGGCATCACAGGAATGAGCCACCTCACCCGACCTAAAGCTCTCTTCATTCCAAAACAACAGTTCCAAAAAATTGATATCACTTGAAGAAAGGAAAAAAGGTCTTTTTTCTTATGACAAGTCTTCTGTTTCCTAGAAATAGGAAATATTTGGTTTATCCAAGCAAATTAATGACACAAAACTTCCTTAAAGGCCTGCTTCTTATAGACGAATGCGACATGTGTTAGCTTATACAAATGTTCTGTGTTCAAGAAATGTCCAAGAAATCTTGTGTCTCCGTAGCTGGTTCTTCTCCCAAGAATACCCTGAACACTGGGGCTCCACAGCTTCTGTCTGGGGGGCCTTTTCTCACCCACATCAATGACTTCAATGACCCCTTTTATGGTTCTGTTTTGGGAATTTATCATCTCCAACCTAGACATAAACTAGCAATACAGATTCACTTCCGACTCTTCAAATTTGCTGTGTCCCAAGTCGAGCTCATCACCTTCTGTGAACCTCCTTATTTTTCTGTGTTCTTTATCACCTCATTACCCCACAGACTAATCAAAAAGCCCTTTTTTCTTCCTACCCCATAACCTTATTTCACATCTAAATGATAATTAAGATTCATTCATTTACTTCCTAAATTCTTTTTTGTAACATAATATCTTTACTGAGATATAATTCACACACGGTACAATTCACCCATTTAAACTATGCAAGTCATTTCTTAAAATATATTCACAAAGTTGTGCGACTATCACCACAGTCAACTTTAGAACATTTTCATCATTCCAAAAAGGAACACCGGATGTGATAGCCGTCCCTCTCCGTTTCTCCCCAAAGTCTCCAGCACGAGGCAACCGCTATTCTACTGTCTGTCTCTAAATGTTTCTATTTCAAAAATTTTATATAAATGGAATAATACAATATGTGGTCTTTTGTAACTGATTTATTTCACTTAGCATAATATTTTTAAAGTTCATCCACATTTTACCAAGTATCAGTACTTGAGTACTTTTTATTGCTGAATAATATTCTATTGTATGGGCCGTGGGTGGCTCTTGTCTGTAATCCCAGCACTTTGGGAGGCTGAGGTGGGCAGATCACTTGAGGTCAACAGATCGAGCCCAGCCTGGCCAACATGGTGAAACCCTGTCTCTACTAAAAATACAAAAATTGGCTGGGAGTGGTGGCAGGCGCCTGTAATCCCAACTACTTGGGAGGCTGGGGCAATTGAGAGACTCTTGAACCTGGGAGGCGGAGGCTGCAGTGAGCCAAGATTGTGCCACTGCACTCCAGCTTGGGAGACAAGAGCGAAACTCTATCGCATGCATATTTATCCATTCATCAGCTGGCAAAAATTTGAACTGTTTTTATATTTTGGCTATTATGAATAGTACCATTGTAAACATTCTTGCACACTTTTGAGTGTGGACATATGTTTACATTTATCTTGGGTACATACCTAAAAGTGGAAGTCTGGGTCATATTACCATTACCACGCTATTTTCAACCTTTTGAGAGACTACCAGACTGTTTTCCATAGTAACTGCACCATTTTATGTGTTCACCAGCAGTCTATAAGAGTACCAGTCTCCCCACATATTCACAAACACTTGTGATTGTCTGATTTTATTTTAGCCATCCTAGTAGGTATGAAATAGCAGTTTTGGTTTCTATTTCTCTGATGGTTAACTATGTCCTGCATGTTTTCTGGTACATATTGGTAGTTGTATATTTTCTTTGGAGAAATGTCTATTCAGATCCTTTGGCCATTTTTAAATTGTGTCCTTTGAATTTTTGTTGTAAATTTGCAAGAGTTCTTTATGTAGTCTACCTACAAGTCTCATCTATATGTTTAGAAAACATTGTCTGTCACTCTGTGGGTTGTCTTTTTACTTTCTTGATGGTCATCTTTGAAACACAAGTTTTTAAAAACATGATGACCTAACGTATTTATTTTTTCTTTTGTAACTGTGTTTTTATTATCTGATCAAAGATGACTTTGGCTAACCCAAGGTTATAAAGATTCACTACACTTTCTTTTCTTGGAGTTGTGTATGTTTTAGCTTTTACACTGGAGACCATGATCCACTTTGAGTTAATTTTTGTGCATAGTATGAGTCCCAAATACTTTAAAAATTTCTCTTCTCATTGCCAAAGAAATGGTCACTTCTTTTGTACAAGCCAATGTCCTTTTTGGCTTAGATTATCACATGAATCTTTTCATCATTATCTTTGCTTTCCATCTGGGTCAGCTTCATTCTATGTTCTGAAACAATTAGTCTTTCTAAAATACATACCTAAGCGTGTTACTCTCCATAGGGTAATGTGTATGTTTATTTTCGAGACAGAGTCTTGCTATGTTGCCCTGGCTGAGCTCAGGTGATCCTCCTGCCTCCACCTCCTGAGCAGTTGGGAGTACAGGTGTGCACCAGCACATCCAGCTAGAGGAACATTTTTTTTTTTTTTTTTGAGACAGAGTTTCGCTCTTGTTACCCAGGCTGGAGTGCAATGGCACGATCTCGGCTCACCGCAGCCTCCGCCTCCCGGGTTCAGGCAATTCTCCTGCCTCAGCCTCCCGAGTAGCTGGGATCACAGGCATGTGCCACCATGCCCAACTAATTTTTTGTATTTTTAGTAGAGGCGGGGTTTCACCGTGTTGACCAGGATGGTCTCAATCTCTTGACCTCGTGATCCACCCGCCTCGGCCTCCCAAAGTGCTGGGATTACAGGCGTGAGCCACAGCGCCCGGCCCTAGAGAAACGTTTTTAGCAGTGCAGAGTATACCTTGCCTTTAGCCATAGATATACAAACTCAAAAAGAGAAGAACTCTATAATCAGAGTGTCTCATCTATCTGAGAGCTCGCTGTGTTCCTGCCTAAACAATTTTATTATAATCTGGATGCTTGAATACTCTCTAAGATTTCAGAGTAACGAAGTGGAAATTCTATCCCAAATTATAAGAAAGCTGAAAAGACTTTCATTTGTTTTCGTCCTCATTGTTTTTGACTACTAAATATATCAAGAGGTTATATGAAAGGATTCTAATATCCATAAGTATTCACTCACAGCACAGATACATATAGCTTTAAAAAATAACAAGCAGGATTTTTTTTAATGTTCTTAAAAATCAAATTATAAAATAAAGATACTAAGTATAGAATGAGAGATATATTTTGCCTTCAGAGTTGATCAGCATCAACTTTGTACCTATGTGTCCAGTATTCAGTTTGTATATAGTGGGCCATAAATAAGTCGGTTTCTAAGTGAATTAATAAAATTTGAGCCTGCTAAGATAATACAATAAATGAGAACAAAATTATTAGTTATTAGAAGTGCTAAATATTGTGGTATAGTTTAATTTCTCAATTAAAAATAAGTATACATTCAATCAGTGTGTATATTAACAAATTCACTACTAACATAAAAGTTTGAAAGATAATTTTGCAAAATCAGAAAGAATTATTGATATATCACTGTTATAAACGTATTTCATGTGTCTTTCAATATGCATTACAATATAATTTTAATGCTTTTTGTAACTTAAAGAAATTAAACCACATAACTCATGAATGAACTTAAATATTTATTTTAATAGCGCTTAAATCTTGGTTTTCATCCAAGAAGCGATTGTAGACGGATTTACACGCTGACCTGACGTATGAAACAGCCTTACTGTAATTCACAGGCGTCCAAGAAAGCTATGGCATGGAAGAAAGAAAGATTTTTATACATTTTATTGAAACAAACATAGCATTATGAACAATACGTGATTTTCTCCTGGGAACTTACCCGTGAAACAGAAGCCTGTTCATTATGGCCTCAATGCGGCAATGAAACTGTACAGGTCGTGGGGTAGCGACACACGCATGAATGGTCAGAGTGTTAGTGCGATCTGACCCAGAACGATCTCGCATATGAATCTGCCTTTCTCCAAAGAGAGCTGTGCGAGGCTTACAGCTGACATTTTACTTAATTCATGTTGCTGCCCGCCTTGGCCATGTATTACGTATGAGTTATTTTGTGAAATAATAGCAAAGGAAGAACTGTGGATTTGTGGTCAGAGCCAGGGAACTGAAAGTCAGAAGTGCGTGCTCAGGTCTGACAATGGCTTTTTGTGTAGTAGCAGACAAGGTTCCTGACTTTAGCAGTTAGGCTTACCATAGATTAACTGTGCACTATATTAATCTTCCTCCCCTCTAATTTAGGGAAATTAGTTCATTAAGTCATCAACGTTTACTGAGCACTTACTCAGTAAAGACACAGACAGACCCTCCTGAGGCATACATTCTAGCAAGGAAAAGTGTCTTGTGGCTTTGATATTCAGCCTTTGAGTGAAATAATCCAGCAATAAAATGTCTTCGGAATTTTAACAGGTCCAGTTTGGAAAGGCCCATAAGTGGAATGATGGCTTGGCAGGAACACCTCTCCAGCACTTTGTGAGTTTCCTGAATTCCGCTAGTGCTTAGATTCGATTATGCAAAGCTGAGTTTGCAGCACTGAAGACGTGACATGGCATGGAAGGGGGTGGCAATCCCAACATGCTCAACAAAGTTGCTGGTATTGCCTCCCAAATGTCATAGGCAAATGACACAGTACTGTGGTGGCCTTGATCCCATCCTTACTCTTGAAAGTTTACATGACCTCCAGCAAGTCAACCTGTCTCATGGTTTTGTCATCTATGAAAGGAACATCATAACAGTCATCTCACATGCCATTATAAGAATTATATAAAATAACTGTCAGGTTTTATAGGGTTCAACAAATATTAGCCCCTTAGTGTCTTCCTCTGACCAGAAACATCTAAGATGCTGCTGCTGCAATCATATAGTTGCATGGAAATTACATTTTTCAGCCAATCCAAATCAGATTATAGTCCAATATCAACAGCTGAAAAAATGTCGAGAACTACATGTTATAAAAGTCTGAGCTGGGAGTCTTTGGCTCTTCCCTCGTTTTATTTGTGACTTTAGGAAATTACTTCGGTATCCTTTGGCTTCCTGGAAGCCCCTGGGATTAAGGAAATCAATACTACTCCAATGCTTCTTATATGGTTATTGGGTGAATCAAGTAAGTCATGGAGATGGTTCAGAAAAAGTAATGCATTATTCATTTGCCATTTTAGTCTGAGCAAAAATTAGAAAAAGGAGAGAGGAGAGAAAATCATGTTGAGTTGCATCCAATCATTCCCAGAAGAACAAATTTGCAAATTCATACTATGGAGAAGTTAGTTCAGTATGTCCACCAGCAACGTACACAGAAACAATCAGACAATCAGCACTTTGGGCATAAAACACAAGACTAGTTGTGTAAATCTCATCAGCCAGAACCTTCAGACTCACAGCTGCCTGTAAGAGTGAACAAGCTTGGCAACAGCTTTTGAAGCTAAATAATAATAATAATAATAATTAATGAAACTTTTGGGGGTATTTTTTTTAAAGGAAGCTTCACTCTTTTTGCCCAGGCTAGAGTACAGTGGTGCAGTCTTGGCTCACCACAACCTCCCTCTCCCAGGTTCCAGCAATTCACCTGCCTCAGCTTCCGAGTAACTGGGATTACAGGCACGCGCCACCAGGCCCAGCTAATTTGTTGTATTTTTAGTAGAGATTGGGTTTCACCATGTTGACCAGGCTGGTCTCAAACTCCTGACCTCAGGTGTTTCATCCACCTAGGCCTCCCAAAATGCTGGGATTACAGGCATGAGCCATCGTGCCCGGCCCCTTTGGGGTATTAATAATAGTAAACTAAGGATCTGATGAGATAATTGGGAAAAAGTCAGTCCCATGTTTCCACCACACCCGTGACATTTCAGAAGAGGTCTTTAACCTTATGAAACCTTCTCTTGTTAGCCTGGGGATTTCTTTCACACAACTCAGTATGTTTAAAGTCAGCTACTGCAATGTTTTCCACAAGCAACTACTAAGAATATGTTTTTTTCTCCTTCTCCAAAAAAAAAAATAAAACACCCCAGAGGATTTTCTTACACTGCTGTTTCTGCAAGAATGAGGAGAGAACAGGCTGGGAGTGGGAAGCTTCACTAAAAGCAGCAGCAGGCCCCAGGGAAGGGAGCGCACGGCAGCCCCGGCCCCTCACACGGGGCATGGAGACAGCTCTCCCAACCCGAACGGATGTGTGTGTGCCCATAATACGAAGGAGAAAAGCATCAGAAAATCAGAAAGAAAATGTTAAAATAATCTCCATTCCACAGGATATGTCACATTTTAAAAGTTTAAAAAATTGTCTTTTATATATAACAAAATGTATATTATATGTAATTTATAATTTTTATATTATAATATATAATATATATAAAATAAAATTTGTTATATATAAAATCTTCAAATTTTATGTGTAAAAGCTCACAAACAAAATGGTTTTCTCAACATGCATGATTATCAGAAAACAAGTTTTTACAATTTATGTGAGACTAGAATTATTCTTACTCTAAACCATTGTGACATTATTAGATGTGAGAATAACATTTAGAGTCCAAGAAAAGTCCAAACCTCTTTCTAGCTTAGAAAAAAAAATGACAAATAGGTTTGATGCTGGCCAATAACAAACAATTAAACATACCATTCAAGAAAGAGTAGCCAATAATACCCAGGTATTCAGACTCCCATCTTTGCAGATACTCAGAGGCAAAGCTCTTCACCTCTTGTAACCATTGAGCACTGTACAAGCAAAGTGTATATTTCAGTTTATAATGAAAAACTTAGGAAGAATGTAAATTGGTTTTGATTTGAACTACATGTGTGCATAGAAGTGTGCAGAAAGACATTCAAATAGATGGTATCTGTACAAATCTATGTGTCTGATTTAAAAGCAGTATAAGATTGTATTTGTTCCCCATGAAAACCAAAGAGCATCATCAAAAATACCCGAGGGCTCTTCTTTTCTTTCCCTTTTTCATTTTAAGCCCTGCATATAGTATCTGACCTGACAGCTTTTGTTTGTAAATGAAGTGAATAAACAAACATACTTGGCAGCATCACTTAAAGGGTTCTGAACAGTCTACAATTCTGTGCAGACACATGTCATGACATCGTCACTGTTCTTGCTTCAAAGCTCAGAGAAATGACTTGGATAAAACATGGCAGGGTTTTGAAATCCTAAGCCCAGTTTTACTCTACTTCACCTATGATTTGGACACTTTTCCTTTCTGGGTGCCACTTGCTTTGCTCATAGAAGCTGAATATGTAAAGGCGTTAAGTCCTTTTACTACAATACCCACGAATTACCATTTCTTAAAGAAAATTGTTGGGACATAGAAATACGGGGGAGGAAAAATTAGGGAAACCATATGTGGTTGGGAATCACATTGCCAGGCTCAAATCGGGTCAACATCATCTAGACATGATCTAGAACCAGTGACTAAACATCTTTAAGCCTGTTTCTTCTTGTGTAAAATAGGAATAATAAAGGTACAGGCTTCATAGGCTGGTGAAGATGAAGGGATATAATCTCATCCGTAAATAGTCAATGAATGTCACTATCTTTCGCTCTTTTTAAGACAGGAAGGAATATTTATAAGGTAACTGGACAATGACCTCTAACGACTTGGATGGTGCCTGCGATGGAGTCCCTCATTCCTCCATAGTCCTGACACAGCGTTGTAAATATTTAGAGCCACTGAAGATAATGATGTTCACAGTGGCAGATCAGAACAAGGCAACATCTAGAGACACAAACCAATGGATGTCTTTTTTGTGAAACACTAAGCCTATCCTAACACTAACACTGGCCTGCAGCTGCCCTGCTGGAGCTACATTGGAAAATTAATCTGTAATAAAAACAGGCAACCCTGCATTGAATTAGCTTCCTTTCTGGATAAACTGTATACAAAAGGAGAATAGGTTTATAACCATTGCCATTTGCCCAGTCTTCATTGTCCAAGCCAGAAACCAGAAAAGCATCATTAACATCTGAAATCTAAAACTTCCCATGAGACTTTACTGCTTAAATCATTTTAATCGCCTCTACTGCTTAAAACTTTTTCCAGCTTTATTGAAGTGAAATTGATATACAATAAGCCATACATATTTAAGTCATACAGTTTGATGAATTTTGCTGTAAATGTACACCCAAGAAGCTATCACTGCAATGAGGATAATGAACATACCCATCAGCACCAAAGGTTTCCTTGCGCCCTGTGGGGTCCTTCCCTTTCTCCTACCCCACACCTCTCACCTGCCTGTTCAGAAAGCTACTTTCTGACCCAATAGATTTATTTGTCTATAGTTTTATGTATTTGAAGCCATATAGTATGTTATCTTTTTTTGTTGAGCTCAATTAACTCAACAAAACTATTTTTAGTCTCATTGAAATCATTGAATGTTTCAACAGGTAACTCCTTTTCAGGTTGAATAGTATTCCACTGCACAGACATAACACAATGTGTTTATCCATTCACCCGATGATGGGCATTTGGGTTAATTTCAGTTTTCATCCTTTGTGAATAAAGCACATATCAGCTTTCATGCACAAGTTTCTCAAAGTTTATGTTTAGACATAAACGTTGGTGTTTTGGTTTTTGCCTGTGCATGATCATCTTTTACCCCTTTCTTTCTAATAAATTGCAGTTGTGTAAATCAAAACTTCTCTCTGTACCCCCTTGCCAGGCCCACCCCCTTTTTGTATCTCAAACTCAGGCATCCTTTCATCAGAGAGGCATATTGTTACACCCTCGCTTCTACTGAATGCTCTCTCTAGACCAGCCAGGAGAGGTGCTCCTCTTTGCTGTAGGCTAAGCTCGTTATACAGGACTCCAACTTCCCATCACAGCAATTGGAACTGTGTTTTTAGATGTTCACATCCCACATGAGATTTTAAACTCTTACATGTCATGATCAAGGTAGTTTTCATCTTAACTCTCCAGGTCCTAGAAAATAAATATTTGTTGGACTTAGTGTTGCATATGCAAAGAAATAAGTATAATTATGTATTTAAGCTACATATACACTCAAAATCACATTTATAGATGGTGGGTTTATAAATGTGTGACCTCTAATGTCTCAAAATACTCACCACCACCTCAAGGTTTTCAACCTAATTTATGCATGACTTACAGTCACAGGTGAAAGCTGTGTTTTAAAATGCTTTTACACTGTTGGTGGGAGTGTCAATTAGTTCAACCATTGTGGAAGACAGTGTGGCAATTCTGCAAGGATCTAGAACTAGAAATACCATTTGACCCAGCAATCCCATTCCTGGGTATACACCCAAAGTATTATAAATCATTCTACTATAAAGACACGTGCACAGGTATGTTTATTGCGGCGTTGTTCACAATAACAAAGACTTGGAACCAACCCTAAGTTCCATCAATGATAGACTGGATAAAGAAAATGTGACATATATACACCATAGAATACTATGAAGCCATATAAAAGGATGAGTTCATGTCCTTTGCAGGGACGTGGATGAAGCTGGAAACCACCATTCTCAGCAAAATAACACAGGAACAGAAAACCAAACACCGCATGTTCTCACTCATAAGTGGGAGTTGAACGATGAGAACACATGGACACAGGGAGGGGGGCATCACATAAGGGGCCTGTTGAGGGGTAGGGGACTGGGGGAGGGATAGCATTAGGACAAATACTTAATGTAGATGACAGGTTTATGAGTGCAGCAAACCACCACGGCTCATGTATACCTATGTAACAAACAAACCTGCAAGATCTGCACATGTGCCCAAGAACTTAAAGTATAATAAAAAATGTGTAATATCCCACAATTCTGCAGGGATGTTTATGTCTCTATTTATTCAAAATATTAGTATTCAATAAACCTATGCAACCCACATGTGTCTTATAAAGTAGCATGAGTACTTACGAGTCAGCAAGCCACAGGGTTGCCTTTGTTGAGCTGCATCAGGTATGTTACTTTTTTTTGTTGTTTAAGCTTATTTTCTTGCAAAGTTGTACTAAGAAATTATGTTTCTGAAAAGTTCTAAAATTACAGTCCCTCTGTGGTGATGGGTGTTTTCTAAACCCTTCACAGTGTGCTGACACTGTCAGCTTTCCCTCCTCCTCCAAATGCAGCTCCATGTTCTGGTCCCATCCAATGGGTGAGCCCCTCAGGTCAGGATAATCTGTGGCTGTGCATAAAGGACAGTGTTTCCCCAAATCAGTTCTTTTTGTGCTGGGGAATTGGGCAAGTTTTAATATTTTAATGTACAACTTAAACATTTGTATAGCATGTTTTTGTTTCTACTATCTTACTTAAATCTTCACATCACAACTTTATAACTTTCACTTTCCAGTTGAGGAAACTCCAGTTTTACAAGGTCATAAAATGTGTTCCAGGCCTACAGACTCCAGGCTCAGAAATGGATCTTGAGACTCCAAAATCTTTGTACTATACCCATTGCCTTCCTGTAAGTGCAGCCTGGTTAAACCACTAAAAATAAAAGCAAACTTTTTCCTTTGAGATTCCGAACATTATCATGTTTCACTGGTCCAAGTTTTTGGCTAATGTCTTAAGGATGAAACTGAACTTTTAGTTTCTTTGTGTAAATATGTCAGCATTTAAAAGTAAAGATTACATAGTATAGTTTTAGCCACAAAACCCAGTGATATCAGACTGATGTTATCTAAGCTAGGGGTTCATTGCAAAGGCAGAATACAAGACCAAGAAAAATAAGAATCAGCAAAACAAGGACATAGCTTCAGCACTCGATGGTCATGGCGTGCAGGATGCTGTCTAAAGATACAAGGGAGGAAATCTAATAAATAATATTCTTCAAATAATGTGAGATTTTTTGCTTCTAAATAAAAAATGAGGGTTTTACTTTCTCAACTTCCATCAACTGTCAAAGTTTTACAGAGAGTGTATAAAACCCATGGAGAGGAAACTGGACCTGAACAATGGGAACCAGCACATTGCTTTTTCATGCTCAACATACTTATGAAAATAACCAAATATTTTCTCTTTTAATTTATTACTTATTAAGCTGTTTTCCCCACACATGGTTATTATTATATTAGCTAAATACATGTGTCTAAGTCCATTTGGGTTGTTATAACAAAATATTTGAGACTGGGCAATTTATAACAACAGACATTTTTGGTTGATAGTTCTGGAGTCTTGGAAGTCCAAGATCAAGGTGCTGGCAAATTCAGTGCCTGGTGAGGGCCTAGTTTGTCACAGAGGCACTTTCTATGTTTCCCAACATGGCAGAAGGAGTGAACAAGTTCCCTTAGGTCTCATATATAAGGACACTAATCCCAGTTACAAGGGAAGACCCCTCATGATTTAATCACCTCTTAAAGGACCCACCTCTTGATACTACTGAATTGGAAATTAAGTTTCAATATAAGAGTTTTGGGGGTGGAACCAATGTTCAGACCATAGCATTCCACTCCTAGCTTTCCAAAATTTGTGTTCTTCTCACATGCAAAATGCATTCATTTCATCTCAATAGCCATATCACCTCAAAAGTCTAAAGAAGTCCAGAGTCTCATGTAAATGTCATCTAAATCAGATGTAGATAAGACTCAGGAAATGACTAATCCTGAAGCAAATTTGTCTCAAGCTGTGAGCTTATAAAATCACACAAGTTATGTACTTCCAAAATACCACAATGGAACAGGCATAGGATGGACATTCCCATTCTAAAAGGAATACATAAGAAGGAAGAAAGGGGTAACTATTAACAGTCCCAAATAAGTTCAAAACCCTGTTGGGCAAACAACATACATTAAGGCTTGAAAATAAACTTATTTGACTCCATGTCTCATATTATGAAAGAATTGGCCCAGGGTTTGGATTCCCACAACTCTGAGTGGCCCCACCCCCATGACACTTAGGCACAGACCATGAGTTGCATGCCAGTGGCCCCACAAATCAAGGAGATGACCCTGGGCCCATAGCTCCACCAGACATTGACTTAGTTGGGGTTCTTTGAGGTGGTTCTGTGTCCAAGCACCACTGTAAATTGCCCTGGTCGGGTTCTCTGCAGTGGCCCCACACCTACAACAGTTCTCTGCCTGGGCCTGAGGCCCTCTGGGGTGGCTACAAAGCTAAATCATAATAGTACCATAATGTGAAGTCTCAAAATGCTTAATAGGCAAAAATCTGCCAAGAGGACACCAAACAATGAAAAGTGATGCGACATGATCTTGCTATTTTGTGGAATCTAAAAAAGTTGAATTCCACCTGATCAAGTCAGCTTCATCTGTGGAATGCAAGGCTGGTTCAACATATACAAATCTAAAACGTAATCCATCACATAAACAGAACCAAAGACAAAAACCACGTGATTATCTCAACAGATGCAGAGAAGGCCTTTGACAAAATTCAACAGCCCTTTATGCTAAAAACTCTCAATAAACTAGGTGTAGATGGAACATATCTCAAAACAATAAAACCTATTTACGACAAACCTACAGCCAATATCATACTGAATAGGCAAAAACAGGAAGCATTCTTTTTGAAACTGGCACAAGACAAGGATGCCTTCTCTCACCACTCCTATTCAATATATTAATGAAAGTTCTGGCCTCGACAATCAGGCAAGAAAAAGAAATAAAGGGTATACAATTTGGAAAAGAGAAAGTCAAATTGTCTCTGTTTGCAGACAACATGATTGTATATTTAGACGACCTCATAATCTCTGCCCCAAATCTCCTTAAGCTGATAAGCAACTTCAGCAAAGTCTCAGGAGACAAAATCAATGTGCAAAAATCACAAGCAAATCTATACACCAATAACAGACAGAGAGCCAAATCATGAATGAACTTCCAAACACAATTGCTACAAAGAGAATAAAATACCTAGGAATACAACTAACAAGGGATGTGAAGGACCTCTTCAAGGAGAACTACAAACCACTGCTCAAGGAAATAAGAGAGGACACAAACAGATGGAAAAACATTCCATGCTCATGGTTAAGAAGAATCAGTATTGTGAAAATGGCCATACTGCCCAAAGTAATTTAGAGATTCAATGTTATCCCCATCAATCTACCATTGACTATCTTCACAGAATTGGAAAAAAAAAAAAACCCTTAAACTTTACATGGAACCAAAAGAAAGCCCTCATAGCCAAGACAATCCTAAGCAAAAAGAACAAAGCTGGAGGCATCAGGCTACATGGTATCAAACTACTTCAAAGCTACAGTAATCAAAACAGCATGGTACTGGTACCAAAAGAGAGATATAGACCAATGGAACAGAACAGAGGCTTTAGAAGTAATGCCACACATCTACAACCATCAGATCTTTTGACAAACCTGACAAAAACAAGCAATGGGAACAGGAATCCCTGTTTAATAAATGGTGTTGGGAAAACTGGCTAGCCATATGCAGAAAGCTGAAATCCCTTCCTTACATCTTATACAAAAATTAATTCCAGATAGATTGAAGATTTAAACATAAGACCTAACATCATAAAAACCCTAGAAGAAAACCTAGGCAATACCATTTAGAGCATAGACATAGGCAAGGACTTTGTGACTAAAACACCAAAAGCAATGGCAACAAAAGCCAAAATAGACAAATGTGTTCTAATTAAACTTAAGAGCTTCTGCACAGAAAAAGAACTGTCATTAGAGTGAACCGGGAACCAACAGAATGGGAAAAAAATCTTTGCAATCTACCCATCTGACAAAGGGCTAATAAGCAGAATCCACAAAGAATTTAAACAAATTTATAAGAAAAAAAACAAACAGTGGACAAAGAATATGAACAAACATTTCTCAAAGAAGACATATATGAGGCCAACAAACATGAAAAAAAGCTCATTATCACTGGTTATTAGAGAAATGCAAATCAAAACCACATTGAGATACCATCTCATGCCAGTTAGAATGGTGATAATTAAAAAATCAGAAGACTACAGATGCTGGAGAGGATGTGGAGAAATAGGAACACTTTTACACTGTTGGTGGAAGTGTAAATTAGTTCAGCCATTGTGGAATACAGTGTGGAGATTCCTCAAGGATCTAGAACTAGAAATACCATTTGACCCACCAATCCCATCAGTGGGCATATACCCTAAAAATTATAAAACTGTGAGTTTTAAAGACACTTGTACACGCATGTTTATTGTGGCACTGTTTACAATAGCAAAGACTTGGAACCAACCCAAATGCCCACCAATGATAGACTGGATGAAGAAAACGTGGCAAGTATACACCACGGAATACTATGCAGCCACAAAAAGGATGAGTTCATGTCCTTTGCAGGGACATAGATGAAGCTGGAAGTCATCATCCTCAGCAAACGGACACAAGAACAGACAACCAAACATCGCATGTTCTTACTCATAAGTGGTTGTTGAACAATGAGAACACATGGGCACAGGGAGGGGAACATCACACACCGGGGCCTGTTGGGGGATGGGTGGGTAGGGGAGGGACAGCAAGGTTGGTGGGGGATGGGGAAGGGCTAACACTAGGATAAATACCTAATATAGATGATGGGGGATGGATACAGCAAACCACCTTGGCATGTGTATACCTGCGTAACAAACCTGCACATTCTGCGCATGTACCCCAGAACTTAAAGCATAATAATTAAAAAAAACGTTGAATTCACAAAGGTAGCAAGTAGCAAGTGGTTACCAGATGCAGGAAGTGGGAAGCAGATTGAGGAAGGGGAGATGCTGGTCAACAGGGAGAAAGCTATAGTTAGTTGGAGGAAGAAATTCTGGTGTTCTCTTGCAGAACAAGGTAACTATATTTGATAAAAATGTACTGTACAGTTATAGCTAAAACAGATCATTTTAAATGTTCTCACTGTAAAGAAAACACAAATATTTGAGTTTATGGATATGGTAATTGCTCTGATTCGATCATTTGTAATGCATGCATGTATCAAAATATCAATTTGTACCCCATAAATATATGCAATTCTTATTTGTCAATTAAAAGTAAAATAAAACTTAAAAAAAAAGAAAAGCTACAATTATTTATTTCCTGGAGGCTTTGCTGATATGGACACAGCTAGATGGTTTGACTCTAGAGGATTCCTTTTTGTGGAGACAGAAACAATAGAACTATTGGTGGATAGAATTGACAAAATTGGAGATTTGAGGGGCTTTATATTCCCAGCAGGCCTCTCCTTTAAGGCATTTGCCACATACGGAAGCTGTTCATGGTGGAAGGCTGTAGACCTCAAACAAACAAAAAAGCAAACAAGCCGAAAAACAAAAAACCAACTACTCAGCTCTAAGGCCACACCATAATTACATAAGTCCTAAGCTCTGGAGTCAACGAGTTGCACTAACCTCAAATGGGCAGTTTTCAGAGTCTTTCCTGACCAGTAGTTGACCAAGAGATGTCTGATTTTGCTAAGAAGCAAAGCCAAAAGGCCAAGTTTCTGGGTACTGACGAGCCGAAGACATCGTGATTTCAAATAAACCCTTAAAATCCATGTTCGACGGGAACTCACCAGCGATAGACAAAGTTTTAATGAAACTTTAACCTAGCCTTGATCTAGCTAAGTTCATAACTAATAAGATGATGAGCCTCTCTACTCTTCAATTAGCAAAGTGTTAATTCTCTCTTGTAGATACTATCATCTGAGGCTTCTTTTTAAAAACAAATAAACCATGTCTAGCACACAACTAAAATGTAATGAATATGTTACAAGTATCAATTTTATATTGTCACAAAATAATGGTATGTACCAAAGAAATATCCACTCAGTTTTAAGGCCATACAATAATTAAGTCATGAGTTGTAGGGTCAATGAGTTGGACTAACCTCTAATGGGCAGTTTTCAGAGTCTCCCCTGACTGGCAGTTGACCAGAGACGTCTGACTTGGCTGCAGTAAACTGGTGGGTTTGGCTCTGTTCCTGTGCCTTATTCCCCAGCAAGCTCATGTGTCCCTATTTTTGTGACAAGGACAGAGGAGCAAAAGGGCAAGAAGAAACATACAGGCACTTTTTCAAGCCTCTGCTTGTGCAATTTTGCTAACATGTCCAAAGACAGCCCTGTGGCTACTTGTAGGTTGAAATGGCAGAACACTCTGTCCAGTGCAAGGACGCTGGGTATTTAAAAGGTGAAGTGTGAGGATAGAGGAAGGGGTAAAACTCAAGGTCATGAGTACAGCAAATCCACTGCATCAAGAATAAGATGGCATAAACCATAAATAACAGGGAAGAACACGAGAGCAACTTGTGATCCAACTACTGTGTTAATTGACAATGAATTTAAAGTAACTGTTAGGTACATTCAACAGAAGAAGTAATGTAAAAATACATAAAAATTCAGAGGATTTTCAACAAAGAAACAGAAATTACTAAAAGTAATTGAAAGGATACTATAAACTAAAAAATAAAATATATGATATTAAGAACTCCTATGAAAAATGATCATCATCACTGATCATTAGAGAAATGCAAATCAAAACCACACTGAGATACCATCTCACGACAGTTAGAACGGAGATCATTAAAAAATCTGGAGACAAAGATGCTGGAGAGGATGTGGAGAAACAGGAACACTCTTACACAGTTGGTGGGAGTGTAAATTAGTTCAACCATTAGGAAAGACAGTGTGGCAATTTCTCAAGGATCTAGAAATAGCAATTCTATTTGACCCAGCAATCCCACTACTGGGTATATAACCAAAGAACAATAAATCATTCTACTATAAAGACACATGCACACGTATGTTCATTGCAGCCCTGTGTACAATAGCAAAGACCTGGAACCAACCCAAATGCCCATCAATGATAGACTGGACAAAGAAAATGTGGTACATATACACCATGGAATACTATGCACCCATAAAAATCGATGAGTTCGTGACCTTTGGAGGAACCTGGATGAATCTGGAAACCATCATTCTCAGCAAACTGACACAAGAACAGAAAGCCAAACACCATATGTTCTCACTCATAGGTGGGTGTTGAACAACGAGGACACATGGACTCAGGGAGGGGAACATCACACACCGGAGACATTTGGGGGGTAGGGGAGAGACAGCAGGCGGTGGGGAGGTAGAGGAGGGTGGGGAGATATAACATGGGGAGAAATGTCAGATATAGTATGCACTCAAAGTAAAATAAATAAATTTTTTAAAAAAGAACTCCTTAAGACCTTGGGAACATGAGTAAGATAGCAAAATAGGGGGTCACTCTGTCATTTCCCCCATGACAACAAGAATTCTGCACTGAACCACAAACAAAAATCTCTTTGTGGGAACCTTGGAATTCAGGAAAGAGGTTGTGAAATCCTAGAGCAGTTCAAAACCTAGGAGTGTCATTTTGAGAGTGCAGACCTGTACCCACATGGCAGATGCATTCACCATGTTCCAAGGTTTAGATCCAGAAATGTCTCTGTTTTTTAAAGAGTTTGCCTCCAGCCCTCTTGGCCTTGATGCTGCTACTGAAAGTATCTACCAATGGGCCAAGGAGGAAGCATGCACACTAGCGTCTGGGCAGACAGCCCTGCCAACATGGGTCTCAGCATTGAACCCAAAAGATATCCTGTAACTCAGCTCCAACACGCTCTCAGCTGTGCTCCTAGCTTAGTACTGCTTGGAAATCTTGGGAGATGCGCTTGGACTGGCTTGCCAGCCTCCATCCCATAACAGTTCCCAAGTGGGTTCTGAATCTCTGTTCCAGCCCCATCTCAGCTGTGGTCTGGGAACAATTCTGTCAGACTAGGGAGCTGGCTTAGAGTATCACCCCCCATGCCACCAGGTCAGGCTTGCCAACATCACTCTTACAGCATATTGTAAATTAGCCCTGAAGCTTGAGTTAATGAGCCCCTCCCAGCTGTGGTCTGGAAGCAGTTCATGCCCAACCAGGATTCCACTGGGAGACATGCCCATATGAGTTTCCATGATAGGCTTGCCAAACTTTGTCCCAAAATGGATCCTCAAATGGCCCTGGATCTTATGCCCCTTTTCTGTAAAATTGAGAACAGCTCTGTTTGCCTGCGGACCCAGAGGGAGACATGTCCAGCGGCACCCCTACAGGTAATACCTGGACTTTGGTCCCATTATAGATCTTAAATCATCCTTAAAAATTGGCTCCAGTCTTTCTCAGCTAGTCTAAAAGCAGGACTGCTAACCCAGGAACCCAGCAGGAGACATGCCTATTTATGATCCTGAAGACTGGCTTGGAGTGCTCAGTCTCAGCTGTGGGCCCTGAAACAACCTTGTATGTTAATTCCATTCATCTCAATCATGGAGCAGGGCAGTACCACCAGCCCAGGGCAGATCATCCAACCAGTGATCCAACAGGAGCTCTCTCAGAGACTCAGAGAAAGCCACACTCATCAGCATACTAAGTAAATTCTGAAGCAGAACATCATCTCAACACCAGCTCCACATCGCAAGATCTTAGAGATGGTCCAGTTCACCCAGGGACCAAATAGAACCCACACCCATGAGAACCCCTGGAAAGAGGCCTATTGATTATGGTGCCTACTGCAGACCCAACCTCAGCCACATGAGCTGGATGCAATCCCATTCTACTGCCTACCGCAGTCCCAGAGGCAATCACCTTATCCAAAAGACCTAATAGGAAAGGATTTTAACTTGGCAAATCCAGTCTATAAAACCTGAGAAGTGAGTTCACTCCTTGCAATGTACAGACATCAATGTAAAACTACATAGATAACAAATCATCACACAAACATTACACCTCCAAAGGAAACTAATAAAACTGCAATAGTTGACTCCCAAGAAATAAAGATGTGTAGATTGTCTGAAAAATAATTCAAAATAATTATCCTAAAGAAGCTCAATGAGAGGCAAGAAAATACACATAGACAACTAAATAAAATTATAAAAATATTAAATGAACAAAAAAAGAAGTTTACTATGAAAATAGAAACCATAAAAAACTCAAGCCCTAGAACAGATGAATATTACGAGAGAACTGAAAACTCAGTTCTAACAGCGGACTTGATTATGCCAAAGAAATAATTAGTGAACCCAAAAGTAGGTCACTCGAAATTAACCATTTAGAGCAATAAAAACAATTGGAAAAGAATGAAGAAAGCACAGGAACCTATGGGACACCACCAAACATATGAATATAGTTATCCCTTGGTAATCACAGGAAATTGGTTCCAGAAGCCCTCACAAATATCGAAATCTGCTAATACACAAGTCCCATATATAAAATGACATAGTATTTGCATATAACATACATATGCCCTCACAATATGCTTTAAATAATCTCTCCATTACTTATAGCACTTAATACAATGTAAAAGTTATATAAATAGTTATCATGCTGTATTGTTTTCTAGTATTATTTTTATAGTTGTATTGTTATGTTTCTTGTTTTTTAAAAATATTTCTATCAGTGGTAGGTTGAATCCATGGATACAGAACAAGAAAACATGAAAGACCAGCTGTATACAAATTACTGGATTACCATAAAGAGAAAAAAGATACAAAGGGTTAGAAAGTTTATTTAAAGAAATACTGTCTGAAAACTTCCCAAATCTTGGAAGCGATATGGTATACAGTTTCTGGAAGCTCAAAGCTTTCCTAGCAAGATCAATTTTTTTTTAAAAAAAGCAATAGTTTGAGACACATTATAATCAAATGGATCACTTGAGGCTAGGAGTTTGAGATCAGCCTGAACAACAGAGTAAACCCTCATTTCTAAAAAAAAAAAAAAAAAAAAAAAAAAAACCAGGTGAGGTGACATGCAGCTGTAGTCCTAGCTACTTGGGAGGCTGAGGTGTATATGTGTATAAGTATATACAAAATATACATGAGCAGAGCACTGGAATCAGAAAAATGTGGAATATTGGATAAAGAATAAATTTTCATGAAAGTATATGGTAAATAATTTGCTAGCTTGAAGAAAGGGCAAAGAAAACAAGGAAATTATAAACATGAGATACACTTGATAAGACTATGGTTTTGATTTTTGGCTTTCTAGGTGTCCTTGGCACATAAAATGTGACTAATTGAGGGATACATAAATACAAATCAGAGCGAAAGAGTGCATTTCATCGTTCATTACAGCTCAAAGCAGGGCAATGATCCATTTGATAAAAATTCTGTCTTGCAGTCCACCATCCATTTTATTGCGTGCCCTAACTTTTTTAAAAAAATGATTAATTTGACTTAGAAGAAATATTGGAAATAGAAAAGAAAGATTAGAGAGTGGGTCTAAAATGTCACCTGCCAAGGCTGGGACTTATACAAAAATTTATGGCCGTGAAGTAAGTTTTACAGGTTTGCTAAGGATAAGTCAGAAACACAGCTGATCACACATTCCTGTGTCAACATAAGTCAAGCAAATAAATTACTGAGGGGAAGCATCACAATTCCTGATACAAAATTCAAAAATTACCTCCAGGGCTTTTCTTACAATAGAGAATGAGATCAGGCCAGAACTACATTGCAATAGCTTCCATTTGAAAGGTAGTAAAAACCATTCCGTGGGACGAAGAAGAAACACTGGGCTAGGACTGGCTCATCTAAGCCAGTGAGTCGCAAGTGAGGGTGACTTTGACCCCATTTGACAATGGTTAAAATATTTTTATTGTCACAAATGAGGGGAGGGGAAGATACTGGTATCTAGTGGGTAGAGACCAGAAATTCTCCTAAACATCCCACAATGCACAGGACAGTCTCTGCATTCCTCTGTTCTCATGCTGCTAATAAAGTCATACCCTAGGCTGCGTAATTTATAAAGGAAAGAGATTCAATTGAATCACAGTTCCACATGATGGGGGAGGCTTCACAGTCGTGATGGAAGAGCAAGGGATATCTTACACGATCGCAGACCAGAGAGAATGAGCCAAGCGAAATGGGAAGCCCCTTATAAAACCATCAGATCTAGTGAGACTCATTCACTGCCATGAGAACAGTATGGGGGAATCCACGCCATGATTCAGTTATCTCCCACCAGGTCCCTCCCACAGCATGTGGGGATTATGGGAGCTACAATTCCAGATGAGATTTTGGTGGGAATACAGCCAAACTATATCAGCCTCCTACGACAAATAATGATCCAAGCTCCGACATCAGCAGACAACACTGAGAAACCCGGATCTAAGCCCTTTTGTCACCTTCTCTCTTTGCTACCTCCTACCATTTGATATACTTATTTTTCTCACAAAGCCCCGCAAATAAAATGTATTATCGTGGGCTTTATGTGAGAAGGAGAGGATGCGCCCATATATATCAGCCTGTGAAGGTATCTGCTTTGAGACGTTATTCTAGAAGGATAAAATTTAGTTTATTTCATCATTTAGTCACACATGAAATGAGTTTATTTTTTACTATTTGGATTATTCATGGAATTTATACAAATCCTATCTCCCAGGGCCAAAGATCACTAAAGTATCTGTCATTTCCCTCATTTGCTTGCTCTGAATCTTGGCAGGCCATTGCTTCACTCATAAGTAATAAATATGTTGCTATTGGTCAGTATGTTCATTCAAGCCAAGGAGAAAAGGAAGGTATCGTTGTCCCAATGAGAACGATTTCACGCTGGAAACTGTCATTTGCATTCCCTTCGGAGGTCAGGTGCCTCCTCACTAATTTAGTTACCTGTAATTTGACAAACACATTTTTCACAAATGGTAGCTGTAAAGATGATGTCTTTAGAAATCTGTGCCTCCATGTGAAAACTGTCACCTCGCTCTTAAACATATCTTCATCTGAGAGAGGAAAATGGTTCTAAAATTACAATGATTTCTGTCACTTGGGAAGTAAGGCACAAAGCAGAAGCTCTTAATTATTCTGACTGTTATCCCCTCAACCAGTTCATTTTCCTAAAGCAGGAACTCAGCTCTGCCTTGACTTTGGCTTTACGGCTGGCAACCTCCCTGACCTGAGGCTCCTTGCCTGCCCCGGGGATCCCCAGCTCCTGCGGAGCCTTCAGACAGCGCCAGAGGTATTGCAGAGCCTCTGCATCCTCACCAAGACCTGTCAATTTCCAGTCCCGGGCTGCACCCATCCCCAGAGAGGGCCAGTCTGCCTGCAGGCTTCCCTTTGGCATGCAAATCATGGTGACATCAGAGAGAGGTGGCGCTGAACCCAGGGAGAGTTTTTCACTTGGGTTTTTTCCCTATGGAAGGAGAGAATCTATGGTGCTATTTTTATCTTGAGAAGCTTCTAGGTTGAAAATGAATGAAGGAAGAAGGATTTAGGTTACAACATATAAAACCTTATTTTTCTGTCTTTTGCCTTATGGGATTAAACAATGGCCTTTCCCGAAGAGCTGTGTAGGAAAGGTTGACTTGTCCTAAATGAGCCTTATCAATGACCAGGCTACCATTCTCCCAGGATATCTTCCTGTGCTAGAATGATACATTCTCTCACTTCATCAATCAGTATTTATTGAGAGCTTTTCTTTTTTTTTTCCCTTGGCAAAATTTTATTTATTTATTTATTTTCTTTTTTATTGCATTTTAGGTTTGGG
>NW_022437051.1:721010-779693 GCF_009761245.1 Sapajus apella
GTGTCAGTTTGCCGAGAATGATGGTTTCCAGGTTCATCCATGTCCCTGCAGAGGACACGAAGAGCTTTTCTAAGTGTAAGTATCCTGACATGGCTCCTGCTGTCAATGAGTTTTGATTCAGGAAGGAGGATTGGAACTAACACTATGAGAAAATTAGGAAGCAATGCAAGAAAATATGTGGCCAAGCGCTCAATTGAAAAGTGGAGCTTAAAAGGCTATAAGAGCCGGGCGCGGTGGCTCACGCCTGTAATCCCAGCACTTTGGGAGGCCGAGGCGGGTGGATCACGAGGTCAAGAGATCGAAACCATCCTGGTCAACATGGTGAAACCCCGTCTCTACTAAAAATACAAAAAATTAGCTGGGCATGGTGGCGCGTGCCTGTAATCCCAGCTACTCAGGAGGCTGAGGCAGGAGAATTGCCTGAACCCAGGAGGCGGAGGTTGCGGTGAGCCGAGATCGCGCCATTGCGCTCCAGCCTGGGTAACAAAAGCGAAACTCTGACTCAAAAAAAAAAAAAAAGGCTATAAGAAGCAGTGAAAAGAATGACCAAAGAAAACATCAGATTTCATTTAGAAACATCACAGTTTCCTAGGATCAAAGAACTGATTTTAATTCTTTCTTAACCAAGAGAAAACGTGACATTTACCTTTCTTCTAAATAATAACAAACATTCAGGTGAAAATTCAGGGAGAATAATTCAGCATCAGCTAGTTTTACCCACACATCTTGCTTTTGGCAGGGTCATCATCTACATGTATGGGGCTAGGAATGGGGTGTGCGTTTGTGGCCTGAGTTGGCAAGGGGCCATCAGGAGGGATGACCACTGTGGTAATCTGTGAATCCCATGCGCATCCCATGGAGGCCCTGGGAATGCAAATCCAATGTATCAGATGCTAGGAAAATCCAAAAAACAGTTATTTTTAATGTAATACATCCCAATTATTAACAGCCACAAAGAAAATTACTTTTCAAATGTAGTATAGGCTAAGTAAAGTACATCCGGAGGCTGAAAGAGGGGAGGAATTTCTAAAGCACAAATTATTTCCGAAAGACAGCCATTCTACATGCAGGTCAAGTGGGGTGTGGCACTGCGGGTGGTGGGAAGAGGTTGGAGGGAAGGTGCAGGTCAGGAGCAGATTCTAGCCGAGAGTGCAGGCTGTGGAGGAAAGGCGCTCTGCATCCGGCAGTAACGAGGACTTTAAACAGGGACGTGATGTGATCTTGCGTTTTCAGGAGATTTCTTCTCTGGCTGGATATGGTCTGAAACACAGATTGAAATGGATAAGACTGTTGTTGGGGAGATCAGTTAGAAAGATATGTGTCATATACATATACATATACATATACACACACATATATATACACATACACAAATATACACTAATATATGTGAGTGGGTACTAAGCCTACAGAGACTGACATAGAGAAATCTATACAGATTCATTCATAAGGTCCATATCTGTACCTATCTATCCATCTATCTATCCCATCTATTCATCTATCATTTCCTCTGGCAATAGCATTATAAAGTGCAAAGCTAAAACATCTTTTGCCCTTGACAAATTAGGAGAAGATCAGAACCGAATGTCTTATTTCTTTTTTTTTTTCAAGTTTGAATAATAAACATCCTTTTATTTGGTGACGCCGTTACTTCTTATTTCTTTTTAATAACTGTGTTTCTGATGACAAATGAATTCACTATAGAAAATTTAGAACGCTCAGAAAAGCATAGTGAAAACAATCATCATTACCAAGTGTTTAAAGCCTGCCTCACTGAATGCATCTAAGAACAGGAACATGGTGGGGAGCTGGTGGGGACTGAGCTTACAGATTGGCTTGTGGTCTCTGTGGGACAAACTTTAGGACACTCCAGAAAACATTAGTGGGGACAGGGACATTTTAACAGAGCTAAATCCCATGGCCATCGCTCCTCATCTGTTTGTTCTCCTCTAACAAACACGTGAGACTGGGTCATTCACAGTGAACAGAAATCTATTTCCTCACAGATCTGAAGGCTGAAGCTTTAGGAACAAAGTAACAGCAGGTTCGGTGTCTGATGAGGGCTGTTCTCTCTGCTTCCAAGATGGCACCTTGTTTTTGACACATCTACCTGTGGCAGAAAGGCGGCAGGTTGTGCCCTCACGTGGCAGAAGGCAGAAGAACGAACAAGGGCTGACACCTGTGTGAAGCTTCTTTCATAGGGGCCTCAATACCATTCATAAGGGAGGAGCCCTCATCGTCCAATCACTTGCTAAAGACCCCGCCTCTTAATACCATTGCATAGGGGATGAAGTTTCAGCATGAATTTTAGAGGAATACAAATGTTCAGGCCGTAGCATCATTCTACAGCTTGGAGGTTTGTGCTGCAATTATTCAATTATAATCAAATAAGAGTCAACTATTCACAAGCTGCTGAGCTATGGCACGTATAGTTTATAAAAACAACCACGATTATTTCTTTCGGATTTAGTACTTCAAAACCTAGAATTATTTTTTCAAAGGATATGTCCATTTTAAGGCTTCTGTTAAATACATCCATTTCCCAGACAGACAGTTCTCAATTGTAATTTCTCTCATTTCCCTGAATCCTCATCAAAATTCATAGTGTCTGTGGCCGATTGCATTTTCCACAATGGCTGCAAAATGTCCCCACATTCTTTTTACCACGTGACTTTGACACTCCTCCCCTAAAGAAGTCAGAGCTGTCTTCCTTCCTCATGATATTAGGGGGACTCATGACTAGCAAAAGCAATGCAGGCTGGTTTTCAAGGCCAGGGTGTAAACAAAGAGGGTTTCTATTTGACTTTGCTTGGGACACTTGGTTTCGAAAACCAGCCACCAAGTTGTGAGAAAACCAAACAGTCACATGGAGAAGCCATATGTAGGAGTTCAGTTGACAGCCCAATCTGAAATGCCAGAAAACAAGCATTCGCTGGCAACCAACAGACTGCCAGTGAACGTGTCTTCCCAGCTGAGCACCTGGACACCGCGGGGCAAAGAGGAGCTGTCCCTGCTGTGCCTTTTCTGAATGCCTGACCCACAGAATCCATGAGTGTAATGATAAAATGATCCATCCTTTACACCACTAAATTTGGGGCACATTCAACACCTAGGGAAAACATTGGGTGTGTATGTGTGTGTTTTAAATTCTCAACAGTTTGAGAGATAAAACATGATGGCTCGTTGCTGTGTAAATTGCATTCTCTCAATTTTCTATTAAGTAAGTTTTCTTTCTTCAATATTTCACCTTCCTCCTGTCTTCCTTTCTCTTTCTTTCTTTCTTTCTTTCTTCCTTCCTTCCTTCCTTTCTTTTTCTTTCTTTCTTTCTTCCTTTCTTTCTTCTTTCTCTCTCTCTTTCTTTCTTTCTTTCTTTCCTTCTTTCTTTCTTTTTCTTTCTCCTTCCTTCCTTCCTTCCTTCCTTCTTGTTTTTCTTTCTTTCCTTCTCTCTCTCTCCTTTTGCTTCCTTCCTTCCTTTCCATTTTTATTACTTTTAAGAATGGCTTCCTCACTAATAACTGTAATTTTGGAAAACGATTATTATCTTCTCCATCCCCAGTGATCCTCTAATGACATGTATGCACTTTTATTAATAATATCATCAGTAGAATTGCACATTACAAGAGGGAGGGTAATACAAGCAACTCAAATAAACAAATTAGATTTGTCCTTTATGTCTCATCTTCCTCCAAGACGAATGCTGTCAGGAAACGTACTCATGACTCCCTACACTTTCTGAGTCTGCGCAAAGAAGCCCTCGTAGAGGGCACATTCTCCATCAGCTAGCATCTCTACTATCCCGTGTGCAGGTGTGGAGCTTGCTGTAAGGTGACAGACTGTATTCTCTCACTACGTGATGATATTATCTCAGTATTTCAGACAGTGGAGGCTTGGCTTTGCAGTTGATCTTAGTCTTAAAACAAATGGTACGCTACTGCAATTTCCTTCTCAGATAATTCAGAGAAAAGTGATAAGGTGAGATGTGCAGGATTTGAGTCTCACTTATTCTTGAATGTAGGGAGAAAACGAAAATTCTGTATAAGATCTGATATGTGTTCTATATAGCACCATGGATCTACAAAGGCGTACAGACTCCAGGAGGAAGTCAGGCTTGAAGCAAAGGCATATACTGCACCTCCTAGTCGTTCCTCACTGGCCCAGGCCAGGTCTTATGTTTACTTCAATGATTTTAATGACAAAATACATGCATCTTCATCTAAACATTCTCTAGACATGGCTTATTATTTGGATGGCCATATAAGAACGTTTCAAGTAGACTATGCGTAAGGATCTGAATCTGCTGAGCCTGAACCCTGCCCCTGATCACCACATAAGGGATCCTTCTCGATTGCCTAGTTTCTTCCCTGAATATGAGCTCCAAGAAGAAAGATACCTGGTCTGACTGTTCACTGCTGCATCTCCAGCACCTGGGATGCTGTCTGTATGTAATAAACACATATTTATTTGAATGAATAAATTTTATTCTAGATCATTTCAAAACTGTTCAGACATATACAGAGCCTATTCCAGTAGACAAGACAAATAATAGATAACAAGATAAAACAAATTGTTTTCTTTTTTTTTTTTTTTTGAGACGGAGTTTCGCTCTTGTTACCCAGGCTGGAGTGCAATGGCCCGATCTCGGCTTACCGCAACCTCCGCCTCCTGGGTTCAGGCAATTCTCCTGCCTCAGCCTCCTGAGTAGCTGGGACTACAGGCACGCGCCACCATGCCCAGCTAATTTTTTGTAGTTTTAGTAGAGACGGGGTTTCACCATGTTGACCAGGATGGTCTTGATCTCTTGACCTCGTGATCCACCCGCCTCGGCCTCCCAAAGTGCTGGGATTACAGGCTTGAGCCACCGCGCCCGGCAAAACAAAGTGTTTTCTAAACTGTTTAGATCTATTGAGTATGTGCTATGTCGTCCATAGCCTCAAATGTTTGAAATCCCTTCTTCAGCTTTATTTTCAGTGCCATTACTTTGAACACTTCCAAATCACAGAAATATCACCACAAAACATTTTAACACAGGTTTGTCAGATTTCGTTAGGGAATTAGGGAATCTTTTTTTATTCTTTGGTAATGCTTAAAAGATTCACATTGAAAGATCTTCCAGCTTCCTGGGACAAGTAAGTTAAGAAAGCCCCATTTTCTCTCTAAGTAATACTCTCGACAGAAAATGAGGAAAAGATCTGAAAATTAATGATTATCCTACATGTTAATCCCCACGTTATAAAACATGTGTCCATAAGTATATGTTGATCCTCTCAGCAAACTTATGTTTAACCCTGTCGACAAGAAGCTACTACAGATTGTTGAGCTCTTTATAAAGCAAGAACAAACGCACTTGATTTCCCAAGTGGCCCGTTGGCCTTTATCCAAACCAACCTACCTTCCTTCCTTCCTTCCCTCCCTCCTTCCCTCCATCCTCCCTCCCTCCCCCTCCCCTTTTCTCTCCATACTTTCCCCTCCCCTCCCCTCCCCTCCCTTCCCCTCCCCTCCCTTCCCCTCCCCTTCCCTTCTCTTCCCTTCCCTTCTCTTCCTGTTCTAAAGCTTTTTAATAAACTTTCACTTCTACCCTGAAAAAAAAGTAAGAGTATAGAATAGGAATTACAAAATTAAATATACAAGTAAATACTAATTTTAAATGTAAGAAGAAATCAACAATTACAAATTTACAAAAGCTTACATATGCAATCTAGAAAAGCAGCATGATTTGATTACCTGAAACACACTTTCATAATACTATTTCCCTAGTTGTTTGTTTCTTTTTTCTTTTACTAAATACATTTGGTTACTGTTTCTTATTCTTTTCCACAGCATTTTCTATGGGTTTGTATGTCTTAGTCTGTTTTGGCAGCCATAACCAAATATCTCAGACTGGGTAATTCATAGACCACAGAAATTTATTTTCTGGCTTCCTTCTGACCATCCTAATCTTATAGTCAGACTTTCGCTTGGCCACACCCTAGCTATTCTCTCCTGAACACGTTTTCTCATTCTTTTACAAAATTAGAATTCTCTAAATTTTTAGGTTCTGCTTTCCTTTTGATTATAAATTCCATATTTAAATTATTTCTTCCTTCCCGTATTTTACAACAGGCAGTCAATAGAGGCCATACCACACCCTGAACACTTGCCTTAGATGTTACTTTCACAAAATCTCTACAACTCTCCTTTTATTTTGAGCCCTTACCAAATCCACTCATAATGCTGGGCTCACAGTAATGTAGGCTGTTTTTAGCATGCACCTGCGAACTTTTTCAGTCTCTGCTTATTACCCAGTTCCAAAGCTGCTTCCATATTTTTAGGTAGTTCTTAAAGAAGCATCCCATTTTTTTTGCATCAATTTCTTAGTTTGTTCTAGCTACTGTAGCAACATATCTTAGACTGGGTAATTTACAAACAACAGAAATTTATTGTCCACAGTTCCGGAAGCTGGAAAATCCAACATCAAGAGGTCAGCAGACTCAGTGTCTGGGAAGAGCCCACCCCTCATCGATGATGGCTTCTACATGTCTTTCAATGGTGGAGGAGCCCATCAGGGATCTTTTACAATGGCATCAATCCTCTTCATGAAGTTGGAACCTCCATGACCTAATCACCTACCAAAGTCCTGCCTATTACTGTCACATTGGGGATTAACTTTCCAAATGTGAAATTTCGGGAGATGAATCATTCAGACCACGGTAGTCTAGAAAAATAATTTATTCTTTTGGCATAGTTGACAAAAATATGTTTCTTATTTTGATTGTTAGAAAAATTATTTCAGCGTCACAATTTACTAATGGCAATGTAAAAATAAATATTTAGGATTGCTGTCAAATTTGCAAAAATTCTATCAAAATTATGTAATACATGAACTGTAAGGTTTGGAGTACACGCTCCTATCTACATACATATTATACCTGTTCCTTCTGCCTATGATGTATTTTAGCGGTGTGTATCATTGGATACTATAGTGTCTATTGCAATGGAATAGACATGTTGCATTGCATCCTGACCTCTGACTTTTCACCTCTGTGTCACAATGTCAAGTATATACTGTGTAAAAACGCACACTAAACCCCAATTTAAATGTATCTCCAGTTCAACTTTTTCTTAGCAGGTTTCCAAAATGTCCTGGATCATTTCAATGCAGCCTGACATGAAACGAAGTGTGATAGAAAGGAAGATGGAATTAACAGATGCAATCGACTTTACTAAGAGCAAATAAAATATTGTACTTGGAGGTGAGGGTGGAATTGGGGGAGAAGAAATCTCCTACTATATTGGAGTGTTTTTGTTCTAATTCTGACTCCACCATTTTGCTATATAACATAAGGCAAGTGACTTAACCTCTCTGTGCCTTGGTTTACTACACACGTCTTCATAAGTTGTTGTGATAATTAAATTAAATAGTTATTAAGTGCTTAAAACAGTGTCTGGCACCGTAAAGTACTCAAAAAATGTTCTTTGTTTTCTTTGTGTGAAACACTGTATCTGTCTGCCAGGGATGGCAGAGTAGCCAATAGACTCTTCTATAAAATGTTTTATACTTTACTATGAATGTAAAGATGAAATAACAACTGAAAGGCCAAGTCTCTGAAAAATAAGAGGGGGTAACAGATATTGCCCCTGTATTACTTGGCTGAAGATGTGTTGCTCCTGCTCCACAAGTCATATAAAGAAAGGTATTTTAAAAATTAAAGGCCAGATGTGGTGGTTCACGTCTGTAATCCCAGCACTTTGGAAGGCCAAGGTGGGCAGATTGCCTGAGGTCAGGAGTTCAAGACCAGCTTGGCCAACATGGTGAAATCTTGTCTCTACTAAACACACATATACACACAAAATAGCAGGGTGTGGTGGCACGCACCTGTAATCCCAGGTACTTGGGAGGCTGAGGCAGGGGAATTGCTTGAACCAGGGAGGTGGAGGTTGCAGTGAGCCGAGGATGTGCCACTGCACTCCGGCATGGGTCACAGAGTAAGACTCCATCTTAAAAAAAAAAAAAATGAAGACAGAGGGATTAAGGTTGGAAATGGAAGTAGATGCTAACCCCTCCAACACCCTGCTCTGATGTGATTATTTGGGCTTACATTTTTCGTTTTATTTATTTTGTGTGTGTGTGCTGGCATTGCCAGCTCCATAAGGAAAAGGGTAAAAGAATTAGTTAAATGATGCATCAAGATAAAACTTACCCTAAATGTATCCAATATAAAAAAGTAAAATAAAAGTGCTGATGAAAGAGTGAGGCTCTGGCACTGCACTGTTCATATGCAGTATTTAATTCTGCCTCTAAATCTGTTATTGTAGGCACACAGAACATGTGACTTAAATAACACGGAAAAATAAATCAAGAAAACTGGGAAAGGTCTTCAAATTTCTACTCATGAAATGGGACCTAAGGGTCTGCTTTATTTTTCTTTCCCTTCACTCTTAAAGACCAGGCCCCTAAAGTTTCTTCTTCTTTTTTCTTTTTTAAGTAATACAAGGAGTATGGAACAGATAAGGAAAAATAAAGGGGTGTCGGGGGCTTTCACCACGAATATTACCGCTGTTCATTTTGGGGGAAAAGAGTCAGAAAAGCAAACTTACAAATTCAATACTTGCTCGACTTCATGCCCAATAAGACTTTTGCAAATGGCGTAAAATTATTCAAGGGCCATTTGAATTGCAGGGCTCCAAGCCGAGCAGCCTCGCCGTTTTCACATGTGCTGATACTTTGAACTTTTCCTTGCCTATATTTATTCAACAGATGGCAAGGCTTGTGATAGGATCAAACAGCCTTCTGACAAGAGAGAAGCTCACTTTGTGCAGGGAACCTGTCAGGTAGCCCTCTCCACTGGTAAACAAATAGATGGGCTGATGCAGTTCCCAAGGGAGTGAGCTCAGGCAAGCCACAGAGGGCAAAAAGAGCCACCCGGCGGAGGAGAAGCAACCGAACTCCGAAAGACTTACTTACAGAAAGGGGCATAAGAAACCAACACTCAGACCCCCAAATCGCAATTAAAACTGCCTCCCAATCATGTGTATTTTATATTAAAGAACACCGTCTAGAATACAAGTCAGTAAATCCCCAAAAAATACACCTTGAATCTTTCTTTTAAATAAAAACACATTCACATTTACAAAATGACATCTTTCATTGCCTTTTATTAATTCTCCCTTGAAAAAGAAACAGGCCTATGAGTTTCAAATTAGCTGGGAACGATGGAAAACACTCAAGGTGGTTGGAATTTTCCAGGTAACCTTGGATTTTCATTTTCCTTATTCAGCAAAGCCATTTTTCTGTGAACTCAGATTAAATAGAAAAAAATGAATCTATTAAAACAAGTGGGCTCTCACTTATGTTAAATAAGATGGAGTGCTATTATCATTCTCTTTCCCTTTGTATGATTAGAACTAAACAAATTAACTCAAGGCTAAGGTACAGTATTTGGTACATACACAGTAGTATAATTTTAAAGAAAATAGAGATAGCCCCTTGTCTCATTTGTTAGAGAATTAATGTGTCAGATGTCAAACACCTGTAATGACCTAAGAAGAGAACAGGGCTTGGAAATAGAGTGGAAAAGTGAACTGAGTTAGAATTATTGCTTATTAATATCTAATATTATTCCCTAAATCTTAAAAAATGTATTGAAGAATAAGCAAACTATTTAATGTAAAACCTACAAATCCTAAGGAATTGGTTACTTCTAACACTATATGAACAGACCGTGTATACGGATATCAATGATAGAGCCCTCTTGAAATGTGTTAACATGCAGAATCTATATTTAAGGTTTCTCCTACTCTTGAATCTGAGGCAGTGCATCCTGCAGTGTTCCACTCAGATCCTCTCTGTGGGCCTAAGGGACTCACCCCAGCTCCTGCACCCACCACCTGCTTCTCTCACAAGGAAATTGCCCTTAGCCATTGGGAATTGCCCTGCCCAGTGTATAAGATGCGCTGGGCCTCAGCAGCATTCACACTGCAGGTGAGCTGCTCCCCGGCCCTTCCTGCTGTCCTCACTTTCTTACAGGTGTGTCTCCCAAAAGCGAGAAAACCCACCTTTGATGGGATGATGGGCTTCAGATCCTTGAGGAGCAGCGTACAAAGTCTTTGAACTTGCGGCAAGATAACACAAAGTTCTTTGATTATGGAAACTTGATGAGAGCGGTTGCGTTGCTGTTGTCATTTTGTTTGTTTGCTTACTCCCATACCTCCCATACCTAGAGCACTGTTTGCCATTTGATAGGAGTTCTTTAAGTATCACGGAAATAAATGGATGAACACATTTTAAATGTAATTTTTTTGAGTTCTAGATTATTTTCTGCTAAGACAGGAGAGACTTCGAAAAGTGGTTGTTGGAAAAGGGGGTGACAGTAAATGTGGATCCCTGTTGCTTATGATGTGAGCAATCTTGCTACGATCAAATTGGAAGCTTGCTTATTTTGCTAAGAAACCGGGAAGAAAGATCTTGCAGATTCTTTTAACTACAGCTATGTATAATGATCTGCGTTTAACAATATAAACGTGTATCTATTTTGATGGGTAAGGATGTATGGGTCACATCCAGGTAACTATCCAGAATAAGTCTCAGTGTCACCTAGGGAATCACATGATAAATAACAAGTCAAGGTTATCTAAGGTCATTGTCTAAAATAAGCAGTTTCTTGGCCAAAGCAAGTCATTTAATACAGTTAAAAGTATAATAGACAAAACAATATTGCCTTAAAATTATGAAAAGTGGCATCCATAGCCAAGTTTCTAACATTTTCCAGAACGTGTTCATAGCCAGAAGCATTCAGCTTCATATCAGCCATTGTCTCTTTTCCATGTTTCCATCTCCATGCTCTGTACCTGTGATAGAGGTGGTGTGCTTTTTATCCTGTGGCTGAGTCGTTCCTGCCATTTCATGTATTTCTGTTCTCTCACCATAAGTTGTTCTTGCTCAGAGAGAGTAAACGCCCATCCCTCAGAATATTAAATTAGGAAGGTGAACGAAATGGGTAAAAATTCTTCCAAGTGCACTATTTCCACAGCCAAAACATGGAATCAACCTAAGGGCCACCAATAGATGAATAAAGTAAACAAAGCACATATACACAATGAAATATTGTTGAGCCACAAAAAGAATGAAGTACTGTTGTTTCCAGTAACATGGAAGGAACTGGAGGTCATTATGTTAAGTGAAATAAGCCAAGCCCAGAAAGGCAAATACCACGTTCTCATTTGAATGTGGTAACTTAAAAAGTACATACCACGAAGACAGAGAGTGGAATGGTGATTGCTAGAGGCCGGGAAGGGTGAGGAAGGGGTGATGAAGAGAAGCTAGCTAATGGTACAAATATATGGTTTGATTGAGGAAAGAAGACGTAGTGTTCAACAGATCAGCAGAGTGAGTACAGTTTACAATAATCTATTGTACATTTAAAAATAGCTAAAAGAATAATTCAAATGTTTCTAATATAAAGAAAGACAAATATTTAAGGTAATGGATATCTCAATCTATAGAAATTAGATAAAATTAAATATTACATGCACACCCCAAACTATGTAAATCTATTTTGCATTAATAAAAAGTTATTTTAGAAAATATTCTTCCAAGTATCTATTTCTGTGTTTGTGAATGTGGTAATGTGTACGTTTGCTGTGTGTGGGCACACGTGTCCCTTGTAGGGTGAACTGAGGTACTCCATCTTTTTATTCCGTGAAAAACTTCAGAATATTGGCCCAAGTCCCTGGGCTTGTGGTCTTTATGTGTAAGAAGAAACCAACTATCTATAAGCACTAGTCTTAGAGCTGTCATTAAACAAGGAATTCAATGAATTATATGAATAAAAGAATGTGTCTTCATTATGGAAGACTGGATTCAGCTTTTTTTAGAAAAAATACATCCCTGGAGCAGGAGTGATGACTTGCATAAAGCCAGTGGCAGATTCTCCCTACCTCATTTCCTCAGTCTCCAAACTCATTTCAAAGCCAGCAAAATATAAACACAGAAGGAAGGATCGCCTGCAACAATCTAAGTAATACATCTCACTCTCACCCCCAAGCGACCAGGTAGGTACAGCTCATTTTTCTTTTACTCTGTCCTGCTCCGGGTGCTTTTCTGACCCTTCAGTAAAAGAAATGCCCACACTTCCACTGAAGTTAGCTAGAGGTTGGTCTCATAAAAAAAGATCTGACTATATTTAGGTAATACCACCTTGACCCTCCTCTGGTTGCCTACGGGGCAGGAGATCCATGAAATAGACATGCCAGCCCTGAGCCAGTGAGTGGGTCCCTTTCTAGCCACCATTACGGTTACCTGGGATGCAGAAAACCCAGTCCAAATGACCCCAAGCCCACTTCCAGAATCTGTGCAAACTTCCTTTGTGAGTCAAATTTTTCCACCCTAGTATGGAGTTCCAAACAGGCGGGGAAGATACTGTTGTTTGTTGGAAGCAATGGAGATATTGGAACTTCAACTGAAATTTGGGGCGCAGAATGGGGGCAGAGATAGAAAAAAATAGAGGATGGGGTGCCAACTACAGGCCTGGTACCATCTTTACTTGCAAATGTTAGGACCACATCTGGACTCAGGAAAGGGAAAACTCCTTGTTCTTTTTTGCTACGCATAGCACCAGCAGATAGAAGCAACGTTGAACCATGAGGTAGAAGAACCTCTGTATCAAATAACCTCTGTCCTCCACTTCCAGCATGGGATTAGGAGACCAGTTTATTAGATATTTACTATGTGGTACAGAAAAAGATCACACACACACACACACACACACAGACACACACACACACAGTGTAGAAAGCAGAGTCTGCTGCATAGAGGTAGGGTAGCGGAGGAGACAGAAAAGTAAAAGAAGAGAGACAGTTCTGAAGCAATAATTATTTAAAAGAGCAGCCTGGAGCCATTTTTCATAATTGTGTCATTTTGCATTTCATAAAGATAACTGTGTTTACAGCCACACCTTGAATCCCTCTTCAATCTGGGAGGGGGATGATTTGGGTAGAGAGTGGAGGAAAAGTAACGGGAGAGCAGCTGTGATTGGAAGTGACATATTTAAAATTATATAGATGACCATAAGTATTTAAGTTCCTGGGAATCCGCAGTGTTCTGAAAGGGATGGTGGGATTTATTGATTTATCAAATAGTAACTCTTTTGAGATAAACCTTATCCCACAGCGGATGTCATTGGGGAGGTTCTGTTAAATATGAAAGAGAAGAAGATCCCAAGAATTTTCTGTCTGTAATAATAATGGAATTGACTTTATAGCATCGTTGAAAGAACGAAAGATGCAAATATATGCAATTCGCTCACAGCAGTGCCTGTGACATATGAAGGACTCAATAAGTTTTAGTTGCAGCTATTATTAAACTTTTTTCTTCGTTTTTATGAGGGCTCATTCAATCATGTCCTTCACAGTATAAATTCTTTCTTTCTTTTTTTTCCCTTTTTTGAGATGGAATCTCACTCTGCCGCCCAGGTTGGCATTCCAACCTCTGCCACCCAGGTTCTAGCAATTCTCCTACCTCACCCGCCACCACACCAGTCTAATACTTTTGTTTTTGTAGCAGAGATGGGGTTTCACCATGTCACCCAGGCTGCAGTGCAGTGGTACAATGATAGCTCACTGCAGCCTCAAATTTCTGGCCTCGGCCTCCTGAGTAGCCGGGACTACAGGCATGCATCACCATGCTTGGCTAATATTTTTAGTTTTTCTGTAGAGTTGGAGGTCTCTCTATGTTGCCCTAGCTGGTGTCAATGGATCCGCCTGGCCTTGAGCAATCCTCCTGCCTCCGCTTCCCATTGTGCTGGGATTTCAGGCATAAGCCACGACACCAGACCCTAACTTTTTACTGGTAACAGAAGACCTGGATTTTAGCTGTATGGGCTGTCAAGGTAATTGGAGAGCATGCAGATATGTTGAAGCGTCTAAAGAACTGACATGATATTGACTAAGAGTCAATATTCAAGCCTGAAGAAAAATTTATTTAAAACAACGTTCCCTGGAATAAAATACCTTAATGCAGGTCAGGCTATTTTCAAAGCTAAGATTATATATTCGGTATTAAAGCACACCCACTCTACTATCAAATTTTCAGACTCTTTAGGCTAAACGAGGTGGGTTAAGGAAAATACCTTTACTGGTTGAAGGTGTATTAAGCTTAGGATAACCTATGAGCCATGAGGCTCTTTTTCGATTAGTAGATGCTCAGTAAATGCTATCCCACTGAGAGAATTCTCTTGTTGGGCAAGTTCGTTCTGCAGGGGATTCAGAATCACCTCTACTGCTATTCAGTCCCCCAAGGCCTCAAAGAAGATGCACGATGGATTAACACATCACGAGTGAACTCCTGCCTGAATAACTCATTGGCCTCATCACAAAACAGATTTAAAGCAATTATCTAGTTCATTACCCAGAAGTGATCTGCTCACCTTCCTCAGGACTCTAGCCAAAACAGCTGCTCACAAACCAGGCCTTAACTCCCCAGCACAGATGGCAACTTTCCCTTAATATGCCTGTTGGAAAGTCACGTCTGTAATAGGCTGAGCTACCCCAGCATGGTCTTCAGGGACTGCTCAAGTATTCTCACCTACTAGTGGTATTTTCTACAAAAAGTCAAATGTGTGTTTCAAACCCTGAAAACCACAGAAATAGTTGGGCCAAGGGAATAAAGTTACGGCCTGGAGGCAGGAGACATAAACTGAGTTGTTTCTCTGCCACACCACCAATTTACTGCATGACCTCGGGCAAGTTCTCGAACCTTGACTGATGTATTATTTATTGAACAAAATGGTGTTCTAGAAGACAGGAAAGTTCCTAATGGATTCCATGTGTAGATATAGATAAAGATACAGGTCTGTAAGGCATACAGGAGAGAACTGGGGCTTCCTGACTAGATTAATGGCCAGGGCTGATGAAGAACACAGAAGGAGAAGTCTACAGGTTTTCAAGTTGATAAAGCTGCAAATCTAGCTATCAGAGGCCTTGACTTGACCCCTCTTCCCTCGTGTACTGCTCAGGGAAAGGGAGATACAAATTCTCACCCAGAGGCTTGTTGTAGACTTGTTTAAATGTACGAATGTCAGAGGGCCTAGCCTGGTGCTCAGAACACAGCCTACAGTATTTGTTTATTCTGATCTGAACCTTAGGGACTCTATGTTAAAATACCAATACAAGAGTCAAACTTAGGTTAGCTCAGGAAAAACTGTTCTTTCTAATAGAAAATATTCTGACCAACATAAGTCACATTTTCTTCCTGAAGAGTAAAAATGGAGCCCCCATAGTTGGTCAGAATGAAGACTTTGAAGTAAGGATTCTGAAGAAGCCAATCTCAGCCTCACAACATGTTAGCCATGAGGCCTTGGGGATGTTACTTTACCCCTATGAGCCTGAAGCCATTTGCTTCTGCTTGTAATTTGTTTTTAAACGGAAATAAAAAGTCTTTCTTTGCTGAAATATAAAGGCAATGTTAAAAAATTAGACAAACATAATGGTAAACAAAATCAAAGAACAAAAAATATTTTTATGATGCAGGGCTCAGTCTTTGACTCCTTTTTTATTTCTATATATTTCTTATGTGCTATACTCCATGTTCAAGCCTTTCACTGAGAAAATCCATGTACTTATGATGCCTGGATTTGTGGCTCCAGTCCAGACCTCTTCCCTCATTTCCAGTGTCCTGACATTATCTCTACTTGTATGTCTAATAGAGATGTGAGACTTGACATGCACCAAAGCAAATGCCTTGTCTTCTCCCCTGCAAACCTGACTTTCTCACTGTCTTTCTCCTCTGTTACAGGCAATTCTGAATTTTAGTTGCTTGGCATAAGTACTCTGGTATCGTTTTGACTTCTTTTCCTTTCACGGCCCTTATCCTATTTGATGATCTATGAGGCCCTCACCAATCATCATCCACGCTTCTACTCTACACTGATAGAAGCCAGCATCGCTCTGTCTGGAATGACTGCAATACCTCCTAGCTGGTGCTCCTGCTTCCTCCCTGGCCCCATGGTGTATATAACGAGGCAGCCGAATGATTCAGTAATATGCAAATCAGATATTACACTTATGGGCTTTCAGCCCTCCAGGGACTGCCTTTCTCACCCAGAACTCAAGTCAAAGTCCTTGCGTGGCCTGTGGGGCCCTGACACATTAGACCTTCGCCTCTCTGGACACACCTCCTGCATTTGCTCTCACTTGCTCCCGGTTCATCCAAGTGACCTCCTTCCCGAACCTCATCTATGCCACGTGAGCCCGCGCACTCCAGGCTTCCAGCTGCTGTGATTACTGTTCACTCGGCTGCCAGCTCTCCCCCAGGAAATCTACGTGGGTCCTCCTCACCGCCCTCAAGAATTTGATACCATTCCACTTTTCACTGAGGCCTTCTGTGACTAATAAATATCCACATATAAGCGCAAACAAGAACACACCGTCATTCACCTGCCAGTCTGATAAAATTTGGGGAATTTGATCACGCCAAGGACCTACGAAAAGATATTAACTCACTAAATGTTGTCAGGAGTGGAAACGGAAACAAATTCCTCGGAAGGGAGACACACAAGTGTACAAAGATGTGTCCATTACAGTGGTCAGTGCAGCACTTGTGGAAATGACAAGAAAACTTGAAACAATCTAAACTTCCATCAATGGAGAATTGTTAAATAATCATAGCTTGCCCAGTTAGTAGAAAACTATCATATATGTTAAAAAGAAACACAGATATAGACAGATACAGGTATAGATATATACCGACATAGAAATACCTTGGAGATATATTAAGTGGGAAAAAAGCAAGTTGCTGAACATACGTAGTAAGGCAGGAGCTCACTGGTGGCATGTGTAATGTGTATGCATACACAGGGAGTGAGTGGGTTCTTAGCTAGGCGCATAGAATTTCCAGCATGACCGCACTGATTTCTAGGAAAGAAAATTGACAGTTCAGCCTTTTCATTTGCATTTTATTTTCATTTTCACTCTTCTAATATATGTAAAATCCATGTATTGCTTTTATTAATACTTTTTTATGAAATTGGGCTTGCTCTCGGTTTTAACTGGGCTTCCTTGCTAAATATGTGACTTAAGGAAAATCAGTTGAATTATCTCTGCTTCCAACTTTTGCATCAATAAAATGGAGTAAATTATAACATTGAATTTATAGGATTGTGTGAATATTAAATAAAAAGATATATGTAGAACATTTAGCAGGGCATTTAGTAAGCAATTACAGAAGCTAAATATATGATTTTTGTCATCCGTAGTAGTATGAAAATGAGAGAATTATGCAAAGTACCCTTCTCAATGCCTTGAATAGAGTAACTTGTTTTATAAAAAGCTGCAATTTAATGTTACAATGCTCATCAGTCAACATCAATAGCAAGGAGGAAAAGACTCACTAGTTTTATGTTACTCCCATTAACATGGCTAGTAAATGATAGCATCAGAATAAAAATCGGGGTGTGATTCATTTATCAGGATTAATTCAATACCTATAACCTGAGCTTCTAAGACCTCGGTTCTTCTAGTAAAACATAATTGCCTCCAAGAGACAAGAAGAATATACAGCACTGTAAAATAAGACAAGTAGCAGGCCGTTATTAAATACAAAATAAACACAACCAAGAACAAGTGGCCTGGGAGTTTCAGGAAAAGAAATGTCAAGCATGCCCAAGCAGAAATAAGAATACGATAAGTCCTTCAAAAATATGCCTGGCAAGTAGGTGCAAGTCTCCATATTAGGGAGGATTCCCAGCAGGCCAGGGTGAGATCGTTGCCCAAGCTGCCTCCAGCAACATAACGAAAGTCCCCAGGAGCAAAGTATCCAGGAGCCAGGACCTAGGCGAGACTCCTGTAAACTGGCTTATGCTATGTGTTGGTGAGTCTCCAGTGATTTCAGAATAGTCAGGCAAACTATCCAGGAATAAATTACTTCAACCCAATAATACAATTTTTCTTTCTTTTCTTTTCTTTTCTTTCTTTCCCTCCCTCCCTACCTCCCTCCCTTTTCTTTCTTTCTTTCTTTCTTTGCTTCCTTCTTTCTTTCTCTTTCTTTCTTTCTTTCCTTCTTTCTTTCTTTTTTTCTTTCTTTTTCTTTCTTTTCTTTTCCTTTTTTCTCTCTCTCTTTCTTTCTTTCCTTCGTTCTTTCTTTCTTCTTACTTAGTTACTGACTTTTAGAGACACGGTCCCACTGTGGCCCCTGCTGGAACGCAGCAGTGTGATTATGGCTAACTGCAGCCTCAACTTCCTGGGCTCGAGTGATCCTCCCTCCTCAGCCTCCTAAGTGGCTAGGATTACAGGCATGCGCCACCATGTTCAGCTAATTTTTTGAAATTTAGTAGAGACAAGGTCTTGCTCTGTTGCTTAGGCCAAGCTAGTCTCCTGGCCTCAAGCTGTCTTCCCACCTCTGCCTCCCAAAGCACTGAGATTACAGGCATGAGCCACTGCGCCCAGCCTAAATATGACTTCTAACTACTAACAACAACCTCACAGAACTGCCATATGGTTGCATTATTGACTCTTCATGTGGGTGTTTCCTGCACTCATTGTGAACACCTTAAGGACAGGGCTGTGTTTTATTCTGCCATATGGTTGCATTATTGACTCTTCATGTGGGTGTTTCCTGCACTCATTGTGAACACCTTAAGGAGAGGGCTGTGTTTTATTCTGCCATATGGTTGCATTATTGACTCTTCATGTGGGTGTTTCCTGCACTCATTGTGAACACCTTAAGGACAGGGCTGTGTTTTATTCTCTAAGCTGTCCCAGAACCTAAACAGGGCCTAGCCAGTTCCTGGTGTACAGTCCACACAAAATGGAGGTTTAATTGACGAATAAACTAATGAATTAGGGAAGAGATCTGCCAAGATGGTAAATGAAAAATAAAATAAGCATAGGTTGAAGTTATATTTGTTGACTGCCATGAAGAAATAAAGAGTTCATAGTAGGAAAGAAAATAGATGCCTCAAGGAGTGAACAACGAGCTTTTTATGGGTGGTGAAGGAGATCAGGATCTGCCTCTGTGATGGGCGCCATTTCTCCAAGTGATTTAACACACACACTAAAGCAGTGCTTGTAGGAGGTACACTTTCTCTTCATGTAAAACGGCTCATGTGAACTTTCATCAACTCTGCTGGTCCGTTATTCCTACAAAATAAGAAACTGAAATGGGAGAATGTCTCTTCTGAGACTAATAAGGAAATTCTGACGCTACGCAATCCGTCTAAAGATACACCACCCACAGCAGCAGCTCTGACAGGGCAGGGTTACAGCAGCAGGTTGTCATTATGTGGGAGCAGGGCAGAGAACACTCACAACAGAACTGCAATACACATCCAAATGGAATGCTGTGGGAATTTATCAGCAATTTCTCCAATTAGAGCTGGAGCCTTGGAGCTTAGCCCCGAATCCCCCCGCTGGGGAGCAGTATCAGTACTAGCTAAATAAATGATAGAGTTGTCCTGAGCACGCCTGACACGCAGAGTTTAAGACATGTTCAGACTTTAACCCAAGGCAGCTGATTTGGAATAAGAAAACTGTTTGATTGTTACCACAAAGAGCAGCACACACCGCTGTGCCAGCTGTCTAGAGCAGACAGCAATGTTCCCGATTCTTACTGACCTCAAGTTATTACAGCTTGTGTCTCAAATATAAAGTGATGCAGGGATTACACTAGCATATGTGATGCCATTCCTGTAGTTCCTAGCTTATCTGCTATGAACACACGAGGTATATATCCACACATATTCCCAGATGCTTTCCTGCAGTTCACTATAAGAAATTCTAAGCTAGATTAATTTTCCGAGGGAACTCTTTTAGGCCACTTGGAATTGATATTCAGATCTGTATTTGCAAAAGCATATAGATTCATCCAATATTCATGATCACGAAAAGCTTCATATAGTATACGTGGAATTAGATATTGAAATAGTCAAATCCCAAAGGCTTGTGGCATTAACATTTCCATTTAAGGGGAAATATGATATTAAACTTTAAGTAAATTAGAGATTTGTCATGCTTCTTTTCAGAATGAGATAGCACTATCTTTCATCAAAAGGGCCTTATTCTGACAGGATATTTATGAAAAAGAAAATATTTAAAATACTCTAGTATGCAGCATTTTTGTTAGAACAATTAAATTTAGGCCATGGTGAAAAAAGACTGAAAAATTTAACCATCTAAACATCCAGAATAAGTGCATAGATGAAATAAGATAAAACAAAATGCAAAACGAAATTGTGCCAAACCCCATATGAAACAAAAGAAAAACATTATTAGTAAATAAAAAGAGGGATTATGAAATGTTTTTAAAAATCAAAACTCATGTCATAAAGGACTAATATCTAACAAGCTCTAAAAATTTGAAAGAGGGTAGAACCCTACGCAAAAATAGGCAGAGATCAGAATACATAATTTTCAGAAAAAGAGCCAACATTTGAAAAATGTAAAAAATATGCTCAAACTCTTTTATAAGTTTAGCTAAACTCAGAAAAACTAAAACTAATAGTTGGAAACTAATACATAATTGTTCACCTATCAATAATTTAAAAGTTTGATAAAACAGAAAACTAGGGAGGGAGAGCATTGGGATAAGTAGCTAATGCATGCTGGGCTTAATAGGTAGGTGAGGCCGGGCGCGGTGGTTCAAGCCTGTAATCCCAGCACTTTGGGAGGCCGACGCGGGTGGATCCCGAGGTCAAGAGATCGAGGCCATCCTGGTCAACGTGGTGAAACCCCGTCTCTACTAAAAATACAAAAAACATTAGCTGGGCGTGGTGGCGCGTGCCTGTAATCCCAGCTACTCAGGAGGCTGAGGCAGGAGAATTGCCTGAACCCAGGAGACGGAGGTTGCGGTGAGCCGAGATCGCGCCATTGCACTCCAGCCTGGGTAACAAGAGTGAAACTCCGTCTCAAAAAAAAAAAAAAAAAAAAAAAAAAGGTAGGTGATGGGTTTATAAGGGCAGTAAACCACAATGGCACATGTTTACCTTCCCAGAGCTAAAAAACAAACAAACAAACAAACAGAACACCAGTATGAAGAAGGAAAACACGCTTTTATTTCTGGTGGTATTGCAAAACGTTAAAATCAGTATGAAGGATAACATTTTTCAAAATTATTAATGGGTTTACTCTCTGACCCAGCAATCCCACTCCTAGAAATTTATCCTAAATGCACAATTTCAAATATACAAATTAACTTTTGCACAAGGCTATCATGGAAGCATTGGGTGTACAAAATATTATAAAGTAATTACCTTTCTTTATAGACTACGTAAACTATAACCCTAGCACACAGAGAAATACACGCATCATAGAAATAACTGAAGTTCTCCATACACTTCCATGGAAAGACCTACAGGAGCTGCAAGGTGCCTAAGTCAAGATGGTAAGCTGTCATTTATGTAAAACAGGTAGACGATAAGAAGAACACATGCTCATGTGTACTTATAACTGCATAAAGAAAAATTGAAAATATGTACATGAAACTAACAAGGGAAATTTCTTATACGGCAAGAGGTATAATGGGATAGACAGATGTAAGAATGAAAGCAGGAGTTTAAAAAAGATCCTTCTATATAGTTTTCTTTGGGTAACAAATATTTCATGAAAATGAAATATTACCTATTCAAAGATAAAATTAGGCTAGGCCTGGTGGCTCACACCTGTTACCACAGTGCCGTGGGAGACCGAGGTGGAAGAATTGCTTGAGGATAGGAGTTCAAGTCCAGCCTGGGTAACAGGGTCACATAGTAAAACTTCATCTCTACTGGAAAAAAAGAAAAAAAGGAGAGAATTAGCGGGGCATGGTGGTGCTCGCCTGTAGTCCCAGCTACTCAGGAGGCTGAGGAGGGAGGATTGCTTGAGGTCAGGATGTAGAGGATACAGTGAGCCATGATCACACCACTGCACTCCAGCCTGGGCAACAGAGCAAGACCCTATAAATAAATAAGTAAAATCAGCGAAAAAAGCAACAGTGTAATGCACATTTCAAAAGAAAAGCAAGAACCCCTACTTCATGTGGATAAATTCTGCAAGTCAGGTTTTCTCCAGATTGAACGTTTTCATTATAGTATTTGCCAGTGTGTTTACCTGCCAGATGTCACATTATTCCAGTAGATAGATTGATAGATAGTTGAGAGAGAGAGAGATAGAGAGAGAGGGAGAGAGAGAGAGAATACCAGATTGGCTCTTCTTTTTAAATTTATAAATATCATGAAGCCAACAGGTGTCATATTATTTTATAAAGATTTATTTTATTATTCCAAATCAAACCACATAGACAGGACTCACATTATTTCCAGTGAGAAAATCTTATGAGTATCTTCACTGATGTGTCTTCGGCTGGTAAGATAGTGACTTTTCTACTTAGTACTTTAGAGAATTTAAAAATTATCATCAGAAAAAGTCAATAACAGTTGCTGTCAAGATTTTATTTCACTGCCAACCAACCTGATTCAAAGGAAAACCACTATTCTCTGCTCTGGCAAATGCAATTACCCTAAGTGTGTGAATGTCATGCGGAGTGAGATGTACTGAAGACCATATGAACATCAGCTCTCTTATGGTTCAGAAGGCGGCACATTCTCCTAGCAACATCTAGAAGCTAAGCCAGCCCTACCATCAGCATTAAAATACTGGATTGTTTCTAAAATGAGAGAAATTTCCCAGAAACAAGGAATACTGTGGGCCCACCAGTCAAAGCCGAATTCTGAGTCCTCTATTGTACTCTTTGCTAATGATATAGGCTGCCCATTTCCTTAACAAGCTGGGTTTGTTCATTGGAAAATGTATCAAATAATTTCAAGGTTATGTCACTGTTGGCAAGTGCAGTAATACTGGTGGAAAAAGGAAGTTTTCAGAACAAGGCAGAGACTGAGACCCTGTTTGGAACCGCCAGCCTGCAAAGCCCGCAGGAGGACCATGTTGTTCAAATTCACAGGACTGTCTGACGCTCACAGATAGGGAATGCCAACTGGCTTTTATGAGGATATAAATTAAAAGAGATTGATTTATTCAAATTCAACGTCTATGAATCAGGAAATAGCTTTGAAATATACATTTTATCTAGTGTGTCTGTCCTTTCAGTAACTGCTTGCTAAAGATCCATTGCTTCGCTTCCAGTCACAACCAACTTTCAACTATTCAGCAGATGATCCTTTGCATGGATTTGAGTTGTTTACCATCTTTTGTCTACTTTTGTAATTGTATGGTTTATTCGTCCTTCCTCCATTAAATAGGCAAAGAAATTGAGGTCAGTGAAAATAATCGGTTATAGGCCAATTTTATGCAAATATGCAAATGTGCTGTTCCCTGCCCTTGGATAATTGCTAGTGCTCTCAGGTCAAATTTTATGATGACTTTTATTGAAACGCTTTTGTTTTTTGTAGACAAGAGAAAGCAGAATTGTCTTATGCAATGTCCTGAGCCATCTGATTCTAGCCTCCCTTTGGCCTGTGTTTTGTTTGGTGACCCTGAATAAATTATGTGACTCCCTGTCCCTTTGTGTTTTAGGAGATAGTGACAGTGCTGATGTTTTAAAAACACTTTCAGAGAACTGGAGAAGATAATTTAAAATGCATCTGAAATATACCCAAGAACACTTAAACATGAATTTAAGGACACATACTGCAGATTCATTTCTTCAAGGAATTTTAGACTGATCCTTGCGCACAAGCACCAGCCTATTAGCAATGCAAGTAAATCTCAATGTGCTCCATTATCAAAAGCATTCCATTTTGCTAAGGCTCTGTCAGGGCATATTATTCTGACAGATAAAATCACATTACAATCAACTCTAATTACGTACAAAATATGATGTTCATGCTTTCAATTGTAACCAGGATTTGGGAATTATTTTTTAGAGACTTTTTCTATTCATAGGATATTCTGTAATTTGACCATTGCTGCCTTAGGTACTTGCCAGAAACATTTGGACTAGAGTGGCTTCCTAAATCCACACTCCTGAATGAACACGTGACCTGCCTTGGCTAAGAGGATCCACCAAATGTATGATTTTGACAAAAGAAATAAATGTTTTCACTTTAAAATTTAGTGTTAGCCAAGGGGAAAGAATATTAATTTTCTTTTTCTAGTCTTGGCAAGCAATGAGGAAGGGAAACACATGCCTAAAAAGATAGGGAAAAAATACTATCTTTGTTCCTTTGGTCTCCATGTCCTCATGCAATAAGACATCCCGACATCATTATGGGGGATCGGTGGCTGGCTTAGGGGACAGGAGGGTGTTTCACCAGGAAACTAAAGAAAAGAAAGAAAAGAAGAGGCTAACGAAAACCTAACAATCTGGTTTTTGTTTTTGCTTGGGTTTTTTTTTTTTCCACTCAAGGCTCAGCTATCTATGGAGTAGTTTGAGGGGACTAAACAATAAGTCCTGTCTCTTCACATTTTGTGTATTTCTGACTAACACTTCTTACTTCCTAGTTGAGTATTTTCATGAATATTTTAGAGAAAACTTAGCTGTGTCTACCTTAGCTATGGATAGACTTCTTTCTTTTTTTTTTTTACTTTCTCTCTCTCTCTCTCTCTCTCTTTTTCTTTCTTTGAGACAGAGTCTCACTCTGCCACCCAGGTGGGAGTGCAGTGATGAGATCTTGGCTCACTGCAACTTCCGCCTCCCTGGTTGAACCAATTCCCCTGCCTCAGCCTCCTGAGTAGCTGTGATTACAGGCACGTGCCACCATGCCTGGCTAATTTTTTTTTTTTGTATTTTTAGTAGAGACGGGGTTTCACCATACTGGCCAGGCTGGTCTTGAAGTCCTGATCTGAGGCAATCTGCCAGCCTTGACCTCCCAAAGTGCTGGGATTACAGGCATGAACCACGGCGTCCGGCTGTTGGATAGACTTCTTAATGGACTACATCAGTTAAGAGTCTATTTCAGAAATCGGCTGGCTTGGTAATTGAATAATAGCTTTCACTAGTAATCCATGAATGTATGGAACTCTCTATAGCTTCTAGAGGAGGAGTTTGGAGGAAAAAGGAAACCAAGCCTAGGAACACTAAAAAAAAGTCCTGTTTACATAACTAAATAATCTTATTTTTAAGGAGAATATTAAAATTTGAAACAATGTAAAACTTGGAAAAATCTAAAGCAACGAAGACACTACTGCAAAATGAGCTGGCGGATTATACAGAAAACCCTATTGTACATATATAGGCATACATCACTGATACGGGTTTGGTTACAGACCATGTGAGAAAGTTAATGACGTAATATAGCAAGTCACACATATTTTTTGGTTTCTCTGTGTATATAAAAATTATGTTTATACTATACCATAGTCTATTAAGCTATTAAGTGTGCAATGCCATTATGTCTATAAAGAGATGTATGGTTAGGCTTGGGAGGGTGCAATCGTCCAGGAATTTATCCATTTCTTCTAGGTTTACTGGTTTATATGCATAGAGTTGTTTGTAGTAATCTCTGATGGTAGTTTGTATTTCTGTGGAATCAGTGGTGATTGCTTTTTCATTTTTTATTGCATCTATTTGATTCTTCTCTCTTGTCTTCTTTAATTAATCTGGCTAGCTGTCTGTCTATTTTGTTAATCTTTTCAAAAAGCCAGCTCTTGGATTTGTTGATTTTTTCGAAGGGTTTTTGTGTCTCTATCTCCTTCAGTTCTGCTCTGATCTTAGTTATTTCTTGTCTTCTGCTAGCTTTTGAGTTTTTTTGATCTTGCTTCTGTAGCTCTTCCAATTTTGATGTCAGGGTGTCGATTTTAGATCTTTCCTTGCTTCTCTGGTGGGCATTTATTGCTATAAATTTCCCTCTAGACACTGCTTTAAATGTGTCCCAGAGATTCTGGTACACTGTGTCTTCATTCTCATTGGTTTCAAAGAACATCTTTATTTCTGCCTGCATTTCATTGTTTATTCAGTAGCAGGTTGTTCAGTTTCCATGAAGTAGTGCAGTTCTGAGTTAGTTTCTTAATTCAGAGTTCTAATTTGATATCCCTGTGGTCTGAGAGACTGTTTTTTATGATTTCCATTCTTTTGCATTTGCTGAGGAGCGATTTTCTTCCGATTATGTGGTCAATTTTAGAGTAGGTGAAATGCAGTGCTGAGAAGATTGTATATTCTGTGGATTTGGGGTGTACATTGCTGTAGATGTCTATTACATCAGCTTGATCCAGATCTGAGTTCAAGTCCTGGATACCCTTATTAATTTTCTGTCTCATCCATCTGTCTAATGTTGACAGTGGAGTGTTGTGTGGGAGTCTAAGTCTCTTTGTAGGTTGTTAAGAACTTGCTGTATCTGGGTGCTCCTGTATTGGGTGCATATATATTTAGGATCCTTAGCTCTTCTTGATGCATTGATCCTTTTGGCATTATTTAATGCCCTTCTTTGTCTCTTTTGATCTTTGTTGGTTTAAAGTCCATTTTATCAGAGACTAGGATTGCAACTCCTGCTTATTTTTGCTCTCCATTTGCTTGGTAAATCTTCCTCCATCCCTTTATTTTGAGCCTATGTGTGTCCTTGTACATGAGATGGGTTTCCTGAATACAGCACACCGATGGGTCTTGACTTTTTATCCAATTTGCCAGTCTGTGTCTTTTGATTGGGGCATTTAGCCCATTTACATTTAAGATTAACATTGAATTTGATACTGCCATTTTGATGCTAGCTGAATGTTTTTCCCATTAGTTGACACATTTTCTTCATTATGTCACTGGTCTTTATCATTTGGTACATTTTTGGAGTGGCTAGTGCTGGTTATTCCTTTCCTTGTTTAGTGCTTCTTTCAGGAGCTCTGGTAAGGCAGGCTTGGTGGTGACGAAATCTCTCAGTAATTGCTTGTCCATAAAGGATTTTCTTTCTCCTTCACTTTTGAAGCTTAGTTTGGCTGGATATGAAATTTTAGTTTGAAAGTTCTTTTATTTAAGGATGTTGAATATTGGCCCCTACTCTCTTCTGGCTTGTAGGGTTTCCATGGAGAGATCTGCTGTGAGTCTGATGGGCTTCCCTTTATGGGTTACCTGCTCTTTCTCTCTGGCTGCCCTTAGCATTTTTTCATTCATTTCAATCCTGGTGAATCTGATGATTATGTGCTTTGGGGTTGCTCTTCTTGAGGAATATCTTTGTGGTGTTCTCTGTAATTCCTGGACTTGAATGTTGCCTGCCTTGCTAGGTTGGGGAAGTTCTTCTGGACAATGTCCTGAAGTGTTTTCCAGCTTGGATTCATTCTCTCTGTCACATTCAGGTACATAATCAAATGTAGATTAGGTCTTTTCACATAATCCCATATTTCTTGAAGGCTGTGTTCATTTCTTTTCACTCTTTTTCTCTATTCTTGCCTTCTCATTTTATTTCATTGAGTTGATCTTCAATCTCTAATATCGTTTCTTCTGCTTGGTTGATTCAGCTATTGAAGCTTCTGTATGCCTCGCAAAGTTCTCGTGCTGTGTTTTCTAGCTCCATCAAGTTGTTTATATTCTTTTCTAAGCTGTTTATTCTAGTTAGCATCTCATCTAACCTTTTTTCTAGGTTCTTAGGTCCTTTGCATTGGGTTAGCACATGTTCTTTTAGCTCTGAGAAGTATGAAATCTTGAACAGACCAATAACAAGGGTTGAAGTTGAGGTAACAATTAATAGCCTACCAACCAAAAAAAGTCCAGGTCCAGATGGATTCACAGCTGAATACTACCAGATGTACAAAGAGAAGTTGGTACCATTCCTTCTGAAACTATTCCAAACAATAGAAAAAGAGGGAATCCTTCCCAGATCATTTTATGAGACCAACATCATCCTGATACCAAAACCCAGAAGAGACTCAACAAAAAAAAAAAGGAAAACTTCAGGCCAATATCCATGATGAACATCAATGCAAAAACCTTCAATAAAATATTGGCAAACTGATTGCAACAGCACATCAAAAAGCTTATCCATCACGATCAAGTAAGCTTCATCTCAGGGATGCAAGGCTGGTTCAACATGTGCAAGTCTATAAACATAATCTACCACATAAACAGAACCAAAGACAGAAACCACATGATTGTCTCAATAGATGCAGAGAAGGCCTTCAACAAAATTTGACAACCCTTTATGCCAAAAACTCTCAATAAACTAGGTATCAATGGAATGTATCTCAAAATAATAAAAGTTATTTATGACAAACCCACAGCCAATATCATACTGAATTGGCAAAAACTGGAAGCATTTCCTTTGAAATCCGGCACTAGACAAGGATGCCCTCTCTCATCGCTCCTATTCAATATAGTACTGGAAGTACTAGCCAGGGCAATTAGGCCAGAAAAAAAAAATAAAGGATATTCAATTAGGAGAGAAGGAAGGAAAATATCTCTATTTGAGGACAACATGCTTGTATATTTAGAAGACCCTATCATCTCAGCACAAAATCTCCTTAAGCTGATAAGTAACTTCAGCAAAATCTCAGGATACAAAATCAATGTGCAGAAGAAGCATTTCTATACACCAACAACAGACTAACAGAGAGCCAAATCATGAGCAAACTCCCATTCACAATTACTACAGAGAGTACAATACCTAGGAATACAACTACCAAAGGATGTAAAGGACCTCTTCAAGGTTCAATGAGAACCTTGTTCAAACACTTGTTCAAACCACTGTTCAATGACAGAGGACACAAACAGATGGAGCAACATTCCATGCTCATGGTTAGGAAGAATCACTATCGTGAAAATGGCCATACTGCCCAAAGTAATTTACAGATTCAATGCTATCTCCATCAAGCTACCAATGACCTTCTTCACAGAACTGGAAAAAGCACCTTAAACTTCATATGGAACCAAAAGAGAGCCCACATAGCCAAGACAATCCTAAGCAAAAACAACAAAGCTGGAGGCATCATGCTACCTGATTTCAAACTATTCTACAAGGCTACAGTAATCAAAACAGCATGGTTCTGGTACCAAAGCAGTGAAATAGACCAATGGAACAGAACAGAGGCCTTGGAGGCAACACCACACATCTACAACCATCTGATTTTTGACAAACCTGACAAAAACAAGCAATGGGAACAGGAATCCCTGTTTAATAAATGGTGCTGGGAAAACTGGCTAGCCATGTGCAGAAAGCAGAAACTGGACCCCTTCCTGACACCATACACTAAAATTAACTCCAGATGGATTAAAGACTTAAACATAAGACCTAACACCTTAAAAACCCTAGAAGAAAACCTAGGCAAAACCATTCAGGACATAGGCATAGGCAAGGACTTCATGACTAAACCACCTAAAGCATTGGAAACAAAAGCCAAAATAGACGAATGAGACCTAATTAAACTCCAGAACTTCTGTACAGAAAAAGAAACAATCATTAGAATGAACTGGCAACCAACAGAATGGGAAAAAATTTTTGCAATCTACCCATATGACAAAGGGCTAATATCCAGAATCTACAAAGAACTAAAGAAGATTTACAAGAAAAACAACAAAAAAACCCATCCAAAAGTGGGCAGAGGGTATGAACAGACACTTTTCAATAGAAGACATATATGAGGCCAACAAATATATGAAAAAATGCTCATCATCACTGATTATTAGAGAAATGCAAATCAAAACTGCATTGAGATACCACCTCATGCCAGTCAGACTGGTGATCATTAAAAAATCTGGAGACAACAGATGCTGGAGAGGATATGGAAATAGGAACACTTTTGCATTGCTGGTGGGAGTGTAAACTAGTTCAGCAATTACGGAAGACAGTGTGACGCCTCCTCAAGGACCTAGAAATAGAAATTTCATTGGACCCAGCAATCCCATTACTGGGTATATACCCAAAGGATTATAAATCATTCTATTATAAAGACACATGCACAAGTATGTTCATAGTGGGACTGTTTACAGTAGCAAAGACCTGGAACCAACCCAAATGCCCATCGTTGATAGACTGGACAAGGAAAATGTGGCACATATACACCATGGAATACTATGCAGCCATAAAAAACAATGAGTTTGTGTCCTTTGTAGGTACATGGAAACCATCATTCTCAGCAAAGTGACACAAGAGCAGAAGATCAAACATGGCATGTTCTCACTCACAGGTGGGTGTTGAGCAATAAGAATACAGGGACACAGGAAGGTGAGAATCACACACTGGGGTCTGTTGGGGTGGGCCAAGGCGAGGACAGTGGGAGGGAGGTGGGGAGGTCAGGGAGGGATAACATAGGGAGAAATGCCAGATGTAGGTGTCGGGGGATGGAGGCAGCAAACCACATTGCCGTGTATGTACCTATGTAACAATCCTGCATGAACTGCACATGTATCCCAGAACCTAAAGTACAATAAAAAAATATAGAGATGTATGTATCTTAATTTAAAAATAGTTTATTGCTGAAGAATGCCAATGATTATCTAAGCCTTTACAGGTCATACTCTTTTTGCTGTTGAGGGGGTCTTTCCTTAGTGTTGATGGCAGCTGACTGATCAGAGTGGTGGTTGCTGAAGGTAGGGGTGGCTGTGGCAATTTCTTAAAATAAGATAATGAAATTTACCTCATCAATTGACTCTTTCTTTCACAAAACATTTCTCTGGAGCATGCAATGCTCTTTGATTGCCTTTAACCCATCGTAGAGGTTCTTTCAGCTTTGGAGTCAGTTCTCCCAAACCCCACTAGAGCTTTGCCAACTGAGTTTATGTTATTTTTAAATCCTTTGTTGTCATTTCAACAGTGTTCAGAGCATCTTCATCAGGAGTAGATTCGATCTCAAGAAAATATTTTCTTTGGTCATCATGAAAAGTGGCTATTCATGCATTCAAGTTTTATGAGATGTCAGTAATTCAGTCACATCTTTAGGCTCCACCTCTAATTCTAATTCTCTTGCTATTTCTACCACATCTGTAATGACTTCCTCCACTGAAGTCTTGAACTCCTCTGAGTCATGTATGAAGGTTAGAATCAACTTTTCCAAACTCCTCTCAATGTTGATATTTTGACCCCCTTCCCATGGATCGCAAATATTCTTAATGACATCTAGAATGATTATTCTATTCCAGAAAGTTCAATTTATCTTACCCAAATCAATCAGAGGAATTGTTATTTATGGCAGTTATAGCCTTACAAAATGTATTTCTTAAATAATAAGACTTGAAAGTTGAAAAGACTCTTTGATTCATGGGATGCAAAATAGATGTCATGTTAGCAGACATAAGAACAATATTAATCTCCTTATTAGCCTGCATAAAAGTTCTTGGATGATTAGATTCATTGTCAATGGGAAGTAATATTTTAAAGAGAACCCAGTTTTCTGAGCAGTAGGTCTCAATTATGGGCTTAAAGTATTCAGTAAACCATGCTGTGAACAGATGTGCTGCCATTCAGGCTTTGTTCCAGTTGAGGAGTACGGGCTGAGTTGATTTAGAAGAATTCTTAAGGGCTGTAGGATTTTTTGGAATGGTAAATGAACACTGGCTTCAACTCAAAGTCACCTGCTGCATTAGCCCCTTACAAGAGATTCAGCCTGTCTTGAATCCAGCCATTGACTTCTTGCTATAAGCATTATGTAAGTCCTAGGTGGTATATTCTTCCAATAGAAGGTTGTTTTGCCTACACTGAAAATATGTTTAGTGTAACTACCTTCACCAGTGATCTTCGCTAGATCTTCTGTATAACTTGTTGCAGCTTCTCCGTCAGCATTTGCGACTTTACCTTGCACTGTGTTATGGAGATGGCTGCTTTCCTTGAACCTCATGAACCAAACTCTTCTGGCATCCAACTTTTCTTCTGCAACTTGCACATCTCTCTCAGCCTTAATAGAACTAAAGGGTGTTAGAGCTTTGCTCTGGATTAGGCTTTGGCTTAAAGGAATGGTGTAGTTGGTTCAATCTTCTATTCAGACCAATCAAACTTCATAGCAGCCATAAGGCTGTTTTACTTTCTTATTATTCCCGTGTTGACTAGAGTAGCACATTTAATTCCCTTCAAGGATAGTTCCTTTGTGTTCACAACTTAACTAAGTGGTGCAGGAGAGTGGGCTTTCATCTTGTCTCAGCTTTCAACATGCCTTTTTCACCAAACTTAATCATTTCTAGCTTTTGATTGAAAGTGAGAGACATGTTTCTCTTCCTTTCACTTGAACACTTAGAGATCATTGTAAGGTTGTTAACTGGCCTTTTTAATATTTTTGTGTCTTATGGAATAGAGTCCTAAGAAAAGGGATGCCGACAGGGACAGAGGGCTGGTAGAGCAGTCAGAACACACAACATTTACCAGTTAAGTTTGTCATCTTTCATGAGTGCAGTTAATGGCATCTAAAACAATTACAATAGTAACATCAAAGACCACTGAGCACAGATCGCTATAACAGATATAATGATAAAATATTATGAATGAATAAAATAGAATGGAAAAGTTTGAAACACTGTGAGAATTACCAAAATGTGATACAGACACACAAAGTGAGCACATGCTTACCGAGAAATGGCACCAAGGGGTTTGCTGGACACAAACCTCTATAAACTGCTATAAACCTCCAATTTGTGAAAAATCTCATATGTGAGAAGCACAAAAAAGTGAAGTGTTATAAAGTCATGTATACCTATACTTTGCTTCTGAACTATTATATATATTTTATATTTCTATGGCTATCTATATTTCATATTAAGAGTGCTGATGAACTGACGCATGGTTTACCCTTTAAGTAAAACTCAAAACCTGAATAAGATCCCTCTGGCCCCTCACTTCCCAGAATATGAGGCATACTGATATTTATCTCTGGTACTATTAGGAGAAGATGTGCCAAGAATATAAAGCAGTATTTAAAGGGCTACTTTATATGTTGACCCTCTTATAATGAATTACAAAGTAATATGAGCCCCTTTAAATGGAAATTTTTCAGTGTACTGATTTTTATTTTCTATCTCATTTATTTTTTCCTATTTTCTGTCTTACTACTTGAGGATTGTATGCTTAGGCTAAGCAATGAACATATTTTAATCATACTGGAAGTTTTCCAAAATTACTCTTCAGTCTGTATCATGAAAATAAGAGTCAACATGCATGACACAGACCCTAGATATTTAAGAAATTAGGTTATGTAATATGCATCCCAGTGAAATATGTTATTTATATAAAATATATGTGATAACATTATATAAACATATAATAAAATGTATATAAGAGGAAAACACTGAGGCTTCAGAAACTCTAATGGCTATTGATGAATACAAGACAATTTTAATGACACATGAAGAACAGAAGTTGAGCTCCTTGGGGAAAAAAGAATATATGGGTCTGTGCATGTTTATAGGCATACATGTGTGCCTCAACACAGATTGTTTTTTTTTTTTTTTGAGACAGATTCTTGCTCCGTCACCAGGTGCCAGGCTCGAGTACAGTGGCACAATCTCAGCTCACTGTGATCTCCGCCTCCCGGGTTCAAGCAATTCTCCTGCCTTAGCCTCCCGCATAGCTGGAACTACAGGCACACACCACCACGCCCAGCTAATTTTTGAATTTTTTAGTAGAGACAGTGTTTCACCATGTTGGCCAGGATGGTCTCGATCTCTTGACCTCGTGATCCCCCCTCCTCGGCCTCCCAAAGTGCTGGGATTACAGGTGTGAGCCACGGCGCCCGGCTCAACGCAGCTTTTATATAGTCATTTCAGTCAACAACAGGCTGTATATATGATGATGGTCGCATAAGATTTTAATGGTATTTTTTGTATATATTTCTTGTGTTTAGATACACCAATACCATTGCATTACAATTGCCTGTAGAGTAACAGGGCAAGTTTGTATCTTGTAAGCAATAGGTGATACTGTATAGCCGAGGTGTGCAGGAGGCTAGACCAACGAGGCTTGCGTAAGTACACTGTGTTAGATGTTCGTGCAATGATAAAATTGCCAAAGAATGCACTTCTCAGAGCATATCACCATCTTTGAATGACACATGACAGTACATAAACACACATACATGCAGAAAAAAACAAAGAGATGTCATTTCAGGACAAAAACTTGGGGAAAGGGCATACTACACACCACAAGGTGAGCCCTCATTAAACAATGCTATTGCACAGAGACTTTAAGACGTTAAATCCAGGAATACCAGGAAGATTCTTTTTAGTGAAGGAAGACTAGGTAAATGAAACTTGTGGGCATTAACTTTGACTCTTTTTATATAAGCATTTCGAAAGTTTGGAATGACTGGATAAATTCATATCAGTCACATCAACGGTACAAGCAGACTCATCAAAGGTGCTGCTTCATATACAATAAGTAAGGAGTGAAGGACGAGGTCCACAGAGCAACTTTTACAATTAATGTTAAAGATGCTGGCAACAATTTCCTCATTCATTCATAGACCTTACAGCGTGGGCTTATTCCTCGGCAGCTGTTTGAAATAAAGTCTTTATAAGAAGAGTGAGGGTCTGTGACTGCTTCAGTTTTGACTTTCTATCCGTATGGAGCGTACTCCTCTCCTTCCCATCGTCCTGCAGTGAGGCCTGAGCCGCAGACACACAGCACGTGGCTGCAGGGGCTGAAGTCAAATCACTCAAATGCTCGAGCTCAGTTTTCTCACACTGAAATGAGAACATGAAATAGATGCTTTCAAAGAGTTTTTAAAATGCAGAACGCATTTAATCTATACCATGGAGTAAACTGGGGCACATCAAAAAACAACGGTAAAACTGAGACAGATTTTTTGATGAATATGCAAAAGCTATAAATATGAATGAGTGCTATTATAAAAGTAATATTAATACTACGGATAACAGCATTAAATGACCCAACTTAAGTGGTTCTAACCTTATGCCATAGATGATTCCAAGGTTTATACTCATACATGTCAATCCTCATAAAACCCCATGAGGTTGACGAGCAAATGAGACACAGAGTCGCACATATTGCACGTGGCAGAGCCAAGAGTCAAACCCAGGCAGACTCCAGAGCATATGCATGAACACAGGGTACTCCTGCCCCACCCAGCCGTTAACCCAAGCAATTCCTACCTGCTCCAAGCTTTGTCTTTCTGGGATGAATTGAGCCATATTTCTGGTACACTTGCTTTCCTACTTTTCCTCTGGGCACCTCAGAATCTCCTTCTCAAACTCAATTCGGCCAGATTCTAATTACGCTTCAGAATCCTATTCTAGTTCAACTCCTCCCTCAAACCTTTCTCCATGCAGCCACAAGACACAGCGGTTAGAGTCGGTGCTTTTTTTGGAAGTCAGATATATGCAGTTCGCTTCCATCTCCATGTCTTTACAATGAGAAGCAGAACAGTAATTACTGCTCAGTTTGTCATCAGGATTTTATCTAAATACACCTTAGTGCAGTGTCCAGTGTGGAAACAGCACTCAAAGCACATTGGCTATCTTTTCTGATTCTACCCATTCAGAATAAACTCCTCCACCTTTGCAGGGTTACAGAAATACTAGTAGGCAAAGGCAAGTCCTATGGGGTATAATTTAGTTATTCTTTTTAGTTGACAAACTTCCTTGAGGAGCTGGACTCTGAAGAAGGGAAGCATAAAACATATCCTTGGCGTATGCTTGCAGTCCGATTTAGACAAACACTAAACGGTAACCACAGATAATGTGTTAAATGCTATGAGAGACATAAGAACAGAAGTCTGGGCAGTAGAAAAGTCATTTATTGAAGTGGAAGAAACAGCGTGCTTCTGAAGCTCCTCATACCTGAATCACACTCTGCACCTGTCCATTTCTAACTGATAGTGGAAAATTGAAATTTCATGGAGGCCTCAGCTTCTTCATCAAGAGAGGTGTTTTTTTTGTATATTCAAGATAAAAATGATGATTTGGAGTGCAATAGGCAAGCATTCATGGTAGCTAAGATGATCACCTGGCTGATGTCAGGACTGATACCTGATGGAGGCTTTTGTCCTGCAATATCCAGCCCATGGTAGACCCTCAATACATGAGTTTGTCAATTTACCTAACCCATGTCTATCCTGCTCCTTATCTATGTTTATAGCCTGCTATGATAAAGAGGAATTATTTTGTTCCAGGTCTGGCATCACAGATGGAATTTCTCCTTGTTGGAAACCATGCCCTTCTATTTGTACTATATCTAGGTAAGTTACCCCAGGCGAGGGAAAATGAGAAGACAAGGAGTTTACAAGTCTTGTCATTCATTTCTCCCATTCTAAGAAGCCCTCAATATGAGTTCTGGAAAATCTGTGAATGACCCATAATGAGGAGGGAACCTACAGTAAGAGAGATGAGAAATAACTTAATCAGCAGCTCTGTTGTTTGCCTCTGTCTAACGTTTCTACAGGACCCCTGCTAGCAGTTATTTCTCCCCACCCAAAATGATACTACTCATCCAGTGGAAGGAAGAGGATGAGAATGTTGAGACCTGAAATTCAGGGAAAATCTAAGGGAAGCATTGGTCCAAAACAAAGCCACTGAGTTGATGGTGATATGAACCAATAAAACCAATAAGTACATTAAAAAATAAGTGATCATCAGTAAAATTATTAATGCTAATATGGAACCCAAAAGAAGAACTGGTAAAACTTGGCAAGGAGGTCACTAATCTTGGACTCTAGCACTGGAATCCATTGGAACACTAGACAGTTTATTGTTCGACAAATAGCCACAAAGTCCACATGATCCAGAGCAGATCACATAGCAGGAAAGAAATATGTTAAGGACTAAAGAACACAGACCATAAGAAAAAAATGCAACAGTAGCAGAGATAGTGGCAGTGATGACAGTAGAGAAAATGTATGGTAAAACATCAGGTTCTAACTTTGTAAGAGTTGGATGTTGAACATACACAAAATGTTACAAAAAAGAAGATAACCAAATGGAAAAACTGTCAAATGATTAAGCAAGAACTTAACAGAAGAAAACATCCAAAGGGCCCAAAGGTATATGGATAGGTTGTCAACATTGTTAGTCATTAGAAAAATATGAACTCGAACCAGAATGAAATGCCACTAAATACCCAAAACAATGAGTAAAACTAAAGCAAAATACAATCCGACAATACCAAGTATCAGTGAGGATATAGAGCAACCAGATTAAACAATTTTAGCGGCATCTTTTAAAGTTAAACTTATGCCTACACTGAGACCAAACAAGTCTACGTCTAAGGAAAAACCTCCCCAAAAGGAGCACACATGACTATCAAAAGAGAAGTTGAGGAATCTTTATGCCAACTTTATTCTAAATAGCTCAAAAGTCAAGATAACCCAAACGTCTATCAACGACACATCGGGTAAAAAACTTGCGACATGTTGATATGTAGAATTACTGCACAGGAACAGTAAAGAATGAACAGGTATACACAACACGGATGGACAAACAAATAAAAAGTATCTATTATTTTATATGATTCCACTGACATGAGTTTTAACAACAAGCAAAGCTATTCTACAATGGGGTTAACAGAATGGTAGTTTTCATTAGGGAGTATTGATGGAAAAAAGGAAGCTGCCTGGGATCTTGGCAGTATTTTATGCATTGATCTGAGTGTCTGAGTGATGACAAAGGTATATATAGGTGTTATATACAAGTGAACATTTATTTAGATGTAGACTTAAGATTTATGTATTTTACCTTAGGTATGTTATATATTAAAGGAATTTTTAAAATCCAAACAAAAAGGAAACAGTTTTAATCAAGAAGTCATTTCTGACCCACGAGCAGAAAAAAAAACAAAAACAACAACAACAACAAAAAAAAAACGAGAGTCTCAAGGAAATGACAGATCACAGGAGAACTGAGCGGTGTGAAACTTACTCCAGGCATGCACAGCTAGAAGAGTTTCCCACTGCCTGTGGAAAGGTATGAAACGAAACATCACCTCCCGCAGGTAATAATCACCCCTAGATCCAAAATAAACGGTTTCATCTCAACTAATTTATTTTCCTTTTTAAAAGTTTTTAAACTTCTAGGTTAAAAACATCCTACTTTAGTAATTGAAATGTGGCATTAAACTCTGATGATCTATTTGATGATTCTTTAAATAGGCAGTGTGCATTTCTAATTGCTTATGTTTCCAATATTCATGGTAATTCTCTCAGTTAATAAACTTTGTCAGAATTATTTAAGTAAATAATTAAATGGGGTAAGCGCCTTCCAGAAATGAAAGACAAATGACCACATCATTTATTCTGCCTCCAAAATAGCTACTTAGCAACTATTACCATTAGATATCTTTGAGTGACCTAGGAAAGCTGGGTGCACAGAGAGCATTGTGAGTTCACAATTCGATCATTTCATCTCCCCTCATGTAATAGCAATTGGAGGTTTTCGTCTACGAGACTTTAATTCCTCTGAGAACAGAAACCATTCCTTATTCACTATCTCATTCCCTTCAGTTTCTAGATCAAGTGTTTTCTTCACTTAGCCTCATTCCAGACATGACCTAAAACAGCTTGCAATGCTATACCCTTAACTGTAGATACAGAGGACAGAGTTGAATTTTTAAAGAAGATGAATGAGAAAATACAAGGGTGAGTATACAAAGGGAGTCAACCTGAGATTGAGAAGGCAAATGCTGAAATGCTGTGTACTTTCTAGTGTCTGATCAGAAAGTTGGCTGAATTTTCTAGCAGTTTTCTTTGCAGTATGTTGAATTACTGCACAGCAACAGGAAAGAATGCTGGGCCCATGGTTAGTGCTCACTTCATGTTTAGTGTTGCTGAATGAACTTCAGGATGGAGATGCCATCAGGTGTAACTCTGCTTCAACACCCATGTGTTGAAAAAAGCTAAGGGCTTTTGTGTTTATAGTCGATTTTGAGTCGTGAGCTTAAACTGTTCTGCTAAAATAAGCCATTTTGCTTCTGATCTTCCAGCTTCCTGCTTCCAGTTTGTCCAGACCCCTCACTTCCGCTTCTGATTTGTTTTCATTATTTGTATTTAATAAATTGACTTTCAAATTCTCGATTCGAATGAATAAATATTAATGAATGAATATTGACAACCCTCTGCTGGCAAATAAATTGTATCTTAAAACTTAGTGCAAACACAGTTTACAATAGCAAAGACCTGGAACCAACCCAAATGCCCATCGATGATAGACTGGACAGGGAAAATGTGGCACATATACACCATGGAACATTATGCAGCCATTGAAAATGATGAGTTCGTGTCCTCTGTAGGGACATGGATGAACCTGGAAACCATCATTCTCAGCAAACTGACAGAAGAGCAGAAAATCAAACACCACATGTTCTCACTCATAGGTGGGTGTTGAACAATGAGAACACATGGACACAGGGAGGGGAGCACTACACACTGGGGTCTCTTAAGGGGAAATAGGGGAGGGACAGTGGGGGGTGGGGAGTTGGGGACAGATAGCATGGGGAGAAATGCCAGATATAGGTGATGGGGAGGAAGGCAGCAAATCACACTGCCACATGTGTACCTATGCAACAATCTTGCATGTTCTTTACATGTACCCCAAAACCTAAAATGCAATAAAAAAAACTTAGTGCAAACATTTAATTTAATATTAGTTTCATATGCCACAGAAAGTAGCTTTTGAAATAATGGTAATAAAAGTAAAACTACTGAAATAATGTATGACCTGGCCTCTGTTACTTTGTGCAAAATGATGTGTGGAGAATGGCCATGGTAATCTGTATAATTTTTACTCTAAGTAATGTGGGTTCATTACATATGGGGAGAAAAAAAGAGAATGAATTGCTGGGTGTGTACACCAGAATTTTAACAACGTGACACTTGTTATCTGACAGGTAGAAGTGGGGGAAATTAATATTTTCTTTCTACTCATCCATTTTATACATTACAAGGAACTTGATTTTTGTGATCAAAAAACACATATTATATAAAAAATATATAACCATTGGTGAGCATAACTACCCAAAAAGAAATATCTGTGACATGCAAATTTTCCATTTCTATGAATTATCTAGAAAACCAGGTTTATTTTATTGTTACTGCTTTATCAGAGTCCAAAAAGAATAACTAAAAACAATATACTAAAAATGTCATAGACGAATGGATCAGCCAGCATATCTCTGCTTATGTTTAGCCCAATTCACAAAACTGCACACATCCACATGCCTCTGGACACAGAACCGTATCTGACTCTCTTGTCCACGCTGTTTACTTATGTGATAAAATTGTATTTTATGTTTGTCAGGTGAGGAGTTAGCATTCAAGTGCAGCAGTGCCTAATGTAACTGCCCTTTAATGCTTTATTCTAGGCAACTCAGCTAAGATTTAAAAAGAAAATAAAGAAGGAGAAAAGGAAAAAAAAAATAAGAGCCCCATTCTTCCATTGATATATCAGGATTTAGAGGACAAGTCCCTATTAGCGTTAATGGTAGCTATGTGCCTGGATTTTCCCAACGTTCCCCAGCTAAATGGGAAAATCGGGCAGCCTCCTCCCGAAAACATATACGGCTGCAATAATCTTGTCTTTTCAGATTTTTCTACAGTAAGCTCCCCCAAATCCTGTATTTAATGTATTTCACTCATTAAATTTGATTAAAGCAAAGCTGAATGATTTTTTTAAAACCTCTCAACTAATTGTTGCTTAATTAAGTTGGGTGATTTGTGATTCAAAAAGGATGTTAGATTTCTAGTCAGGTAGGGCTCAACTCACAGTTACTGATGGAAGAAAAGTAAGATACAGAATTGAGTTTCAGAAATCAATGCAAAATAATAAAAAATTAAAAGGGAGAAGCAGTCTATCAACAGTACTGCTGTCACAAAGGGGATGCTTGTTTTATATTGATCAGCTGCTGTTAAATAATGCATCCCTGCTTCCCAACAGTGCAGATCTTGCGGGGTTGTTTATTGCAAGGGGTGGTTGGACAGAACCGAGCAATCGATACCGGAGCTGTAAGCATACTTGCAAAGGCATTTCTGCAGCTCACCATCAAGGGTGATTTCCAGACCATTAAAAGCTCAGGAGCCTGGAAGAAAATAAGCAGAGCATGGCTGCACACAGTTCTTCACAGGACCTTTTAGAGGACACTGCGTTTTGGCTCTTGTTAAGATGGAGCTAACTTAGGCCGGGCACCGTGGCTCACGCCTATAATCTCAGCACTTTGGGAGGCCAAGGAGGGGGGATCACGAGGTCAAGAGATCGAGACCATCCTGGCCAACCTGGTGAATCCCCGTCTCTACTAAAAATAGAAAAATTAGCTGGGCGTGGTGGCATGCACCTGTAATCCCAGCTACTCAGGAGGCTGAGGCAGGAGAATTGCTTGAACCCTGGAGGCAGAGGTTGCGGTGAGCCGAGATTGCACCACTGCACTCCAGCCTGGGTAACAAGAGTGAAACTCCATCTCAAAAAAAAAAAAAAAAAAAAGATGGAGCTAACTTAAGAGGTTATTTCTGAATGCTTTCCCACCCTTCATTTACTACATTACATCTACAGGTTTCACAGCTTAAATGAAACTTACTGACCCCTTAGATTTTTCAAATGCACATCCTTAGTATTCAATTATCAATTACGTTGGAAGTCATTTACTAGAAAAATCACCCTGCCATAGGACCTTAGCTCTACGATTCTTCTCGATTTAATAACTTGATAATGAAAAGCAGCAATGTCTGCTGGAGCTAAAGATCCGGGTACATTATTACCATCTTCAGCATTACAAATCCTGGCAGTGCTTAAAATTTAGCAGCAGTAAATGTTTGTACCTCCCATGAAAAATGGCTGCACCCAGAAAACAGTTATCTGGCATCTCCAGGACAAGATCCCTAAGAACTGTCATTGGTTCTGTGGGGTCTTGATGGCGTAAAAGCAGGGCAGAGCACGTGTTGCTTCCAAGTTCCATGACTTTAGGTAAAGTCTGCAGTTTTCTGAGGCATGTTCACCCATAAAATGAAGACGGGAGTGTCTTCCTTTTTTTTAACCCATAGGGATTTGGGGAGATAGAGAAGCTAATGTATATAGTAGGTTTATAAACTTTAGAGTGATATGCTTACTTCATATTGTATAATTATTTTATGAAGAAAGAGCTAAATAAAAGAACTAGGGAACTCCTCATGGGAACTCATGCCCCCAGGGGTTATTACTAGTGAAACCAAGGATAAAAGTTATATTTAGTCCAAGTATCACAGAAATCATGTATTAAATGAATCCTCCTACTAATTACTTAATGTCATCTGGAATTTTATTATCTTATCTTATTTCAGAAAGAATATCAACCAGTTTAGACATCTATAAACCCTGCTGGGTAACGCATGTTAAAAAGAGTTTGAACAACGATAAAAAGGCAGAGATAAATGTGGGACCAGCAAAATGCATAAAGGCATATGATCATAGCCTAAATCCAATAGATGGGCTTCGTGGTACACTGGAGGTGATTCTCGGCCACTGACAGAGTGACTGTGCAGGACTTCCTAACTTCACATCTAGCTATATTATGTTAGTAACTTGAAATCAGCCGTCGTGGAATAATATATGCCTCAGAAACTGGCAGATGCTACAAACCAGGACTTCTCTTTTTTCCCACAACAGCTGTGAAGCATTTACCAGCCCTAAGGATCAGCTGGATGCTTGGTTATAAGCGCCACAGCACCCAAAGAAAAAGGAAAATGTCTCCTACACAGCTCAATGACACAGGATAATCTGAATCTGATCTATGAGGGGAATGTGTGACTATTCTTGTTGCTATGCATAGGTATTTCTTGCTTCAGGTTTTCACAAAGAAAATACTTATATGAGGTAGTGGAAAACCCTCCCCAACTTCCTAATTTTCACCAAGTTCAGCAAACACAATTGCATTAAAAGTGGATACATTTTAATATCACGCTTTTAAATTGCCATTGTACCATGAGTCAAGACAGATTAGGTAAGGTTTTCTCATAGAATAGCAAAAGTTATTATTATTATTTTTAAAGCACACTGTTATCCAGAAAATCCAAAAGGAAGTCGAATAACAGTAGGAAATTAAGTAATCTCCATATAGAAATGAATTGCCAAAGAAGGGATTAAAATAGACAGCATAGTCAGGAGTACCACCATCTCTCAAAAACCTGGACACGTTCCCTAACTGAATGGCTATTCCAGGTTATTAATTTGATTTGCATTACCTGTAGTGAACCTAAAGTTCTATCTTTTGTTGATGTCAGAAAATTCCAAAGTACCTACGCTTGCTCCATATATACTAATTTTAACATAATGGGTATAATTCAAAAAAAGGTTTTTCTTCTTTCTGTGTTCAAAACATTTTATTTTCTCTGTGCCTGCGTATTTGTGTGTGTGTGTGTGTGCACCTCTAGATTTGTCTCCACCATAGCAAAATATTGTATGTCCTTTGCACTGAATCATCTTTTAGAAAAGTGTAAAAAAGGAAGGAAAAAATCAATTCCATGTTATTGGCAGATCTCCACCTTATTATATAAACTAATTTATTTTAGCCAAACAAATTCAGTCTATTCTTCTTTTTCCTATCTTTAATATAAGTGCTATTTGCTTCAACAAGGGTGTCAGTATCATTGGAATTTCAGAAAATGAAAAACACTTGTCAACACTTTTACTTTTTTTCATTCTCACTCTTTTATGCATTACAAATGCATCCACTGGAACACAGACAGAGACACGCCTATCCTCCCTGCCACTCACGTGTAACACTCAGCTTCCAGCCACAGCCTTTAACATCCTGCTAGCTGCTACGCTGCAGCCCATTCACGCTCTTGATGAAACAGCACTGCTTAAAATATTGGCCAGCCATCAACTCTACCTCTTTTACATTACAAAGAAGAGTGAGCAAGGGAAGAGATTATCTTTCCGGAGTTTGGCAAGTACATTACTAATTAAAGGGATACAATATATATTTTAATAGCATTATCGGCTCTGGAGAAACAATATGTGCTCATTATAAGAAATGTTTAAAAGAAGGAATGTCCAAAAAAAATAACTGGAAACTAACATTATACCCCCCCAACACTTAATAACTGCTAATGCTCCAAGACTAATCATCCAAATACCTCTACATATACACATAAAAATATACCTTCAATTTTGCTAAATATAATTATTAAAAATGTTACTTTGCAAAAATGTTTTAGTGGACAATATTTTGTAGGCACTTCTGCATAGTATTGGCTTTAGGTTTTATTTTTTAGTTGTTATTGATGATGACACCTCAGGGGTTATTACTATGTAAGTAAAGAAAAAAATTCTTACATGTTTTAGTCAAGATAAACATCATGATTCATGATTAGGAAATTTCAAATTCCTTTATCATTCAAAACATTGCTGGACTGTCTACTTGGTGGTAGAAACAAGGTTGGGTCAGAGGAGAGCTGGCTTTGCATGGTTCGGATCCCATGAAACAGATACATTTGTAAATGATAAATCATTACGTAGCAGAGTAAGTGACATGAAGTCCTCCCTTTTATATATATATATACATATGCAACCTTTCAACAAATGGTGGATTGAGTTTACACTAGTGTAAGTGGTAAGTGTAAGGGATATCTCTAAGTGCTGAAGAATAAAAATAAATAAAGTACCCGCCTTCAAAGAATTTACAGATGAGTAGGGAGATAAGTACAAAACAGAAAATTTAAAATAAAGGAAAAAAAGGAATCAAAACCCTTTTAATAAAATTGAGAAAACTTGATGGTTGACTTGGTGAAGAATAGTTTTTCAAAACTAAATTTAAGGCTAGGTGCAATGGCTCCCATTGGTAATCCCAGTACCTTGGGAGGCCGAGGTGGGAGGATTGCCAGAGCTCAGGAGCTCAAGACCAGCCTGGCCAACATGGTGAGAACCCATCCATCTCTACAAAAATACAAAAATTAGCCAGGCATGGGGGCACGTGCTGTAATCCCAGCTACTTGGGAAGGTAAGCCATGAAAATTACGTGAAGTCAGGAGAGAGAGGCTGCAGCGATCCGAGATCACACCACTGCACTCCAGCCTGGGTGACAGAGAGAGACTCCATCCTCAATTTGAGGTTTCCAGCTTTAGAGACTCAATGGATGAATACATAATGCAAATAGAAATAGAGTGGCTCTGGTGGGAAGAATAAAACTCAGGCCTATGTAAGTTTAAGGCGCCTATGGGAGATCCAGGAGGAAATATGCAGTAGGCATTTAGGAATATAGTTCTAGATTTCAAGAAAGTGTTCAGACCTGGAGCTATATATTTAGACTATAGCATTCATGTCTTACAATGTAATTTCTAATGTGACAGTAGTAAGGTGTGGGGTCTTAAGTCATGAGGATGGAGCACTCATGAATGGGCTGGCTTTTGGATCTTGAACTTCCCAGCCTCCCAAACCTTGAGAAATAAATTTCTATTATTAACAGATCACCCAGTCTCAGGTATTCTGGTATGCCAGTACAGAGGGATTGTGACCACATATAACATAATTTTAATAACATATTTTATATCTCCGTTTTGGAAGAGAAAATTGGTTATTTCTAGATCTTTAGAATGCAAAACCGCTTTCTGGATATAAATTAGAAGACATAAAATTCTTTTAAAAAATCAAAAGTTTTTCAATTATGAAATGGATTACCGTGAAAGGGACTGAAGCCTCTGTCACTACAAGAATTCAATTAGTCTTCTATGAAATCTCCACCATGGAGTTATGGGAAATGACCAGACTTTTTTTTTTTTTTTTTTTTTTTTTTGAGACGGAGTTTCACTCATGTTACCCAGGCTGGAGTGCAATGGCGCGATCTCGGCTCACCGCAACCTCCGCCTCCTGGGTTCAGGCAATTCTCCTGCCTCAGCCTCCTGAGTAGCTGGGATTACAGGCACGCGCCACCATGCCCGGCTAATTTTTTGTATTTTTAGTAGTTTCACCATGTTGATCAGGATGGTCTCGATCTCTTAACCTCGTGATCCACCCACCTCGGCCTCCCAAAGTGCTGGGATTACAGGCTTGAGCCACCGCGCCCAGCCGACCAGAGTTTTTCTCTAAACCTCTATATAACCATGGGATCTTACAGCCTAATATTTTTTCCCCAAATTTGAAACAATTAATTTGTTCCCCTTGTTATGTTCTTAATGGCTCACTTCCCGAATGCAGGGATGCTATGAGGAAATACTAAAAAGAGAATATATGTAAGATTTTATTTCCTCTACATGAACAGGGTGCAGACTCTGTGTCATCAATGACTATGTAGGAAGTCTCTGATTGCCTATCTGTGCTGCCTGCCCAGATTCATGGTCAATGTACAAAGCTTCCTTCATGAAACTTACAGTCTCGTATGGGATACAGAGAGGCAAATGGTAGTTGGAATACAGGAAAAGAAATGAGGAAATAAGGTTGCTGTGAACAGAGTCATCAAATCCAGGTACCACTGGCATTTGGGAGGTCAGAGCACTCCCCTAGGCTATGCTGTTTAAACTGACATGGAAAGAACCAGCAGAACTAGGTTGGTGACCCTGGGAAGCGGGAAAAGCACCCATCTAGAGGCAGCTTGTGCATGGGCTGGGCAGCTAGAGCTCAAAGCTCAGTGTACTTGGAGTACATCGATGAGGAGCAAGTGGCAGAAGACCTGCTCGGTGATCAGATCATGACGGGGCTGGACTTTATCCAAGGAAAAGGGAGACTTTGGTATATTATAACCTCACAATGAACATAAGCAGATGTTGGAGAAATAGTTTGACTTCTGCCTGGAGCATCAGTGGGTCAGATGATAGAAGGTGGGAAATCTATTAAGAGACCTTCACTACATTAATCTGGGAGAGAAATTATCTCTGTGAGTGAGTTAGGGACAATGGGATGGTAAGAAGTGGATTAGCTCAAAAGGTAGCAACAGTTTATCAAGACAAATCATGGAATTCCCTCAGTTCATTCTTTTCATCAATTGAAATATCGGGCTCAAAAACAAGTTTTCTGAGTAAAAAGTGGTTGCCATTCTCAATATACTGCAATTGCCTGCATGCCGGCAGAGGCTATTTGTTAGCTAAGTTTACTAACTCTGTTAGGAGTTACTGTCTTTACCAGTCACATAGCTTATCTCTCAGAGCACTGGAAAAGTATGAAAAAAGATGCCCTGATTCCAGGACACATTTAAACCCAGAATCTGAGGTGCTCATTCAGGATGTTTAAATTCAGGCTATTCACCAAAGTGCCATAGAGTCGTCATGTCCTCTGTCCTCATGTACAGAAAGGAAGCTGTATTGAATATCTTTGCTTCTTTCTGCAGGGATTTCCAGACCACTGGGGAGATGACGAAAAGACTCACATCATCTCTGCGTACTTTTAATGAGGATGTATAAGCCTTCTGGTTGATACAATTCACCATCACATGACATAAGGCCAACAAAATATTAAGCACGTTTCCAACAACAGATTTCAGGGACTTCTGGAAATTGTTGAATTAGAACCATAAGATAATGGAAATAATTTCCATTGTCAAATTGTGACGTGGCAAACATTGGGAGCTGCCAGGATGTTTTTAAAATCACAGCTTGGCTGAGCTGTTGTAAATACCCAATTGTGGCCTTTTAACATACCATCCAAAATTGTGATTTCACCTCTGACTCCACCTCTCTCCTGTAGCCATTGCCTCTCTTCCAGAACTTCTCACATCTCTGTCCTCAAGCAGCAGGCCTCTCTTGCTGTTTCTCTTTACTTTCAAATTTCAGTGTCTCAGCACATCTGACAGTAGTTTTGACTTACAGGGGAAATGACTATTGCCTTTCTTTGGGGTCTCTGTACTGGGCTCAGAACAACTTTGTTTTCTGGGCCAAGCACTGGAACAGGTCATCTAGTGGATAATTCACGTTAGAGAGAGAAAGGGAGGCTATGTGAACACAGAGCTCTTCTTAAAATTCAGAACCTGTGATTACCACGATCCTGTATCTAGGATAACGCTAAGTTACAAATAATAGATACAGTAAAGTTCCTTGGTTTTTTGGTTTTTTTGAGACAGAGTTTTGCTCTTGTTACCCAGGCTGGAGTGCAATGGCTCGATCTCGGCTCACTGTAACCTCTGCCTCCTGGATTCAAGCAATTCTCCTGCCTCAGCCTCCCAAGTGGCTGGGACTACAGGCGTGCACCACCATGCCCAGCTAATTTTTGTATTTTTTTTAGTAGAGACAGGGTTTCACCATGTTGAGCAGGATGGACTCGATCTCTTGACCTCGTGATCTACCCACCTTGGCCTCCCAAGTCCTTGGTTTTTAAAAAGAACAGATTTACTGACTCCAAAGAATTAGTTATTTAATCATAGGGTTTCATGCTGTGTGGGAAGGAGATCTTTTGAAGGCCCACAAAATAATTCACTTTTGTACCTGTATTCTATATGCACATAAGGTCACCTCTGACCTTTAAACACATACACACACATACACACACACACACACACACACACACACACACACCCTTCAGTTTGATAGGTCTTTTAGGAATGCAGCACAGTGGATGAGTGAGTTGTGGATGTACAGTTTCTACCCATTAGAGAAGGAGGCTCCCTTCTAGATGTTAGGGGAAGGCCAACGTTTAATGCAGATAGGAACCATTTCTCATGAAGACAAGCTAAACATCTAGTTACATAAACAGACACTGAAATGCAGTGAACCATTAATGCAGGGGTGTCTGGAGATTGTGAATCTGTTATTGAATTTGATGAGAGATATGGGAGGTATCCAGTTTAGGGCCTGATTACTGATGTGTCAAGAAATTAGAAATATAACCACATGTCTAGTGCAGTTTGGAAACAAGAAACAGGGACTGCATATGTTAAACAGGTCACTTAGTGTTAAACAATGTGGTTTTTTTTTGAGGCGAAGAGAGGTCTGACTGAGAATTATAAGTGGACATTTGTTTTTCAGAAATGCATTCTCCTAATGCATGTGTGTTTATGTTTTGGGCCACTTAGAATAAATCTTCACATCCTATAATAAAAAAGGAAATGAACCAGAGGCCCAGGTGACACTGCTGTCAACTGATCAATCTGAGCCTTTGTTTTATGTCTGCTTCTGCCTACGACACCTTATTTCATAAATATGGTGGATCCATTCACACTGAACTCATGGCCAAAAGCAGGATAACTCACGCCTGAAGAAAACTCATCTAAAACACATTTTCTCCTTAAGACATGTCACAGCCTTCCTGTGCTTTAGAATATGAGGCAGCATTTCAAGACTGTGCTCAGGGGCCATTTAAATGATGATATCACCATAAAAACACCAAACTTCCACAGATACACACACACACACACAAATCGAAGAAAAGTGGCACTCAACAGACAGTAGGAAGGGCACCGTTTATGATATGAGTGAAATAAGGAGGCAGAGTGGCCCCTGGTTGGACCTCAGCTGGGAACGCGTGTGTTGGGAATTTAAATATTTCCACTCCCTGGGCATGGCTGCAAATCATGCAAAAGTTCCCTTAGTATTGGCTTTTGAGGTTACAAATATATTTTAGCAAGTAGCAAAGTGGAATTCCCAAATAATGAGGTTCGACTGGATGTGAAACATCTCTGGTCAGACACTGAACATCACGCAACAAAAAGAGACAGGGAACAAAACAGGCTCACTTCCTGGAGGCAGTTTGCAGTCGGAGAGACAACACCAAAACAGCTGGTCTTGCTGAGTTGAGGAGGCAGAGTTCCGTTCACCGAAGCTGATGCAGCTAGAAATTATGAGACGGAATACCAGAGAACGGGGTGGTGGGGGGAGAGAAAGAGAGACAGAGAGACAGAGGGAGAGAAAGAGAGAATGTGATTCAAAGGTCTATTGAGGAAGCCTCTGAATCTTCGACTGGGTACTAACCTAAGCAGGTGTTGGGGAATTCTTTGAAGGAACTTCCTTGTAAGGCGGCATCAGATGGCAGGAACAGAAGGAACATCCACATAGTATTCTTAAACCTAAATGAGGGATGGGAATGATGTGTGTTTCCTTGTAAAACTCGAGGTATTAGGCAGAGTCCTAGAAAGGGCGTAGCCACCGTAGTGGACAAAGCTAGCCCAAGGGCAGAGATTGCGATGCACCTGCCATTCCCAAGCTAAAAAGTAAGCATTGACAGGATCCAATTAATCTGCAAGTAAGTGCATGCCAGCGCAAAATGCATCACTTCTTAATAAAATGAAACAAAATCCAGCAATCAACACATACAATGTACTATGTCTGGAAATCATCAGGAACTTGCAAGGCATACAAAGAAACCGAAACATATGACTCATAACAGGAGAAAAAGCAATCAGCAGAAACAGACACAAAGGGCAGCAGCAATGAAATTATAAGACAAAGATCTAAAACAGCTACGAAAAACATCGTAAATACACTAAAGAAAGTAAAATATGAATGGAATGAAAAAAACAATTCAAATAAAACTTTCAGAGATAAAATTCAAAATTCAGTCAAATTTATAGGATAAACATGATAGAGTTTTCAGTATAACTGATAGGATGAGTAGACAATACACACACAAAATCTGTAGGACTAGAGCCCTGCAACTATTAAAGAAATTACACTCATAGTTTTAAAATATTCCACAAAAAATTCCAAGTTCAACTAGTTTAAACGGTGAACTTTATAAAATATTTAAGAAAAAGGTATACGATGTTTACAGACACCTTTTCAGAAAACAGATTTGGAGGGAACACCTCCCAATTTGTTTAATGTAGTTAGCCTTACTCTACTAGGGAAACCAGCAAAAAAGACATAACAGGGAAGGAAAAGTGCAGACCGATAATCCTCAAGACATAGTGTTGAAGGTGATAAAAATGAGTAACAAAACATTAACAAATCAAATGCTGCAATGTATAAAATAAATAGTATAACATGACCAAGGTAGCTTTTTACCAGGAATGTAAGGTTAGTTTAATATTCAAAGACAGAACAATTCACTAGAGAATACAAAGAAATACCATATGATGATCTCATTAAGTGCATAAAAGCAACGAAGAAAATTCCAATACTTATTCATAACTCTTAGCAAAAGATGAATAGAAGGGAACAGAACTAAAATTAGTAAAAGACTCTCTGTATAAAATCTGTAGCTAATGTCATATTTAATACTGAAATATTGATGCTTCTTTCCCTAGGACTGAGAACAAAGTAATGGTGTTCAACCCTTTCTTCTCTGTTCACAACAGTGCTAGAGTGCTCAGGCAGGAAATAAAGCAATGAAGAGAAACCAAAAGGATACAGATGGTAAAGAAGAAGTAAAACTTCTGTATTTGGAAACAACGTTAGTATCTACCTAGAATACACAAGATTTTCAAATCAACTATTAAGACTAATAGGTGAGCTTAGTAAGGTCACTGGATACAAACATCAATTTATTTTTATACATAAGGGGAAAAACCTGAAGTTCAGTAAATGATACTATTTATAATATAAAAATGAAATTCTTAAATATAAATCTTATAAATATATAAGATTTATATTTAAGAATTTAAATCTTATAAATATATAAGATTTATAAATATAAAAACAAAATTTATGTGAGACTTACTTGTATACTGAAAACTCCAAAACATTCCTGAGGGGAATTAAGGAAGGTCTAATTAATTAGAGGGATAAAACATGTTAATTAAACTGGATATTAAACATTGCTAAGATGTCATCTCCCTAAAGTTGATCTATTGATTTAACAACCACAATCACAATATCATCAGAAAATATGATAAGCTTATTTTAAATTTTTATGGAAACTGGAGTAGCTGGAAAAAAATTGGGAAGGAACAAAGCTGGAAAACTTCCAGTACCTACTTTCAAGAATTACTAGAATGCAACAAAAATCAAGACAGTGTGGTACTGATGTAAGGATAAGCAAATAGAGTAATGAGGCAAAACAGCGTCAAGAAACAGACCCACACTTACATAGTTTATTGACTTAAAAAAATTTTTTTTTTTAGCTTCAGGGGCTCATGACCTAGTTTGTTATATGGATAAATTGTGCGTCACAGGGATTTGATGTACAGATTTTTTAATCTGTGTCCATGTGTACTCAATGTTTAGCTTCCATATATAAATGAGAATACGTGGTATTTCGTTTTCTGTTCTGGTATTAGTTTGCTAAGGATAATGACCTCCAGCTGCATCTACCTTGATGCAAAGGACATGATCTCCTTTTTTATGACTGTGTAATATTCCATGGTGTATCTGTACCACATTTTCTTTATCCAGTCTACCGTTGTTGGGCATTTAGGCTAATTCCATATCTTTGCTATTGTGAATAGTGCTGCAATGAACAGATGCATGCATGTGTCTTTATGGGAGAATGATTTACACTCCTTTGGGCATATTCCCAACAATGGGATTACTCAGTTAAATGGTAATAATGTTTTAAGTTCTTTGAGAAATTACCACATTGCTTTCCACAGTGGTTGAACTAATTTACATTCCCACCAGCAGTGCATAAGCATTCCCTTTTCTCCATAACCTTGCTACTATTTGTTATTTTTTGCCTTTTTAATAATAGTCATTCTGACTGGTGTGAGACGGTACCTCATTGAGGGCGTACTTGGCATTCATCTAATGATTAGCACTGTTGAACTTTTTTGTCATATGCTTTTTGGCCACTTCTATGTCTTCTTTTGAAAAGTGTATGTTCATGTCTTTGGAAACTTTTTAATGGGGTTGTTTGGTTTTCGCTTGTTAATTTGTTTAAGTTCATTTTAAATTCCCGGATATTAGATCTTTATCAGGTGTATAGCTTGCAAATATTTTCTCCCATTCTGTCGGTTGTCTATGTACTCTGTTGACAGTTTCTTTTGCTGTGCAGATGTTCTTTATTTTAATTGGGTCCCACTTGTCTGTTTTTGTTTTTATTGCAATTGCTTTTGGCATCTTTGTCACGAAATATTTGCCAGGACCCACATCCAGAATAGAATTTCCTAGGTTGTCTTCCAGGGTTTTTATAGTTTTAGATTATATGTTTAAGCTTTTAATTCATCTTGAGTTGATTTTTGTATATGGTGTAAGGAAGGGGTTCAGTTTCAATCTTTTGCCTATGGCTGGTCAGTTATCCCAACACAATTTATTGTGTAGGGAGTTCTTTCCCCATTGCTTGCTTGTGTTGATTTTGCCAAAGATCAGATGCTTGTAGGTATGTGGCTTTATTTCTGGGCTCTCTATTCTGTTCCATTGTTCTATGTGTCTGGGGGATTTTTGACATAGCTTTTAAAGTACTTCAACAGGGAAAGAAAAGTATTTCAGTAAATAGTACTGGAACAACTGAATATCTATACCCACAAAAGAAAAGAAAGAATCTCAAATATTATTTTTGCCAGAAAAAATTAAAACATCAATAAATAAATCAAAATCATATATAAAAATTGATTGTATACCTAAATGTAAGAGCTAAAGCTGTGAGACTTCCATAAGAAAACACGAGAAAATGTTGGCAATCTTAAGTTAGGTAATGATTTCTCATAGGACACAAAAAGCTATTGCTGACCAGACATGGTGGTTGGTGCCTATAATCCTAGCATTTTAGGAGGCCAAGGCTGGCAGATCACCTGAGATCAAGAGTTTGAGACCAGCTTGGTAACATGGTAAAACCCCGTCTATACTAAAAATACAAAAAAAAAAAAAAAAAAAAATAATAGCCAGGTGTGGTGGCAGGACCTGTAATTCCAGCTACTTAGGAGGCTGAGGCAGGAGAATTCCTTGAACCAGGGAGGCAGAGATTGCACCACTGTTCTCCAGCTGGGGTGACAGAGTAAGACCCAGTCTCAAAATAAATAATTTTTTTAAAAAGCTAGTACTTATATTAAAACATTCATAAATTGGACTTTAGCAAAATTAAAACCTGTGCACTGTAGAAGACAATGCTAATAAAATGGAAAATGAAAGCCATAAATGTGGAGAAAACATTTGCAAAAATATGCACTTGTGGTCAGGCGCAGTTGCTTAAGCCTGTAATCCCAGCACTTTGGGAGGCCGAGGTGGGCGGATCACGAGGTCGAGAGATCAAGAAGATCCTGGCCAACACGGTGAAACCCCGTCTCCACTAAAAATACAAAAATTAGCCGGGCCTGGTGGCATGCTCCTGTAGTCCCAGCTACTTGGGAGGCTGAGGCAAGAGAATCGCTTGAACCTGGGAGGCGGAGGTTGCAGTGAGCTGAAATCACGTCATTGCACTCCAGCCTGGGTGACAGAGGAAGACTTCATCTCTGAAAAAAAAAAAGAAAGAAAGAAAAAAGAAAAGAAAATTGACCTTTTTTTAAAAAAAAAAAGATTTGAACAGAAACTTAAAAAAAAGAAGGTACAACATATCAAATAAAAACATAAAAAGATGTTCAACATCACTATTCCTTAAAAAAGAATAACCCGAGCCCACAAGGAGGTAACCGCTTTATACATGCTAGAGTGGCCTAAAATATTTGATGTGTAGCAACTGCCACACTCTTACTGTGCTATTGGAAGTGCAAAGCGGTAGCCAATAAGCAAAATATTTTGGCTCTTTCTTAAAAAATTAAACATATACTTATTCTGTGGCCCAGAAATCCCACACCTAGATGTTTACTAAGATAAAGGAAGCTTCCTTTATCTTTGTTTGCACAAAGAAATATGCATGAATATTTAAGGTAGCTTTATTAATCCAATCCTGGAGACAAGTGAAATACCCATGGACTGGTGAATGGATAAATGCGTTGTGTATCCATAACTCAGAATACTATGCAACAAGGAAAAGGAATCCATTTGTTTGAAGGCAATATTCCATGAGGTTTCATGTGTCTTGTGACAGCTTTTGTCTGAGACTACCTTTTTTTTTTTTGGGTGTTTGAATAAAAAACAGCCTGGGAGGACAGAGAGCGTGACTGTCCCGTGGCACTCTGTTTCCTGGCTGAATGTCTTCCTCCAGGGTTAAAGCTAGGTAGGTTCGCTGGCAGCCCTATCACCCTAGTGGAGTGATAAGCCCAAGCTTCCTCAGTTGCGACACAGACCCTGTGTGTGTGTGCCACATCTCAGGGCTACGTGGGGACTTGGAGGACAAAGAGAACACGATGGAACACATGCTTCCTCCTGGATAATGAGTAACAAAGTCGCTCATCTCTGACCCAGTGGTCTAGTGTCTTCTGCCAGAATCCATGAAGCAGTGGCAGCCTTACTTGTCAGCATGGGAGCAGGGTAAAATACCAAACCCTTTGCAGCCCTGTGCAGAGCTACAGATACATGCAACGGCATGGAGGAATTTCAAAAGTCTGCCCTGTGACAGAAGCCACATAAAGAACTCCGTACAGTATGCTTCCTCTACTGTGAAAATCTAGAAAAGCACAGGCAGTAGTGATAGGGAGCAGACCAGTGTTTCCCTAGGTCCAGGGTCAAGCAGAGGGGCTGGCTACAAAAGGGCAGGAAGGAATTTTTAGGGGTGAAGGAAATGTTCTATATCTTGTTGGTGCTGGTAGTTGTACAGACGTATTGTTTTCCCAGTAAAACTCAACTCACTATACACTGAGAGTGGCAAATTTTATTACCTTCAATTTATACCGTAATACATTTGACAAAAATATTAACAAAGATAAAGCTAGAATATCAGTCTTGATATCCTGCATTAACTTTGACCATATCTTAGGCTTTTTCACTCAGTTTTGGATCAACTTCTAATTCATCCTCCAAACTCAATGTTAGGTATTAAGATAATGTAAATAGCGTTAAACATGTGAACATTGCGTATGCATTTCGGAGGACTCATCCGTGTTGACAGTGTCTGTCCTTCTATAGATATTCTTTAAACCAGCTTTCTCCCCGGCAGTTTAATTTTAAACACAACTTAGCAGGGTGGGAATTTCAGTCTCAGTCACTTTGGGGTTTTTTTCTCTATCTTCACAATATTTATTTTAATCCACATGTGCAAAGTAAAGCAGAACCTTAAAAAAGAACTCTTTGATCTCTGGACCATGTTGATCAGTTCTGCCAGGTCTCTTGTGTAAGCCTAAAGGGCCCAGCACTTCTGCTGATTCTGTAGGACACTGGCCACTGGAATTTTTGCTGAGGCTGGGTCCAAGTGCCTTGGGACCACTCTTCCTAGATGCGTCATATAGTCAACCCCTGTGGACCAGCACATAGAGGCGGGGTAGCGTGGAAACCCAGGTGCTCAACATTTGAGGAATCTGCAGATATCTACCCTCATCCCAGTCTTGGGAATGCACTTCTCTCTCCTGCTGTCACCTCCTATCCTTCAAAAGCAGGCCCCCTTTTTCACTCTTATACACTTTACATCATCTGTGTACATGCTTTCACAGGAAGATAAGATATGGTCTCCAATAAACACTTTTTATGCCCTATTAATGTGTAAGAGGCAAAGAAATAAAAAGTCCTGAAAGTTTTCTTGGGGTGGAGAAATCAAAATATAGAAAAAAAGACAAATAGCTTTTATTCTTGGTCCTATGGAAATGAAAAGAAAGTACATGTTAACATCTCAAAAACTTTTCCTGCCACATTCTCATAGTTTCTATTTTGGTCAACAATAAGAGAACTTATTGGAAATGAATTCTTAGTCCTAAGTCCTAGTACATTTCTCTGAAGGCTTTTCACTACAAAAGTCCTGAATTACGTATTCCTTTCCCCCCAATAAATTGTATATTATAAGAAAATAAACTATTTTGATTTTGTAACATTGCAAAGCCAAGTCTGCAGAGATTAGGTTTGTGAAAAATTAGAAGTATTTTAAGATATATTTGGTTAACAGAATAACTTGAGCTTCCCTCTCAAACTTGGCATTTGCTCATCCTTCACAAACCACTGCTCTTAAATTATATGCTGTGCAGAGTAGTCATGGGTATAATGGATGGTCAGTCACAGCAGAGCAGAACAGAGCAGCCCAAACAACTTATTACATTCAAGGCATTCTTCTCTGTTTATGGCAAACAGAAATTGTGGCTGCATATGACCATTTCTGAGTTTTCCCATATATTGATACTGGTTTTAAAAATAGAAATATTTTTAAAGATAGCTACAGTAATAGTAATGCAATATGATTTGATTTTACATGGCATACTTAGGAACTGGATTATAGTAACTCTACTTTTAATTTGTGGGGTAGAGAAGCTATGTGCAATTTTCCAAATAAAACCAATAGACCAAATCCTGCCACAAGATCTTGGCCTGAATACAGTGCCAACTCTCCAGCACATGGCTCCTCTTTGGGTGGCACTGATACTGAGATGTGTCAAATTCTAGCAATGGAACATCATCAGAAGAAAACGCAAGCTATGATTGGATGACAGCGGTCTGCCTCTGTGTCTGTGAATTTTTATGGCTCATATACAAAATGGCAATAGGGTTTCATAGAAAAATATATGAGTGGAGCTTGAAAATATATGAGTGCTGAGATGGACCCACCCACCAGCTAGCTGTGATCTTCACAAGTCTCTGCACTCTCTATGATCTTATTTTTCTAATTGTAGAAGTAGAGACTAAGACTAGAAAATGCCTAAGCTTCCCTCCAATGCTAAAACTATGAGAGACAAAATGATTCATGGTTTCATTTAGTCAATTGCTATCCTTCCCTCAGAATAATAAATTCGCCCCTATAATCAACACAATTTATTATATATTTATCTTAATAAATATGGTAAAGAATTTACAGAATTATGATTGTTATGGATTAGAGGTTGGGACTGCCTATATAAGAGTAATAGGTAAGGACTTCATGACTAAAACACCAAAAGCATTGGCAACAAAAGTCAAATAGACAAATGGGACCTAATTAAACTCCAGAGCTTCTGCACAGCAAAAGAAACAATCATTAGAGTGAACCGGCAACCAACAGAATGGGAAAAAATTTTTGCAAGCTACCCATCTGACAAAGGGCTGATATCCAGAATCTACAAAGAGCTTAAAAAAATTTACAAGAAAAAAACAACCCCATCCAAAAGTGGGCAAAGGATATGAAGAGACACTTCTCAAGAGAAGACATTTATGTAGCCAACAAACACATGAAAAAAATGCTCATCATCACTGGTCATTAGAGAAATGCAAATCAAAACTACACTGAGCTACCACCTCATGCCAGTTAGAATAGTGATTATTAAACAATCTGGAGACAACAGATGCTGGAGAGGATGTGGAGAAATGGGAACACTTTACACTGTTAAAGGGAGTGCAAATTAAATTAGTTCAACCATATGGAAGACAGTGTGGTGATTCCTCAAGGATCTAGAAGTAGGAATATGATTTAACCCAGCAATCCCATTACTGGGTATATACCCAAAAGATTATAAGTTGTTCTATTATAAAGAGATGTGCACACATATGTTCACTGTGGCACTGTTTACAATAGCAAAGACTTGGAAGCAACTCAAATGATAGACTGGTCATCTATGATAGACCGCCCATCAATGATAGACTGGACAAAGAAAATGTGGCACATATACACCATGGAATACTATGCAGCCATAAAAATGATGAGTTCATGTCCTTTGCAGGGACATGGATGAAGCTGGAAACCATCATTCTCAGCAAACTGACACAAGAACAGAAAACCAAACACCACATTTTCTCACTCATAAGTGGGTGTTGATCAGTGAGAACACAGAGACACAGGGAGATAAACATCACACATTGGGGACTGTTGGGGGGTTGAGGACTGGGGGTGGTTAGCAGGGGGTGGGGGGATTGGAGAGGGATAACATTAGGAGAAACACCTAACGTAGGTGACGGGGGGATGGATGCCGCAAACCACAATGGCATGTGTATACCTATGTAACAAGCCTGCACGATCTGCACATGTACCCCAGAACTTAAAGTATAATTTAAAAAAGGAGTAATAACAAACATGGTAAGACAGGCATTGTTCTAGCATTTTGCAGATATAAACTCATTTAATCCTCAGAACCACCCTATAAAGTAGTCATTTCTTTCTTTCTTTCTTTCTTTCTTTCTCTTTCTTTCTTTCTTTCT
>NW_022437051.1:779793-815661 GCF_009761245.1 Sapajus apella
CTTTCTTTCTTTCTTTCTTTCTTTCTTTCTTTTTCTTCCTTTCTTTCTTTGAGACACACAGAGTCTTCCCCTGTCACCCAGGCTGGAGTGCAGTGGTGTGATCTTTGCTCACTGCAGCCTTCGCTTCCCAGGTTCAAGTGATTATCCTATTTTTTTGTATTTTTAGTAGAGATGGGATTTCACCATGTTGGCCAGGTTGGTCTTGATCTCCTGACCTCATGATCTGCCCACCTTGGCCTCCCAACATGCTGGGATTACAGGTATGAGCCACTGCGCCCAGCCGGTAGTCATTACAGTTACTACTCTTTTACAGATGAACAAAAATATTGTACTAAAACTTACTGTTATAAAGTAGACCTGCCAAGCTTTATTGGTATTACCTTGGGACCCTCCCATTCCCCTCCTACCCAACCCACCCCAGCCTCAGCTCTCTTCCTCACTGTTCACACAGCCCCAACAGACAGAGTTGTCCCTAAAACTCAGGTGGAGGTGCAGTTGGACAGTCACTGAAGTTCAGAGGCGAGATGGAGATTATTGGTAGAGATTTTGGAACCCTCAGCTTCTGGTTATTGGTAAGCTCTACCAAAACCAGTGTACACTAAGAAAAGAAGAAAGCCAATACAGGAAACACCAACAATTACGAAGTGGACCAAAGAAGAGTGTGCAGGTGGTCACGTTCATCACCAATGTCCGCTTTCCCTCAACTCCCAGGAAGAGCGCCGTCTTTCCCCGTGCTGGGGGAGCAAGCTTGATTATACGATTCGCTTTGGCCAATGAAGTGAAGTGGAAGAAGCTTCGGGACTCCATTTGTTTTTTGCCGGGTTTTCCCTTCCTCTGCCACCATGACCAGCACAGTTCAGAGAGGCTACCATGGTTGAGGGGCTACCAGACAAAATGAGATAGCATAATAAAATACAGCATAAAGGAAATCAGTCTTTGTTCTCTTAGGCTACTGAGAAATTAATACATCGAGGAGAATAAGGAGAAGGACCCGGAAAGGCACATGCTGAACAAGCAGAGAGCAGTGCCACCAAAGTCTAAATCAGAGCATGGGGAGAAAAGTCAAGAGCGTCAAATGCTAACAGAGGTAGAGTTACAGGACAATGGGACCCTCTATTTGATGTTATTGAAAGCACTTTCAATGCAAGAGTAAGGACTACAGCCAGACTGCAGTGGTTACTGTCAGTGCAATGCAAGGAAGTGAAAATAGTAATGCTGAGAATTCTTTTTAAAAACTAAAGGATTAAGAGAGAGAAGGTTACACAAGGAGATGGAGGGTGAGTTGCTTAACACTCAATTGCACAGGGGAAGTGGTAGGACATCCCATATTTACTGGGCAAGCATCCTACGGAGCTGGGGTAATTGAGAGTATGACAGGCAACCATGAAAGTGATGGGGTTACCTGTGTCCATGTGCAGTCCACAGTCAACCATTTTTTTCTGAGCACACGTCTCTCTTCCAGTGAGCTATATAAATTCATAAATACTCCCCCGCCCTCAGGTCACACACTCATATGTTTTGATGGACTTAGACACACCTATGCACGGTTACATGAGGCTATAAGGTAATCAGTATGTTATGATAGCTAAATATTTGCTTTTTTGGACTTCTGAATTAAAATTGAGTCCAAGAGGAACTTAAATAAGCCACAAGACAGGTCCTGGCCTGGAGTTTGAATCCACACTACAAAATTCAGTGTCCTGTGCCGTGGGCAAAGTTACTTAACCTCTTGGAGCTTCTATTTATTGCGTAACTTTAACCAACACACACAGACACACACACACACACACACACGTGTACACACACATTGTAATTATATAATCCAATTTAAAAATTTAAAGCATATTAATGTAGGCCCAAAATTTCCATAAGGAAATCTGCATTTTCCTAAAGTCATTTGTGATTTTAGAAAAGGTGCCATGGCCACCTATATAATCCTCACACTTTGGGCCAGGTGTTGGGGCTCACCTATGTAATCCTCACACTTTGGGAGGCTGAGGGCAAGAGGATCACCTGAAGCCAGGAGTTTGAAACCAGCTTAGGCAACATAGTAAGATCCCAAAAACAAAGGTCAGCCGGGCATGGTGGTAGTCACCTGATGTCCCAGGTAAGGAAGCTGAAACAAGAGGATAGATTGGACTGGAGAGTTCGAGGCTACAGTGAGCTATGATTGAGACCCTGCACTCCAGCCTCGGTAACAGAGTGAGATCTGGGCTAAAAAAGTAAAATAAAATAAAATCATTTGTTTATTGTTTCTAGAAGGTAGAAAAGAGGGGAAGAAACTTGCTAAAAATGCGAGTTATACTGGACACAGGCAGCAATCAGTGATGAAGACTCTTAACCCTGAAAGTCTCCAAAAAACACACATGGAAGGGGATACATGAGTCTGTTTTAAAAATTCCTTAATTGAAAACCCAGATAAAACATAATAAAAAATTGTTCTTATAATCATAATGCTAACATTATTATAATCACTATAGATTTAAAACCCCCAGTAACAGTTTCTAAGTTTTATGGCATTCTTTATTCTCCTAAAAACTATTATATGACTAATTCTAAATACATGTGAATTTAAGAAACTTTTCATGTAAAGCATCTCAATTCCTGAAATATACGAAATCAAAGATGAGGAGAACAACAGCTTTCTAAATTTGCCAAATGTAGATGATACTAAGAAAGGAAGTACCTGAATTTATCTTAACTGTTGAGAACTGAAACTGCCTCTTAAATTATTTTGTTGCAATGTCCCCAGGTTTATTATTAAAATTTGACTTTAATAATAACCACAACAGTGTTTTTGACACTGCACATATCATAGAACCATTACAATAATTTTAATGCAGAGGGACTTCAGAAATCATTCAGTCCCAAGCACAGGAAGTCACTGAAGCCCAGAAAGAGTAAATGACTTGGTCAAAGTCATGCATCTTAGAAAAAAAATCCATTAACCTCAGATTTGAGATAAATGGCTACAAATAATAGTTCTAATACTCTTACAGTCTCATTAATGTTAATCTCATAAGTGGGCTGTATCATAGTCCAGCTGTAGTTTTCAATTACAGCTTTTTCAGTTCAGTCCCTTAAGCTTAAGAATTGATTCAAATTCACATTAAAGATGATACCCTTTTGTTCTGTGACATTCCCTCCTTTCGGCAGGTGTGTCTCTCACGGTTGTAACAGGACAATGCATACATTTGATGCATTGAGAAGGAGGCTCTTACGTCACCCAGTTTTCATCGGATCATAATTGATAGATAATTGTTTTAAGAAAATAAGCAGAGCATATGAATTATGGCACAATAATTAAACATACATTTACTAAACTAAACTTACCCACCAGTACATAAAGCACCGCAGAAGGAAACACAGGGGGTGGGGGCCTCAGGGAACCACCGTAAATGAGTCCCCACAGTTTTTCCTGCATAAGGCATAGAAAAGAGAAGGCACATAGCCATAAAAATCTCTGCAGAAATTTCTGCAGAAACATTTAGACATAGATGTCTATGTGCATTCTCTTTTTTACAATTTCTGCAAGCAAAACTTATATTAATAAAACATATTCAACATATTTGCTCTCCTCTAAATTCAGCCAAAGAGTGAAACTCCAATTACAAAGATCTATTTTTTTTTCTTAAACATTATAAAGGGGAGCCAGTATAGAAATGGGAGGTGACAAGATGGGATTTGATCTATGAGTCCGTCCTCTGAAAAGGAAAATGTCCAGAAAGAAGTCATTGAAGGTGTGTGTGTGTCCTTTGTTACTTAGAGTATATTTCACTCCAAATGAAATGAAATGCTGAGGCTCATAGGCTGCTCGAGTGTCCCTCATAGACGCCAATTAGCACTGGTGCCCAGTGGCAGCCCGGCTGAAGCGCCGTCTACAGGTGCTCACCCATTACACACAGCGGGAAGTTGCATTGCTCTAAAACCACAAGCCACTGCTTTGATGGTTCAGGAGACCTTGGCCTTTTAAACGTATAAACAACCTTTCTTTTCTAATCTGGGCCATTAGAGGGAAATGCTGTGAAAGCCTGTATTCTGAAATAACCAGGTTTGCTCAGAGTCATGACAGTTTTCAATCTTGCTGCCTGTAACAGAAGAATAGCATTCAACTAAAAATAACATGGGTGCGGGATGTGCCTTGGGCACCTACTGAGGCCTAAAGGGTTTCCGATTAATTTGAAACTGAGCAAAGGTGGATTTTTCTCTCCGGTTTGGCCCTTTTGCGGGTGTTGTAATCATGGGGAAAATGCGTCCGCGTAATGAGCTCTTAGTACAGAAAGAAGAAAAACTGTAGTCGAGATGAAAACACTCATCAGACAAGCCTATGGCTTTTGTTGTCTAAATTATAATTATATTATTAATAAGCATTTATTGATTCTGTGCCATTCCTTATAATAGTTATGTTCATCTACAAAGTACTCATGTGCCATCAAGTACTATAATTAAGATAAATGAATAAACAAATATATATTGTATTTCAACACTTTGGAAGGTACCAATAAAATTAAAGACCGCCTAAAAGAACCATATTTTAGATACCTTAGGACACAGAAAAGTTTATCATAGTCAAGAAAGTTGTAATTTTTAGAATTGCTTTTTTGGGGAAACTGATAGATGATCGAACTGACAGATGCTAATTCAAACATTCCAGTAAGTCTTTGAATGTTCTAAAAACTCAGGAAATTTCAGATGTTAAAACCATCTTTCAAAAATTAGAGCTATATCTTAATTCTCATGCCACTTTCAGGTTCCACTTTATAACATCTGCACCTACCAGAGCCTTAGCTCTGTGTATGCTGATAAATGGAAAAAAACAACGAACAAACAAACAAAACCCACCCTATGTCCTCCTGAAAACAGAAGGAAGCAGAATCCAAAACGTGACTTTTAGGTTTGGGTACGGACTGAGGAGTCAGGAAGGGAGAGTACACAGAATGAGAGTGTGCAAAAGGAAATCTGTATCTGTGGGCCAAATATGAAACTTCAGTACCCTTCCTCCCTAGTTCAAAGCAAGCTCTTTCTTCGGCAGGACAATGGGAGAATGAAGGACAGCCCCTAGTATATCAGGGCAATAAATTAGCAGTACATGAGCCATCATGGATGAATCTATAGGAAAAATCACTCCTGCTGTCTAGCTCCAAACGTCCATTAAGTAGGAAGGTATATATTTCATAGCTTTATCGGCGTGGTCATTTTAGTGCTGGTCATTTTATTTGTTACTCCCCCTTTTGGGAACTATTAATCTCTCTTCAATATAGAAATGTCAAAAGAATTTAGGACACCAAAGAGGCTAATATAGATAATTTGTTTTACGTCACTAAATATACTACTGCAGATGGTTTGAAATTTTAAGAATATATTCAAAGGAACTGAAGATGACTCCTCAATTTATGTTATAGAAAATGTTCACTTAAACACTTAGAAAATAAAATGGCCTAATTAACTGAGGGCTAAGCATAAAACTGTTTTGCTAGTTTCATCGTGGATAAACGCTTCTCAAGCACTAATGAATATATAGTGCACTGTCTTAATCATCTTTGCATATATGGAGCTCAGTACAGTACTAGCAAACACCAGGTGCTTATGAATGGTATGTTAAGTAATGTTAAATAATTAAATCTTTCTGATGAATAATATTTGTGAAATGCCTGAGAATACATACCTAATTAAATTTTCATTATATTTCATACAGAAGAGAAGATTTCATATCTAAATCTGACTTTTTCATATCATTATTTATTTTTATAACAACCCCTATAAGTAGGAAGGATGAGTTTTACTACCCTATTTTGTATCAGACTTGATCACATACATTCATACAAGTAGTCATTTGCACTGATTTTATAATGAGAAGACTTTTGACATTAGCTTATTTGTTTCATTATTTCCATTTTCCTTCTAAATCTGATCAAAGAAATCACAGGCCAGTTAACTGACAACCCTCACTATTTCCTTCTAGCTGAGAAGTTGCTGTGCACGCCACCCACACGCACACACTCTAATAGTAATTCTAGAACTTTTTGGTCTCAGTTTCCCTTAACATTTCTAAGAATTATTAAGGACAACAAGCTTGAGTTTATGCAGGTCATATCAAGCAATATTTAAGTATTAGAAATTAAAATGGACAATTTTTAAAATGCACATTAATGCATTTAAGAATAAGAACAATAAATGCATTCGACATTAACATAAATGTTATTAAAAATAACGATATTCTTCAAAACCAAAAAATAGTAAGATTTATGATACTGCTTTACATCTTTGCAAATCTCTTAGTGTCTTGCTTAACGGAAGACACCTAGGTTATCATATTTGTTTCTGTATTCAATCTGTTGTCAAATGTTCTTTTGTTTCAAACATAAGAAGAAAAACCAGTTTCACGCATATATGTAATTTTAAAAGGGAGAAACATCTTAATTGCCTATTAAAAATTCTTTATGAAAATTCTTCTTTGAAATTGCACTACAATTTGACAAATGGTAGTTTTTTTTTTAATGTTAATTGAAAAGTGGGACTGAAGCCCTTTCAATTAGCTTTCTCTCTCTCATATTAAACTGCAATGGTCTATCTTACACTTTGAAGACATCTGTTAACTCACAAATAATTTTGTAACATCATTCATTTGTAATTTGGAAAATATTGCTTTGCTAAGTTATACAGATCTTCCAAATGTTGACATATTTCACTACTTAATATTAAAAAATTACAGTTGCTAATATTGCCACTGATCTCATCAAAATAACATTGGGAAGCTGTGAAGCTCACAGTGGCAGATACAAATTTTCCAAAAGTTTAATTTGCACTTGGAATTCCTGAGTTCGTGATTGGACACAAATACCATCAGTTGTTTTTCTTAAGTAACAAGCTTATGTTTTTAACACCCCAAATGGCCAGGAAATACTCCAATAGAATAGGCATAGTTTACCCATCAAGTCATTTTCTAAAGTAAAATAATGTTCTATGTTAAAAATAAATTGGCTAGTTCAGCTGACAGCCCAGTCACTCAAATGCTTTTACTAAAGAAAACCATCACTCTGCTGTGGCAGAATATGTATTTTATGGCTAATTTCCATTTGGTCAAACAGAATAGTACAAAGATGTACACCCAAGGGTTGAAATTGCAATAAAATTTATGAGTTTTACTGGTTTGTCAAGACATTTGTAAATGAACCAGGCTTTTTATCCCCTGTGAGTATGTGATGGTGAAATGCAGGAAGTACTAGGACAGTTTGGTGCTGCTGCCTCAATTCGTGCTTAGGATCATACCTCACTTCTCCCATGTTGCTTTTGCATCATCATTACAAATGGCAGCAGAGTGAAAAATACAAATTAGGATTTTATGTTATTACAAAGACAGTTTTGACCTGATGAAACCACTGTAAAGGGCTCTGCAGACCACATTTGGAGAACCAGTGGTCTACCAAAACCAAAAAGTCTTCATGAAGGCAACATAGCATAGTTGAAAAATTTGCAATCATATTACACTGAATTTGAGGCCCAGCAGCATTTGTAACTACTTAGGTAACTTGGGGCATGTTTCTTAAATATTTCTGGCCTTAGTTATTTCATCTATCAAATGCAATTGCAAATGTAACTGATGGAAGGGATTGGTAAACTACTACCCATCAGTCAAAGCACCTGCACCACTTCTGTTTTAGGCTCAGTGGTAGTGATTCCATGTGGATTTACTGTGAATCCTCATAATTCTTAGTTCAATGCCATATACAAACATAAATGCATATTTCAAAGCTAGACAATTAAAATAGAGAAAAAATGAGACTATCTTCTAGAGGTGTGCTATTTAATACAATACTTACCAGTTACTTGTGGCTATTGGACAGTTGAAATGTGAATAGTTTGCATTGAGATGTGCTTTTGGGGAGAAGCTAATATTTCCATATGGCTCTGTGTGTGTTGCTGTCTTATTATTCTTTCAGTTTGAACAACTCTGTTTAGCATTTCTTGTAGAGTATGTCTAATAATAAATTCTCTCCACTTTTGATTTTCTTGGAAAGTCTTAATTTCTCCTTTGTCTTTGAAGGAAAGTTTTGCTAAATGCAATATTTTTAATGATAGTTTTTTATTCCCCACACTTTGAATATATTATCCACTCCCATTGGCATGCAGAGTTTATGCTGAGAAATACACTGGTAATCTCATGGAAGTTCATTGCATAGGATGAATTGTTTTTTACTTGATGCTTTCAAGATTGTCTTTTTATTGAGTTTAAGCAGTTTGATTATAATGTCTTGTGGTGTGGTTCTTGTTGAATTTATCCAAATTGAAATTTCTTGAGCTTCTTAAATCTGTGTCTTTCTCTCCTTCCTTCCTTCCTTCCTTCCTTCCCTTCCTTCCTTCCTTCCTTCCTTCCTTCCTTCCTTCCTTCCTTCCTTCCTTCCTTCCTCCCTCCCTCCCTCCCTCCCTCCTTCCTTCTTCCTTCCTTTCTTTTCTTTCTTTCCTTCGGTGGAGTTTCACTCTTGTCACCCAGGCTGAAGGCAATGGGGCATTCTCAGCTCACTGTAACCTCCACCTTTCAGGTTCAAGCGATTCTCCGGCCTCCACCTCCCAAGTAGCTGGGATTTCAGGTGCCTGCCATCATGCCCGGCTAATTTTCTTTTTTTGCATTTTTAGTAGAGATGGTGTTTCACCATGTTGACCAACCTGGTCTCGAACTCCTGACCTCAGGTGATTCACCTGCCTCAGACTCCCAAAGTCCTGGGATTACAGGTGTAAGCCACTACAGCCGGCATGCATATTTGTTTCTTTCCTCAGATTTGGGAAGTCTGGGATCAATATTTCCTCAGGTAAGCTCTGTTTCCCTTTATTTTTCCTTTCTGAGACTTCCATAAAGTGTACATTGTCTCCTAAGATCCTTTGGTTGTCTGTGGCTTTTTTCATTTTTATATTATTTTGCTTCTTTAATTCAATGATTTTATGTGATTTATCATTAAACTTGCTGATTCTTCTGCCTAACCAATCTGCTGATGAACACTTCTAATAAATTTTTTGTGTCAGTTATTTTATTTTTCAGCTCTAGAGTTGCTGTTTGGTTCATTTTTCTAGTTTCTATCTCTGTTGATATTTTCATTTTGTTCATAAGACATTTTTCTGATTTCATTTAGATGTTTATCTGTGTTCTTTCTTTAAGTTAACTAAACATCATTTTGACAGTAATTTAAAATCCTTTGTCAGGCCGCTCATAAATCTGTTTCTTTATGAACATTTCTGGAGTTTTATTCTATTCCTTTGATTGGGCCACGTTTCCCTGTTTCTTTGTATGCTTTGTAATTTTTCACCTGGAGTGGGGTGTTTGAAGAAACAAACCACATTTCCCTATCTTTCTGTACTGGCTTCTTGAAGAAAAAGACCACCAATCAGCCCAGTTGATTCTAAGATCTCTCAGAGATCTCTTGCCTGATTTCTTTTGAGCCTTGAAGGCTGCCTGTGGAACTGCAGCCCTACTGTGTTGCCTGCTGACTTCTGTTTTCAGTGGCTTCCAAACTCTGACTCTAGTCCCATCAATACTTCAAGTCAGGCAAGCCCCTCAGACAGCCACAGACAAGGCAAAATGGTGGATACACGGTCTACACTTTTGTTTTCTTCTCCTCATAGGAGGGTATTTCCTGTAGTTTATTTTGTACTATGCCATGTAGGGGTAGGAGCACGAAAAAAAATGGCAAATGACATGAACTTTCCTTATCCCTTTCATTGGAATACCTTCTTGATTGTACAGTGGCCTGGTTGCTCTTGCTTCTCAACCAGTGCCTAGAGTTCCCACAGAGGTATTCTGATCCATATTTCTTAACTCAGTGTTTTTGTGGGGGTCAGGAGGGCCTATAGCTTCCTACTCCACCATCTTGCTGATATCATTGCTTCACCATTTATTTTTGTAAATCAAGTTTTATTGGAACACAGCTGTATTCATTGATTCTTCTGGGGTCTGTGGCTGTTTTTGTACTATAGTTGCAGAGTTGCACGGTTGTGACAGAAACTGTCAGTCCCCAGTATCTGGTGAAAGTTTTTAATGCTTGACAAGTACAGTAGACTTCTCATCTCATTCAAAGTAAAATTTTTTCCGTGTACCACAAAATCTTATAAAGTCTGGTTTACGTTATGTTTCTGACCATATTATTTACTCTCCTCCAGTTTACTCTGTCTACACTTAACCACAGAAGTATTCCTGTAGTTTCTCAAATATCCCAGGCATACTCCTACCTCAGGCCCTTAGAACATGCTGCCCCACTTCCTGGGATGCCTTTTACTCAAATATCTGTGGCTAGCTAGCTCCAATGCCTTTAGATCTTTAACTCAAAAGTCATCTTCTCAGTAGCTAGCCACCAAATCTAAAATTTCAAGTCCCACTCTTGGTATTTTGTGTCTTTTTTCCTGCTTTGTTTTTCCCCCTCAATACTATTGATTTATTATCTTTCTCACCTTCTTTTTAAAAAGTTTTCTCTCTCTCCCTCTAGCATGTATAAAGGATGCTTACATGTTTATTTACTATGGCATTACTAACAATAATAAACACTTTGTTATATAGTAGGTACTACCAGAAATATTGAATAGTGAATGAATAAATGTGGAAAGCATCCATGTTATTAAACAAGATGAAAAAAATTAGGTTACTTATTACTATGCCCATAATAAAAAGCCACCTTATATAAAAAGAGGCTACCTATATATGGGAACATGTGCGACCCCAGGAAAAGCACACATTTAATTTTATGTTTTAATTCATTTTGAAGTAAAGCTACCCATGTACCCCTATTCACCGTCTCTGTCATCACAGCCCTATAAAATGGGGAAATTTGTTTTTTTGTTTTATTTTTCCAAAATCAAGAGTTTAACACAAATGGGTAAAATAAAATCTAACCAAGAGCTGTAATTTAATTGTCTTTTGTAATTTGGATATGATACCTCTTTTGTTTTCTACACTTTCTAAGGCTGTCTTTGGCATCTGAAATAGTCGGATTTATTAGGATTTTTGAGAGTTTCAACAAAGCGATGAGCATTCAATCCTTTTTTCTCAAAATATCACAGTGTTCACAGCTGAGCTCCAAGTCCACATCCTGTAATCCGTTTACCTCAGATCTCAGAGGGCCAACTATGTTGTATGTGGCTTCTCTTACAACCCAGCTATTAAACTTCAATAGGTTTTTCCATTCTTTTTTAATTATATGGTACAGGTTTAATTTCCTTTTAATTTTTTACGCATCTTGGATTCTGTAGGAACAGCGTCACTTCTAAAGTGTTTCTATCCTCTTTTTATACAGATAACGTATTTTTATAAAGGAGAAGAAGTATTCAAAATTGCACTTGGCATTTGGAACACAGCAAAAGGTAGCTGTGGTCCTGTTTTATTGTACAACAATCATGTAAACTCCAGCTGTCAAGTCGTCTGATCAGTTCTTCAGTAGGAAAAAGGGGCTCGGCTAAATCCTGCCCACATGCTGATGTGCACCCGCCTAATAACTGTGTTTTTCCCTCTTTATGAATTTCATTTACAATTACTCTGGGACTTTCAAGGAATATCGTGAAAGAAAGACGTGACTGGAATTGCTGAGTAATTTTATTTTCTGTTTGCAGTGTTGGGGGTGTGAAGAAAATACAATCTGTTCTAATTTATACTGAAGCAAAGGGATGAAACTCATCAGCTGTTCTTGGAGTAGCTTTCCAACTTAGTCCACAGAAGTCTTCCCTGTCTTTGAATGCCTGCAATAAAGGTCTGTTGGAGACTGATCTTAATCCATTCACAGAGCATACTGGGCAAATAGACCTAGAGGATGACAGCTTTGGGAATTATTACTAAAGAAATTCTCATTAAGTGAAAAACAGAAACACAGAGCACAAGTCATTTGCTCAAAATTCTCCAACATCTGCTACTATTTCCCTCCAAAGTGAGCATCAGAAGCCAGTTCTTGAAAATTCCAATTCAGGTCTGGCTCCTTGGATTCTACACACACACACACACACACACACACACACACACACACACACACAATTTTTATCATGAAAGCGAGAAGTGAACTGGAAAAGAAAGTATTCCTGCTTCTGCTGCTACTATTACTGTTGTTATTATTATTAAGGGACAAATATTCTGGGGTGAAAAAACTTTACATACCCCCAAATTGAGAACATCTTCAGAGAAGGCAGAATGGTGGATACACAGTCTACTCTTTTTGTTTCCTTCTCCTTGTATGAGGGAATTTGCTCCAGTGTATTTTGTGCTATGCCATGGAGGGGGAGAAGCACAAATGGGAATGGCAAATGAAGCAAGTCTTGTTCACTTCTGTATATGCAGAGGCTGCCTGCCATATCTGACCCAGAGTAGCTGGTGAGTACACATGAATGGATGATGGATTTTTAAAATCATTACAAACTTAGGAAAGATAGCTGGATTCAGATTCAGTAGAGATGTTTAACTTTTTTCATCAGCATGCATTTGTCTTCTATGAATCAAGTAAAGTATTAACAGTTTGGGAGATTTTATTAATTTATCACAAAACATTTTCTATGGATTTCTGCACCTGGGCTCATATTATGAGTATTTTATCATTAATGTTGTTATGCAATTATTTTACCAATATATATTAAACTGGGCTCAGTAAGAAAGTGAAGTAAGCTTTTCACTTATTAATTATTATTAAAGGAAGTGGGGTGATATTTATGTAGGTGCCAAAGTCATGTACATATAGCCTATCAATAAAGAAATCCATGTCAGTATAAGAGATTACTATAGGCAGAGATAAATAAGCAATTGGAAGGCTACTAAATATATAAGTTAGACAATTCTTTTCAAATAATTCGTCAAACTATGCACCTATTTAAAAGGCAGTATGATTTAATTGCATTTAGCTAAAATAATTTTAGATTATGAAATCTGACTAAAGCAGTAAGGCTGACTCCACAAAAAGGTCCATCTTGTTATTTTTCATTTAGACTACAAAGCTTTGGATGCAATACTCTTATTTCTAGATATGCCGTACTGGATTTAAAGTTCCTTATGAAATTGCCTTTTGGAATTCCTAGAGCTCTGCAGCTAGCATAATCTAAACATAAAAGGTTGTCTCAATAACCAATTGCTAAGAGCAAGTAACTCAAATTTTTATACCGAGTTTCATATTTTAACTTGTGTTTTATTGATAGCCATTTGGACTATGAGATTTTAATATAGTGCTCTCTGAGATACCTCTAGGATATAGGAACTATGAAATCAACACATAAAATAGTTACTCCTGCATTATTTCCAGATTGTGTCATAAATAAATCCTCATTATAAGGGCCTTTGTTTCAAAATTCATTGAGCTCATCATAGTATGAAACATGTCATCTCATGTAAAAATAGCCATAAGGTAAGTTGTTTTATAGCACATAAAATCCCACAGAGACGGCCTCATCTTTGGGCCTTCATTTAAAATAAGACTCAATAAAACCTAAAAGTATTCATCTAAAAAGGATAATTAGCTTTTTAAATATTAAAACATTATGGATCACCCTCATCACTCAATTATAAATTTTTTCCAGTATTTTGATCATACTAATATTATACACATTTAAACATTATGCCTATTGTAAACTCTATCAAATCACATACATCAATCTTAGGATAATAAGCAGAAATCTCTCCATCATTATCCCAAGAACAAAAAAACCAATGAGAAGAAACATGTAAACCTCACAGATATGTGAAACAAAGGAATTTCTGCCTAGAATGGTTTTCAATTATTTAATTTCTGAAACACAATTAGATTCATTTAATGGAAAAATTATATTGTTTCCAGTAGCATAATACTGATAATGGCTTGAAAGTACAAAAATTAATTCAGAATCCCCTCTCAGAGATGACTAATGAAAATTTATTTTAGAGTATTTATAGATGTTTAGGTTCTTTAGAGAAGGACAGCTTAATTTAAAGAAAACTTGCTGATACCTATTAGATGGACAAGGATTCATAGATTTAATAAAGGTATCACATGCACACTTCCAATCTGGAAAAATTAAATTGAAGACAAAGGTCTACCTTAAGTATAGCTATGATTCAGCTCAGATACAAGGATTTATATTCCAAATGCCTAGTGTATTACAGTTAAGTCCATCTCTGCCTGCGTTAAAGCCTATGCTAAGCCTTCCTCAGACTTATTTTGAGTTTGTTTTTGTAAAAACTGTGGACAATACATAAACTGAGAAGAATAAGAACTAAAGAAACAGCAGCAGCCATTACAACATGAGCAAAACATTGATAGTACTCCTCTCAATGAAGAGTAAAATGTCCAGAGTTGGGAGGAAGGCACAGTGACTCTACCCAAAGCTCTTTGGCAGCACATTTCAGAAATATCTTTTGGATGTTTTTATACCAGTGAAAAGAAGGGAGGAATGACTTTAAAAAAAAAAGTAGCTGAGAAAGTGGAACATGCAAAAATAGGTATAATCAAAGTGAATGTGACGACCCACTTAAAAATGATAAAAATGGAAAAATAATACACGTGTACGTTGCATATTATGTATTTTTCTAAGTGTTTTCAGATTTATTTTAGGTTGAGTTTAGATCAAGTAAATATTAAGCAAACTTTGAGACTGGTCTTAAGGCAGTCCTTTTTCAAATCTGCTGCTGATTAATGCATGTGCAAAATCCAAATAAGAATTATTTTCAGTGAAAATTGGTTCTACTGCAGCAAACAATTAGTGGTTGCTTTTGCCAGAAGAAGCAAGTGTGGATTCTAACACTGCACAAATTCCTTTCTACATCCCAGGTGGTACTTCCTTAATTCATTTATCACCTTCATTTAGAACTATACCTTGAATCACAGGGTAATGTAAAATTTGAATGCCTCTTGTTCTGCCATCCCTCACATTTTCACAAAGCAAGGTGTTGACACAAATAATTAAGTGCTGATTGAACATAATTAATAACAATTGTTGTATTACTCTTCTCAATTAATATCCTAAATCTTTCATCAACTTTTTAGAAAACATGTAAAGAAATAGTAAAAGAAACTGATTTGACTTTTTATCTTTCTGTTGCTCAAAATCTGACAGATGAATAAAGGCATAACATTCAAAAGATGTGTGATGGGGGGAAAGAAAGAAAGAGCAGTAAATAAATAAGGTAGCATACGTGTCAATAAAGCCTGCACATGTATCGATTAGGTTTCACACGTATAAGTAAGGCCTCTGGCCTGAGTAATCCACACACAAACAAAACACTCGAGAATCACCTTTCTCATGGGAAGTTTTACATAGGCCAAAAAAACCCAAAAAACAAAAAAAAACTCTCTGACAAAGAGAAATAATTTTTTTAAAAAAGCTAAGAAGGAAAAGACTGATGATTTTTTTTTGATAGGATGTCAAGTAGCTCTACCAAGAGATGCTTTGATAACTTAAGACTCATTAAATATCAGCTATGTATTTTTACTTTCCCTTGAAGACATTTACATTTAAGGATGAATGGTACCTGGAAAACAAATGTGGGTGCATCCCAACCCAACATATTTAGATCATCCATTAAAATGTTAAATCAATAATTTAACTTTCCTACTTAAAAAAAGAAAGCAAAGACCTGATTAAGTAAAAGCTTTTTAAATTTCAATTCAAATTGTTTTAAAGACTCATTTTTTCACAACCATTTTTTATGATGTTTACTAATGCAGAAAAAATCTATGAGTGTGACACTATTGCATCATGGTTGCCACTCATCATCGAGTGAACCTCTATTTGGGTTTTGTATGGCTTCCTAAATTATTATTATAAAATTACTTTAGGCACATATTGTTCACTTAGAGAAACTTAAAGAGTTAAGAATTGACTTTGGAAATAGATATATAACTGAAACCAAGATTAAGCACTCAAAGGAATTCAAAGTGAAGGGGGAAAATGTGGAGGAAAAAAGTGAAATATTAAATTTATTTCCCCTAAGACTCTATTAGAAAGACAAAGTGTTCTGTGGCATAGAGTATTTGCAATTTAAAAGAGGACTACAAAGAAAAGACAATGCTTTCCCAAAGAAATGAATTGCTAAAAGTAGAAGTGCAGATACCCATATAAGGACATTTCACTCTGGCTCCAGACACCTGTACACAGATGTAACCTTAGTCAGATCTCCATGCTTGGAATAGAATGGAAAGCAAATAAAATTCTCACTGATTTGTTTAACTGCAGGCAGACTATCTGGCCCTCCTATGGATGCACTAAATAAGTACTGAATCAAACCAACAAATTTTTCATTTCTTATCAGGCTGTTAAGCTGTAACACTCTTGCTCTCAAGGCACCCACTAGTGTGTTGTTTATTTATTCTGATGAATGTTTCTTGTCTCACACATAACCACTTTGTTAAAATTTCCGGCTTTTTAAAAAAATTTTTGAGACAAGGTCTGGCTCTATCGCCCAGGCTAGGGTATAGGAGTACAGTGGTGTGATCTCAACTCATTGCAACCTCCACCTCCTGGGTTCAAGTCATCCTTCCACCCCAGCCTCCTGAGTAGCTGGGACTACAGGCATGCACCACCACGCTTAGCTAATATATATATTTGTATTTGTTATAGAAATGAGGTTTTGCCATGTTGCCCAGCCTGGCCTCAAGCTTGTGAGCTCAACTGATAGCAGGATATGGCCTCCCAAAGTGCTGAGATTAAAGGCGTAAGACACCATGCCAGTCCTCTGGTTTTCTTTTTAAGAAAAGTCTAATTGTTTCAGAAAAATGTAGCTAGGATTTATGTATCCTACCATCTGAGATAAATTTACCTTTATTTTTTATTTGTCATTAATTAAAATGCTACATTTCAAACAATCATGAAGTACACAGCATTAAGCACTCACACTTGAAAATCACATGGACATGAAATGCTATCCTGGCTGGGCACGGTGACTCACACTCATAATCCCAATACTTTGGGAGGCCAGGGTGAAAGGATGCTTTGAAACCAGGAGTTCAAGAGCAGCCAGGGCAAAAAAGCAAGTTCTTTATTTCTCTAAAAAATTAAAATAAATTTGAAAAAAGAAATAGTCATGTCCATCGGCATTTGCCTTTAGTCTCAGCTACTTAGGAGTCTGACGTGAAAGAATCTCTTGAACTGAGGAATTCAGAAGATGCAGTGAGCTATGATAATACCACTGCATTCCAACCTGGGTGGAGAAGAAGGAGAAGGAGAAGGAGGGGGAGGAGGAGGAGGAGGAGGAGGAGGAGAAAGAAGGAAAAGAGAAGGAGAAGGAGAAGGAGGAGAAGAAATTTATCCTCACCTCACATTGACACCAATAATGGTGATATGGTTAAGCTCTGTGTCCCTACCCAAATCTCATCTTGTAGCACCCATAATTCCCACGTGTTGTGGGAGGGACTCAGTGGGAGGTGAGTGAATCATGAAGGTAGGTCTTTCCCATGCTGTTCTCATGATAGTGAGTGTGTCTCATGAGATCTGATGATTTTTTAAAACGGGAATTTGCCTGCACAAGCTCTTTTATTTTTTGCCTGCCACTATTCACGTAAGATGTAATTTGCTCTTCCTTGCCTTCCACCATGATTGTGAGGCCTCCCCAGCCATGTGGAACTGCAAGTCCAATTAAACCTCTTTCTTTTATAAATTGCCCAGTCTTGGGTATGTCTTTATCAGCAGCGTGAAAACAGACAAATAAAATTGGTCACCTTGGACAACTCATTGAATTTCTCACAATCTCAGTTTATAGGGTTGTTTTGAGTATTGAATTAAATTATCCAAAACACACAGCCCTTTTTCTGGAACATTGTGAATTAACAAGTAAATGTGAACTATTATTGTTATTAAGAAATAATGAAGGAAATACCTAAATGAGTGCATTAAGCAACCAACAAATTTAAAATGCCAAACACATCACACAATATAGCACAGGAATCCAAACACTAAATTTGTGGGCCAATCTGGTCTATTGCCTATTTTTGTAAATTTCTTTTAATGTACTGTCTATGCTACCTTTGCACTATAGTGAGAGAATTGAGTGGTTGTAACCAATACTCCATGACCCCACAAAAGCAAAAATATTTACTATTTGGCCTCTTATAAGATACATTTGCTGACATATGGCAGCATTCATTACTAACCATCAGAGTCAAAACCATCCAATTCATGAGTCATGAACATTGATTGCACCAGAGCTATTCTTTCATACATTTTCACCACCTGCCCATGTTTTACTCTGAATTTGTTTCTCAACATTTCAAATCCTGAATATGGCCAATTAATAGCCTAACTTTATTTGAGTTATGAACCAATTGATAGACAAAAAAACAGATACTCAAATATCACTGTTAATATTAATAGTAATAATGTTGATTCTTAACATCTAATATATATGCTAAATATTCAAAATTAAATAGGACTAATTATTCACTTCTTTTATTATTTTCTTACTGATTGAATTGCTTACCATTTCAATGAAGAATAATGACTTAATGAGGGACAGAGCAAAATGGTAGAGTAGTACTCCCAGTGATCATCTGTCTGAAAAAACAAATCAAACAACTGTCTACTCATGAAAATGACTTCATAAAAGATAACAAAACCAGGTGGCAGATCACAGTACCTAGTTGTAGCACATTAATAAGAAAAGACACATTAAAGAGGGTAGAAAAGATGGTTTTGCGTTACTCACATCACATGTGCCACATCCCCAGGCAGCAAAGCATGAAGAAAGATATTGTCTAATTGGGGGAAAGAGAGAGAAGCATGCACAGAACATTAAGCCCCAACACCAGGCCCACCACACTAAAACACACAACTGGGAAGACGCTCAGAGCCAAATAGTCCAGTCCAGTACTCATGGACTGAGCCTCTAGACCCACCCTAGCATAAGTGTGTTTTTGGATGATAAGAGGACCATACAGCCCCAGGCTTCAGGCTTGCATGCTGAACTCAATCTCTGGCATTCATCACAAATAAGTCTAATCAGTGGCCCTGGTGTTCTTGACAGCCCTCAAGGGCAGAAGTTCCATAGTGGCCCTGGGCTTCTGATGTGTCACTAAGCTGCTTTAGCCACATTTGTCTTAGGCTTCTGTACAACCCTAACAATGCACCAGCCTTAGTTGAACCAAGCCTTCTAGCAACACTGTTATAGCCACAGCTTTCCAACATTTTTGACACACCCCAGTGCTATGCCTGCTGCAGAGTTTTCCCAAACAAAACCATTCTGCAAAGAACTGAACAAATACCTGCCACTTCAAATGCACAGATATTGATTCATGATCACAAGAATAGAAAAAAGTCAGGGAAACATATTATCACCAAATGGACAGAACAATGAGTCATTGACTAACTCTAAAGAAATAGACATGTATGAACCACCTGACAAAGATTTTAAAGCAATTGTTTTAAGAAAGCTCAGCCTACTATAATAAAATACAGAAAAACCAATTCAATAAAATAAAGAAAACAATAAATGGGCAGGAAGAAAAATTTAAAAGAGAGATGGAAAATAATTTATAAAAAAAGCCCTGGAGCTGGAAAATAAATAAAATTTTTAAAGTCAATAGAGAGAGGTGAAACAAATGGCCAAATAGAAGCCTCCATCAATCATCCTCTCCTCCACAAAAACACCAGTTTAACAACTCTCCGTACACCAAAAGAGCATCTTCAGAAGAACCAAAAATCAGGTGAGCATCCACATACCAGGTTTTAACTTCATATGGCTGATAAAGGCACAGAAGAGGGGGAAAGACAGTCTTGAATTACCAACACCTCCTCTTTCCCATCCCCCACAGTAGCCACATGGTGCAGAGAGAGAATCTGTGCATTTGAGAGAGGGAGAACACAAGGATTGGGGAACATGTTGAACTCAGTGCTGCCCTGTCACAAAACCAGGTTGAACTCAGCTGAAGCCCACCCATGCGGGAAGTATTGAAACCAGCCCTAGCCAGAGGAGAACTGCCCATAAACAAGAGGTCAGAATTTGAGTTCCTGCAAGCCCCACACCACAAGCTAAAGTGCTATTGGGATCTAAATAAACTTGAAAGAGAGTCTAAGCCACAAGGATTGCAACTCTCAGGCAAGCCCTACTGCTGACTGGGCTCAGAGTGGACTTCTGGGGCAGCTAAGTGAGTGCTGCGCCCCCTGTCCTAGACCTCAGGCTGTACATTTTCTTGCTCCAGAAGAGACTTTTTCCTTCCAATTGAGGAAAGGGAAGAGTCAAGAGAACTTAGTCTGGCATCTTGGATACTAGCTCAGCCACCACAGGGTGGGACACTAGTCAGAATTATAAGGCCCAGACTCCCAGATGACACTTCTAGACACATCTTGTGGCAGAAAGAAACAGGCTGCCTTGAAGCTAAGGACCCTTTCCAAGAAAGACCCATCACCTGCTGACTAAAAAGGCCTTGGGCCTTGCATAATAAGTGGCAATACCCAGTAGTACACCAGAAGACTTAGGTGAGACTCGGAGACTAACTGACTTCAGGTGAGACTCAGCATATTCTTAGCTGTGGTGGCTATGGGGAGAGATTCCTTCTGCTAGAGAAAAACAATGGCAAAGTGAATTAACTAAGGCTTTGCACGTTAGGTGCCAGTTCAGCCATGGGGAGGGTAGAGCTTTAAACAAGTTCTTGGAATTTCTGATTCTAGCCCTTGGCTCTTGGATGGCATTTCTGGATTTTTCCTGGGCCATAGAGAAGCACATTGCCCTAAAGGGTGAGTCCCAGGCCAGGCACAGCTCATCACAAGCTGACCAAAGAGCCTTTGGGCCTTAAGAAAACATCGGCAGTAGCCTCACAGTACTCCCTGTACACCTGTGATGCTGATGGCCATGGGCTGAGGCTTCTCTGTCTATGGAATGGGGTTGGAGGGAGAGGAAGAAGAGGCAGGACTATGGCTTATGGTGTGAGTGCCAGTTCAGCCACAATATAATAGAACACCAGGTAGATGTCTAAGGTTTCTGACGTTATTATCTGGCTCCTAGACAGCATCTCTGGCTCACCCAGGGCCTAGGAGAGTTCACACTTAAGGAAAGGACATAAGCCTGGCTGTTTTTACCACCTACTGATTATAGAGTCCTAGGGCCTTGAGGGAACATAGGTGGTAGCCAGGTAGTGGTTACAGTATGTCATTGGAGAGACTCACTGCTGTGCTAGCTTCAGGTCTGACCCAACAGAATCCCAGTGATGGTGTACACAGAAGTACTCATTCCACCCAACACTTAGCTGCAAGCAGCTCAGAACAGAGAGAGAGAGAGGCTCCATTTATTTGGGGAAAAGTAAGGGAAGAGAACAAGAGTCTCTGCCCCATAAACCAGAGTATTCTTCCAGGTCTTATCCAAGACCATCAAGGCAGTACTTCTGTGAGTCTGGAAGAACCACAGTGTTACTGGGCTTTCGGTACCCCCTAATGCAGATATGCCTTAGGTCATAACACCCAAATCTTGTTGATACCTGAAAAGCCTTTCCAAGACGGGAAGGTACAAACAAGCCTTAATGCTTCAGTTCCTACACATTAAAGAATAGACATAAGTATCAACACCATCTAGGAAAATATGACTTCACCAAACTAAATAAGGCATCAGGGTCTAATCTTGGAGAAACAGAGATATGTGATCTTTCAAATAGATAGTTCAAAATCGCCGTTTTGAGGAAACTCAAAGAAATTCATGTTAACACAAAGAAGGAATTCAGATTCTATCAGATAAACTGAACAAAGAGTTTGAAATAATTGAAAAGAATCAAGCAGAAATTCTGAAGTTGAAAAATGCAATAAGCACACTGAAGAATGCATCAAAACCTTTTAGTAGCAGAAAAATTAGTAAGCTTGAAGACAAAATACTTGAAAATATGCAGAGGAGATGAAAAAAATTAAAAAGAATAAAGTATGCATACAGAATCTAAAAAGCCTCAAAAGAGCAAATTTGAGCGTTACTGGCCTTAAAGAGGAGTTAGAGAAAGAGATAAGTGTAGAAAGTTTACTCAAATGGATAATAACAGAGAACTTCTCAAACCTAGAGAAAGATACTAATACTAATACTCCAGTACAAGAAGACTATAGAACACTAAGCAGATTTAACCCAAATAAGTCTACATCAAGATATTTAATAATCAAACTCCCAAAGATCAGGAATAAACAAAGGATCCAAAAAGCAGCAAAGAAAAGAAACTAATAGTATACAATGGAGCTGCAATATGTTCAGCAGCAGACTTTTCATCAGAAACCTCACAGGAGAGGAGAGAGGCACAAAACAGACATATTTAAAGTGTCAAAGGAAAAAAACCTTTTACCCTAGAATAGTATATCCAGTGAAATTACCCCTCAAACATGAAGGAGAAATAAGGACTTTCCAAGACAAGCAAATGCTGAGGGATTTTATCAACATCGGACCTGTCCTATAGGAAATGTTAAAAAAATATTTCAATTAAAAAAGAACAGGATGTTAATGAGCAATAAGAAATCATCTGAAGTTACAAAACTCACCGGTACTATTAATTACACAGAAAATCACAGACTATTATGAGTGTAACTGTTGTATGTAAACAGTTTTTGTTTTTGTTTTTGAGACAGAGCCTCACTCTGTCACCCAGGCTGGGGATTACAGATATAAGTGCCTACATCAGAAAAGAATAAAAATTTCAAATAAACAACATAATGATGCATATTTTTTTTGAGACAGAGTCTTGCTCTGTCACCCAGGTTGGAGTGCAATGGCATGATCTCAGCTCACTGCAAACTCCACCACCTGGGTTCAAGTGATTCTCCCGCCTCAGCCCCCTGAGTAGCTGGGATTACAGGTGCCCGCCACCATGCCTAGGTAATTTTTGTATTTTTTAGTAGAGATGGGGTTTCACCATATTGGTCAGGCTGGTCTTGAACTTCTAACCTCAGATGACCCATACACCTCGGCCTTCCAAACTGCTGGGATTACAGACATCAGCCATCGCACCTGGCCAATGATGCATCTTAAAGAACTAGAAAAGCAGTAGCAAACCAAAGCCAAAATAGGTAGATGAAAAGAAATAATAAAGAGCGGAAATCAATGAATTTGAAATGAACAAAGCAATACAAAAGATCAACACACAAAAAGTTGGGCCTTTGAAAAGATATAAAATGACAAATCATTAGCCAGATTAAGAAAAAAAGACTTAAATAAATAAAATTAAAGATAAAAAGGAGATATTACAAGTGACACTGCAGAAATTCACATAATTACTATGACCAACTATATGCCAATAAACTGGAAAATCTGGAAGAAATGAACATATTCCTGGACATATAAAACCTACCAATATTGAACCATTAGGAAATGCAAAATATGACCCTACCTGTAATAAGTGATGAGATCAAAACCATAATAAAATGTCTCCCGGCAAACAAAATCCTGAACCCAATGGTTTACTGAATTTTACCAAACACTTAAAGTAAAAGAACTAATGCCAATCCCACTCAAACTATTCCAAAAATAGAGGAAGAGGAATAACTTCCAACCTTATACTATGAGGCCAGGATTACCCTCATACAAAAACCAGATGGAGACACATTTAAAAAAAAAAAAAAAAAGCAAAACCTATAGGCCAATATCACTGATGATTATTTATGTAAAAATTCTCAAAAAATACTAGTATACTGAATTCAACAACAAATTAAGAAGATCATTTATCATGACCCAGTGGGATTTACCCCAGAGATGAAAGAACGGTTCAACATGTACAAATCAATTAATGTGATACATTATGCCAATAGAATGAAGGACACTGATCACTTCGATTGATGCTGAAATGCATTTGATAAAATTCAACAACCTTTCCTAAAAAACCCCTCAAAACTGGATAGATGGGTACAGAATAAACATACTTCAGCATAACAAAAGCCAGATAAGACAGACCCATAGCTAGTATCATTCTGATTGAGAAAAACTGAAAGCTTTTTTGCTAAAATTGGAAACATGACAAGGATGTCCACTTTCACCACTCTTATTCAACATAATACTGGAAGTCCTAGGTAGAGCAATCAGAAAAGAGAGAGAAATAAAGGGCATCTGTCAAATTATATTGTTCACAGATGATATGCTTTTATATTCGAAAAAAGCTGAGGACTCCACCAAACCAGTATTAGAACTGACTTTAAAAATTCAGTAAAGTTGCAGGATACAAAATCATCATGCAAAAATCAGCAGCATTCCTGTATGCAAATAGCAGACAATCCGAAAAAGCAATCAAGAAAGTAATCCCATTTACAATAGCTACAAATAAAGTTAAATACCAAGGAATTAACTTAACCAAAGAAGTGAAAGATCTCTACAATAAAAGTACAAACCCTTGGTGAAAGAAATTGCAGAGAACACAAAAAAAGGAAAGATATTCCATGTTTGTGGATTGGAAGAATAAATATTGTGAAAATGCCCATACTCCCCAAAGCAATCTATAAATTCAATCCAATCCCTAATAAAATACCAATGTCATTCTTCACTGAAATAGGAAAAAGTTCTAAAATACATATAGATTCACAAAAGATCCAAAAAGCCAAAGTCATCCTTAAGCATAACGCAAAATCAAAAACAAAAAACCCACTGAAACTGGATGAATCACATTACTTGACTTTTTACTACAGAGCTATAGTCTCCAAAATGGCATTGTGCTATGTAAAAATGGATACATAGACCAATGAAAGAGAATGCAGAAATAAATCCACACACCGATTGTAAATTGTTTTTACAAAGGCGCAAAGAACATACAATGGGAACGAATGTTTTTTCAATAAATGATGCTGGGAAAACTGGGTATCTAATATGCAGAAGAATGAAACTGACCCCTGTCTCTCACCATATACAAAAATGAAATCAACAGAGATTAGAGACTTAAATATAAGACCTCAAACTATGAAGCTATTACAAGAAAACAGTAACAAAACTCTTTAGGACGTTGAACTAGGCAAAGATTTGAGCACTACTTCACAAGCACAGGCAACTAAAGGAAAAAATGGATAAATGGGATCACATCAAGTTAAGAAGCTTCCGCATAAAAAGGAAAGAACCAAAAAAGTGAAGAGACAACTCACAGAATGAGAGAAAATATTTACAAACTATCCATCTGACAAAAGATTAATAACCAGAATATATAAGGAGCTCAAACAACTCTATAGGGAAAAAAAATCTAATAATCTAATTTAAAAATAGGCGAAATATTTGGATAGATTTTTCTCAAAATAATACATATAAATGGCAAACAAGCATATGAAATGGTGCTTAGCATCATTGATTGTCAGAGAAATGCAAATCAAAACTGAGATATTATCTTACCCCAGTTAAAATGACTTTTATCCAAAAGACAGGTACTAAGAGATGCTAGTGAGAATTTGGAGAAAAGGGAACTCAAGGAATGTAAATTAGTACAACCATTATGGGGAACAGTTCAGAGGTTCTGCAAAAAAAATCTAAAAATAGAGGCACGATATGATCAGCAAGTTCACCCCTAAGTATATACCCCAAATAAAGGAAATCAGTATATCGAAGAGATATCTGCACTCCCATGTTTATTGCAGCACTATTTACAAAAAATAGCCAAGATTTAGAAGCAATCTAACCTAAGTGCCCAACAGATTAATGGATAAAGGAAATTTGGTACATAGACACAACAGAGTATTTTTTAGTCATAAAAAATGAGATTGTGTCATTTGCAACAACACATATGGAACTGAAATTCACTATATTGATTGAAATAACCCAGGCACAGAAAGACAAATGTCGCATGTCCTCACTTATCTGTGGGAGCTAAAAATCTAAACAATTGAACACATGGAGATAGAGAACAGAAGTATGGCTACCAGAGAAAGGGAATGGAAATCAAGTGGGTGGGTAGATGGAGATGGCTAATGGGTACAAAAAACATAGTTAGAAAGAATGAATAAGACCTAGTATTTGCTAGAACAACAGGGTGAATATAGTAAAACATAATTTTATTGTACATTTAAACATAACCAAAAGGGTATAATTGAATTGTTTTTAACACAAAGGATAAATGCTTGAGGCAATGGATATCCCATTTGCCCTCATGTGATTATTATTCATTGCATGGCAGTATAAAATATCCCATATAATCCATAACAATATATACCTACTATGTACCCACAAAAATTATGGCACAGCCTCAAAAGGGCAAACTTACATTCACAGGAGTTGAAAAAGGAGAAGAGAAAAATAAAGGAGTCAAAAGCTTATTTAAACAAATAGTACCATAAAACTTTCTAAACTTGGTGAAAGATGTAAACGTGTGCATAGCAGAAGTCTTGCTAACTACATACTTCTTGGCAGAAGCCTTAAAGACCAAAGGGAGTGAGATGGTGTGATCAAAGTGCTGAAGAAGAAAAAAAATATGCAACCAAATATTCTCTACCCAGCAAAACTGTCAGTCAAAATTGTAGTGATAAAGACTTTCTCACACAAACGAAAGGAGAGAATTTTCATCACCACCAGACCTACCTGTTTTGTAAGAAATGGTAAAGGGAGTTCTTCAAGCCAAAAGAAAAAACTCCAATGAGTTACATAAAAAACTTCTGAATGTATAAAACTCACTGGTAAAAGTAAACACACAGTCAAATTCAGAATACTCTAATACTGTAACAGTGATATATAAATTATGTATATCTTTAGCATAAAAGTTAAAAGACAAAACTATTAAAAATAACTAAAATAACTTATTAATGCATATGCAATATAAGAACGTATAATTGTGATATCAAAACCTTTAAACGTGGGGGGGGGAGAAGAATGGAGTGGAAGTGCAGCATTTTTTGGATCAAAGTTAAATTGTTACCAGTTTAAAATAAAGTGTTATAATTGTAAAATGTTTTTGTAAACCTGATTATAACCATAAAGCAAAAACCAGTAGATTCCCAAAAACTAAAAAGCAATGAGTCAAAACATTAGATAAAAATCACTTAGCCACAAAAGAAGACAGTTAGAAAAAAAGAAACAAAGGATGTATTTTACAAAACTAGAAAACAGATAACAAATTGTCAGTCATATGCCCTTACATATTAATAATTAAATTAAATGTAAATAGATCAAATTATCCACTCAAAATATAATCAGAGACTTAATGGATTTTTTTAAAAAAAAGATTCAACATTTAAAAAAAGATACTGCCTATAAGAGACTCACTTCACCTGTAAGGACATATGCAGACTGAATGAATAATAGAAAAATATATTCCATAAAAACAAAAACCAAAAGAGAGCAGAAAAAGTGTCATTCCTATCATGTTAGACAGACTTTAAGTCAAAACTTTACAAAGAGACAAAGATAAAGTGGTCAATCTAACTAGAGAATATATATGCCAAAGCAATAGTAATCAAAACAGCATGGCACTGGCATAAAAACAGACATATTACCCATGGAACAAACTTGAGTGCTCAGGAATAAATCTCCACATTTAAAGCAAACTGATTTTCAACAAAGTTACCAATGAAGGAAGGAGAATCCCTTCAATAAATGGCACTGGGAAAACTGATATCCACATGCATTATGAAATTGACTCTATCACATGCAATATTTCACACCGTATATAAAAATTAACTCAGAATAGGTAAAAACTTGAAGCACAAAAACTATGAAACTACTAGAAAAAACACGTAAGGAGAAAGCTCCTTACATTGGTGTTATAAATGATCTTTTGAACTTGACTTCAAAAGCACAGGCAATAAAAGAAAAAACAGATACATAGAATTACATCAAACTAAAAAACTTGTGCATAGCAAAGTTATCAATCAACAAAGTAAAGAAACACCTACAGAATTGCATATACACACAATGGAATATGTTCAACCACGAGCAATAAAGAAAGAAATTAATTCTATCATTTGTGACATGAATGAAACTGGAGGACATTCTGTTAAGTGAAATAAGCCAGAAACAGAAATACAAATAGTGATTCATCTCATTCATATATGGAATATGGAAAAGCTGATCTCATAGAAGTAAAGATTATAATGGTGACCACCAGGGACTGGTGGGAGATTGGAGGAGGGGATGGAGAAAGAGACGTTGATCAAAGAATACAAAATTTTAGTTAGAGAGGAGGAATAAATGTAAGAGATATGTTGTATAACATGTTGACTAAAGTTAATAATATATTGCATTCTTAAAAAATGCTGAGAATGGAGGTAAAGTGTTCCCACCACAAAAATGATAACTATTTGAGGTAATGCATAAATTAATTAGATTTAATCATTCTACTATATACATATATATACTTTGAAACATGTTGTACATAGCAGATACATGCACTTTTATGTCAATTTAAAAAATTTAGTAACAGATAAAAAATAATGACTCAAGAGAGTTTTATTCATGTAAAAAAGCATCTTTCTATTTTTAGTTTATTAGCAATTTTTAAATTAGAAGTAGATATAAATTTTTATAAATTTTGAAATATTTTCAATGGTTATGTAATTTTTCTAATATTGAAACATTCTTCCATTCCAAAAAAAATCTTACTAAGTATAGCTTATTATTACTATTAATATACTATTTTTATTTTAACCTATAAATATTTTTTCATCATAATTATTTTAATTTCTTTTGAAGGAGTATTACCCATAAATTTTAATTGCAGTTTGCCTCTATATCTCCCCTAGTATGCTATTTTTTCCCCCATTTCTTAATCTGTTCTCCATAATGGAAGATTTCCCATAGGTTAGTTTCTGAATTGCTGATTTTATTTTCTACAAAGTCAATTGGCTTTGTAAATTGGCTCCTTCTAATGCATTTTAAAATGACAATTACTCTTATTTTATTTTAAAACATTCTTTCTTTATCACTACAAACTTTTTAAAAAATTATTTTTTACTTTTTTCTAACCCAGCTAATGTTTACCACCATCTGTATTGTTACCATCTCATCATTTATTTCCTAATAAAAATCATGTTTTCTTAAGTTTAAAAAATAATTTAATTACTTTGCTTCTGCTTTTGAATCAGAAAATTTTATTTTTTTTTATTTCAACAATCTTTGACCATGAGTTGGGCAGTCACCACAACCAACAATGACTAAGGGATTAGAATAATATTGTCCCAGTGAGGGTGATAACCCCCGTGGGATTCAGCCTCTACCCCTCCAGGGAGGATAACTGTGAGTTCCAGGACATTTCTAACATCTCAGTGAAAAACTATACCACTCCCTCCAACAGGGAACTTTCAAACTGACCCTCAGTCTTTCATGTCTTATTAGTGTTATGTGTAGGAGAATGTCCCTGAAAGTGCTCACAGTTCAATAACTTTCTTCTCCAGCTCCTAGGCCAAGTCAGGTTTTTCCTCATTTTCCACTATCAAAGTTATTTCATAAAGAGTGGAATGGAAGATAAAACGATGTGAATCAAACATAATGGTTTTTTTTGTTTGTTTGGTGTGTGTGTGTGTGTGTGTGTGTGTTGTTGTTGTTTTCCAGGAGACCTCTGGCCCACCTTTTATTTTTATTGACAGTCCCAGCAGAAGGGACCAGGGTCCCAGTTGGGCCTGCGTATCTCCAAAACACCATCCAGGCAAGGATGAAGCCTCCCTTGGGTGTACCTGCCCACGAGCCAATCGCTGCTTTTGCTGGAAGCCTCCACCTTGATGATGACTCCCTGATGGTCATTAATAAAACCCTTTGAATATCACAAGTTTTTGCTTTCAAATTTTACCAGACTTGTATTTCACCCATCAGCCACACCGTTTGACACTGACAGGCACATGCTGACGTTTGTCCACCCAGGGGAAATCAGGAGCCCTCTACCTTGCCCAAGGGGTGGCATGTAGGCCGGGAATTTGCTAACCAGCGCATTTCTCTCCACCCACTCAGCCAGCGTGGAAGCCAGTCCACCCCTGCATGCTCTGTGGGGTCCATGCCCACATGACTGGAAGCCCCTGAGAGGTGAATCTCCCTGGAACTGTGTGGGAGGATCCCCACCCGTCACCACCCTCTGCGAGAAGCTCTTCGGTGACTCCTCTGTGTGTGCCTTCCCGTACCTCCCGGGTCTGAGACTGCAAGAAGTGGGCAGTTGACTCGGGGTTCACCACCCAGGTTCGCCTCCCACATGGCCCTCCCCGCCATCAGCACCCACGGCAAGGCTCACAATGTCTTCATAACGCAGGAAGTAGGGCTAGATCATCTTTTGTCTTTTGATAATTTGAATTTTCTCATCAAGAAAGCTTCAGTTTTCTTTACCTGGTTTTCTTTCCCAAATAAAAAAATGCCGTGTTTGACTTTGGTCATGCCATCATGTCCTGCATAATGACTAAGTGACCTCTGTTCACCATTTTTTGGTGACCATAGTCAGAGCTGTCCACCCTGAGAAACTTCAGGCATCTTAAAACACATATGAATGCACCACTTTTTCTTATTACAACTGGGTGTCTTCAGATAGGCAAGCGGGAATTGGGTTGGCAGCAAAGCTCCGAGTGTTAGAGGCAGAGCTTTCTTCTCTCACATGATTTCCTCCAGGATCTTTCAGGATCTTTCCAACACCATCAGTGTGTGAGGTTTCCCATCATGGGAGCATTTGTGAGCACTGAGATCCCTGCTGTTGTGGAGAGAAACTGAGCCCCATACCCACAACCCAGAGAAGAGGCCCATGCAACTCTTTGCTTGTCACATTGGATCATTTATTAGCTGAGATCTAGATTCAACCAAATCATCAGCCACTGGAGTAATGTATTATCCAACACCAAGGCAGAAACCTGAGCCACAAGGGCTTCTAATCATACCAGAGGGCAAAGAAGATTGCAGAGCCCTGGAAGAGCAGAGTACTCTGTGGTCTCTGGAAACTTCTAGAATGATCCAATAGATTCCTGCAAGTCAGGTATATTTTCTATGATTATTCTGTATTCCTGAAGTTGCCACTAGATTTGTAGCCAGTTTTAAGAGTCACAAAGCGTCTGGGGTTTGCAGTCACTTGTGATGGAGGCTCAAGTCAGCTGACAGTTTTCTCGTCAGTAAAACAAAGATGATAAAATAAATCTTGCCAAACTTTCATGAGCTTATTAGCAATTTATGTGAAGCTCTTCACATAACGCCCTGAATCGGCAGATGCTGAAATGGAATAACTGTTTCCTCCATTACCACAAGGGCAGTTCTACTGCCACTGTTAATGAAACTAAACAAAATAATGCTAGTCATATAGGTCGCACTTGAAAAAATACACATGACTCGAAATGTTTGAACCGTGGAAGCAACTCCAAATGTATCAACAAGAGAACACTTAGTACATTTCAGATTACAAATGGGATCCGAAGCTAGTACTTAGCAAAGTGACAAAACCCAACAGCCCACTTGGACGACTGTGGTTGGAACGATTGATGCACGTGTCTTATTTGTGTAATCACTTGGTGTGAGGTCTGCGAACTGAAGCTGCCTTCTCTGAACCCTACCAGTTGAGCATTCCCCAAAGTAAAGGGGTTTGGTTTAATTCCAGCACAAGCAACTGAGAAATGGTCTCAGTCTAAAGTCTCTGAAATGAATGCATTCAGATTAGTTTAGACTCATTTACAGGAAAATGGGGTGAACTGGATCTAGTCATTGTCCAAAAGGCTAAAGGTTGATTCTCTGTTAGAGCTTATCCTAGGCAAAGATCAGACTGATTTATATCCTGCCTCAAATGTATCTATCTTATCAGTGAGTGATCCTGCTGCCCCAGGGTTCATGGAATGCAGACATTACACATAGACGAAAGGGAAGAACGAGGGTGCAATAAACCAGAAAATCCTGTGTAAACCGGTTTTAAAATTCTGTGAGCAATTATATGTAGGCAACATTGAAGAAAATACATAAAACCTATAGTATTTGACTAGCAAGTACATAATTTTATGTTCTAAGCCTGTAGAAATATAGATATTTTAGTATATTCTCTTATGGTCTGTATCAGAGACTTAATATAATGTGTCTCAATTTATACACACTTCATTATATGCCATTGTACTCTTTAACACATTATACTTCTATTGTTCATACATTAGAATTATTTAGCACTATTTTATTCTGTTTAAAGTATAATTTGTTTTTCAGATTCCTAAAATTTAACATTTGCAAAGTAATTGATGCATGTTATCTGTTCATTTTGAAGGGGTAATCTTGTGAGATTTGTAGGACAGGTAGTTATTTTTCTACACACAGAAGAAGAAATAAGCAAGTGAGTCATTTGTTCAAGGTCACCAGCTTGTGGTAGAGACAGAGTCTAGAGATAATTGTCAGGACTCCCCATTCAGGAGACTTTCCACTCCACCCTATGCCTTCCCAGAGAGTGTAGGTTACCCAGAGAAAATTCTGGATATGCAGTCAGTTAATCTACACTGAGGAGGAAGTAGTTATCTGCCATATTGCTGAGTTTTATGTTCCAGTGTGGCAGCATTCCAAAAGAAGTCTTCAGTGGCACCATTTCCCAAAGAATAATGTAAAATTCTCTTCTTCAGACACAGAAACGCAGTATAGCTTGATATCCTGGGGGTCAGTAAATGAACTGTGGATGTAGTTCCAAGGCTGACTTGACTCTCTGAGTCAGAGCTGTGGCTGACTCTACAACGATCCCCCAGGAACCATCTTGGGTCTACACATAAGAACTAATGCCCACCCTGTCCTGATGGGCATGGCGTGCCTAGCAATCCCATAAGCAAAGGACGACCAGGACTGAGGGTAAAGGTATACAGACCCATAGTCTTCTTGAGATGCAGCAACCACCTGCTGAGATATTTACTTAAAATGCTGTCCTTAGGAAGACAGGTCCATTCATTCAGGCCCAATTCTAGGTATCCTCTTCGGACCTTGACGATACACAGAGACCAGAGCTTCAGTTCTCATTCCAAAATCAAAATGCCCCTAATATGGATCTGTTCTTTTGCATTCTGAATACCTCCCATGAAGCACCCTGACTCTGAGGCCGCATTCCAACACCTCAGCGCCTTTGGTTACATTCCCCAGGGAGGGGCTAGGGCTTCACATGCCACATATGATTCATACCAGAGTAGCATGTTTTCATTATCTGAAGATGAACAGATTAATATACATTTAGAAAACCCATTTGTTTCCTGCAAACTTGGCTCAAGGGGATCTTAATAATCCCTCTGGAAAGTAACTGAAATAACCAACAGCAGCATCTGTGCATCAGGAAGCCAGGGAGCACAGCAGAGAAAAAGAAAGAAAGAAATGCTAGCAAGTGGGCAGAGTTTTCTCTATTTTGGTGTAGGGGTTCTCTTTGAACAGCTGCTCAGTGTCACATTTTTAACTAAACAAATAGCCCTCACATGCTGTTTTGTGGAGCATAAGAATTGCTCTGCTCCACACAGACAGAATGCACTAAAAAACGGTGATGAAGCCTGATGTCAGAGCTTGCTAATTTCCAGTGGCTTAATAGCTGTCATGAGGAAATGATGCGGTATTCTCACAGACTCCTTCAAAAACCAGGATTTGTAAAAAATTTGCACCAGCGTAGGAGGGAAGGTGGAAATGAGGAGAATAAAAATTTGAGAATACAAGCAGAAAATCATTTAAACCTCTTTCTGAAATATCTAGATAATTTTTTGGCCAAATTGAATCTGGTGAAGCATAGAAAAATCTGTAAGCTGGTAAAAATATCTTCTTAGTAACTGGAAGAAAAGATCACTATACCTAATCCTTCATATGTTTCATGATGATAGCCTCTAAAGTTGAATGAAGTACATGATTTAATAAACAATTTTTTTTTCTGATTTTCAGGATAAGTATTGCAACCCTGTGAAAAAGTAAATTATCTATAGTTCCATACTATATAAATCATCCTTAGGAAAAAAGATATTACATTAAATTAGGACTGTTCCCAAAAGTTCATTATGAACTTTCAATGTGAGAAGAGTGTGAAAGAGAAAGAACGGGAGCATTACGGTGGGAAGCTTGGCGGGGGCCTCCAAATATGTGATCCTCCTTTGTGATGGACAGGAGCGAAGCTTCCTTCATTCTGCATTAGGACGCCCAGCACTCCAGTCAAACTGAGGCCACATTTTCCCTTCCCTCAGTTTTTTCATTTGTGAATGAAGAGATTGATTTTGTTCATCTTAAGCTCCTCTTCTATGATTTTATAACTGAGCTCACACTGCGGGAGTTGGAAATTCAAATCTTCGGTGGTCAGCCTCTGTATCCTTTGTAGAATTGGGTCTCATTCCCTTTGTTCAGGTAATCAAAAGGACAGGTCAGACTGAAGGGACTTCCCCTGCCATTCTGTTCCTCTGAGACATTTTTATTATCCAGATGAAAATGTGCAAAACAGGTATGTAATACAAGCTGTTTGTACTGTCAATAAAAAGAGAATTATTTAAAATTTTTATTAAATTTGGGTAGGAAATATCTATTATGTTACTGAAAGATCTTGATAAGACTGCACAAAAAATTCTGTCTGTGTTACATTTTTTAAAAAGTTTCTGCAGACAAATGTACATTCATTTATCTGTCAGGAAGTAGAATCTATGCAGCATGACACGCTTTCCCTTCACTTAGCAGCCAGAACGCAGAAAGCCAGGCTCGGTGATGAATTGTATGAATCCTAGCATCTTAAATGTCTAGTAGCATATTTCCCCTCTGCTTCTGCTAAACTATCTCTATCTTTTTATCTACTTTACGACTAATTACCTTATTTTTTGATATTTAATTTCAATAATTTCAAATACGTTTTTGGGAGACAGCAAGCATCCACCATAATAATAATATGATTAGTTGAACAAATTATATAGTCAAATCTTCCAGTAAACTGAAATGTAATACTGGTTAGTACTTGAATATTCAGGATATCATGCCATGACAATACCCTGAAAAGTGTACTTCATCTTTATAAAGTCAAATAAAAGTTAAATATTTTGCTATGAATCTTTAAGCCATAATGACCAGAAGAGAGTCACGAGAACCATTTCTAGTTTTAAGCCTAAGTTTCAGAGCACTTTAGATCACGTGAGAACAACACTGAACTCACAGGAGAATCAGGGACCCAGAAAAACTGGATGCCCCAATTCTAGCCAGGAGGGCAGCACGGGAAGTTAAGTATAAACACAACTCCGGAACAATTCAGCCAAGTGACTTGTTGGAGACGCAGAAAATACGTGAAAACTCTGGAGTTTCCCAGATATCATTGAACTAAGGCAGAATTACTTTGATTCAGGCTTATTTTAATCTCATTTAGAGAGCTGGAAACCAGAAGTGACAGAAAACACACTCAATGTCACATGCTGATAGCACAGGATGGAGAATGACAAGGCTCCAGTTATGATTTTTATATAAAAAAACCTTATGAGTGAATAACACAGTCTGAAAGGCTGATTTAAGGACTAGAATTCAAAAGAACTGGAATAATGATTGAAACCTAGAGGGAAAATAGTGTAAACCCACATCCTCTGACAAGAAGCCATTTATTGAACAAATTTTTGCTCTGCTGACATGAAATGGAAATTTTGCCCAGGAAAAATTTAAGAAAGTAAAAGTATATATAGAGTATGTAGGAGTCTAAAATTGTCTCCATAAAAAGGAAATCCCTGTATACAACCCTTTTAAGTTAATCTTCCTAAAATGCAACTCTGATTATTATCATGTTCATTCAAACATTTTTAAAGCATTTGATTAAGTATTTTAGTAAGAAACAAAGGCAGGTGAGACAGAACTGTCCCCTGCAACCAATTTCAATTTATGCATTTTGTTTCCTGCATGTCCAAATTGCTTAACCATACACAAGGAATTTTTTCCATCCTCCCCCTTTCTCCCTTCCTCTCTCTCTCTTTCTTCTCTTCTTTCTTTCTTTCTTTTTCTTTCTTTCTTTCCCTTTCTTTCTTTCTTTCTTTCTTTCTTTCTTTCTTTCTTTCTTTCTTTCTTTCTTTCTTTCTTTCTTTCTTTCTTTCTCTTCCTTTCCTTCCTTCCTTCCTTCCTTTCTTTCTTTCTTTCTTTCTTTCTTT